>NW_005842305.1:872643-885841 GCF_000455745.1 Alligator sinensis | reverse complement strand
CCTGCTTCCTTTGATTCTGCTTCGATTGTCTGATCATTTGTTATGTCACTTGTGCTGGTGCCTTAAACCATTTCTTCCAGCCTGTATACACATCTTTAATGGCTAATCAGACTGAAGAACAGATAACGCTGCATAATATATCATTTGCTTGTTGTCTCTAGAATATTCTTGATATTGACTCCAATTACATCTCAAGGTTTTGTCCCATATACTAAAAGACTGAATAAATTAAGGAAGAGGTCATCCAACTGTAAACTGAAGCATCCTTCACACAACGATTAGGGAGTAAGAAAAGGGACATGCAAGGCCTGATTATCAGAGGTGCCCAGCACTCAGCATCTTCTCAGTGTTCGCAGCAGAAGCTGCTGGGTGCTGAGCTATTTTAGAAATCTAAAGGTGCTCATTTATGTGCCTATGGAGATAGGAGATCTGTGTGAGATGAGCTCTTAGGAAAATCTGGTCTGTGAAGTAGAAAAGAAAATATATAAAAAAGCCAGAACATTTGAAACTCTTGGAAATGTCAAAAACTGTTCAAAACTGAAGGCAAGATTCAGCTCTTGAATGTGTGCTTTGAATCACTGTTGCATACCCCATACTCCTCCACCACACAAATACCCAGTATTGTAACATACAGCCATGCATGTGAAGAAAACTGAAGTGTGTGACTTTGTGTTCCTGAGTCATACTTCTTCACTCTCTCTACTAACCTCCTTCCTAACCTTGCTAAACTCCTTATTTATGTGCAATTGCCTTCCCATTATCACCTCATTAAACCACACACCTGCAGTTAACTTCAGCCTACTTTCCTGGAAACATTAATTCTCTCCATGACAACTGTTGTCCATAGACCTCTGCATGGAGATGGAGCGCAGAATGTACAATCACATTGCACAGTGTGGCTCCAAGAGCAAGATTTTTGCCTTTAGGTGGGAATATGAAGAACTTGATTACAATTTTTTTTTAAGACATTCAGAAAAATCCCAACGAACGCGGCAGAATTCTCAGGCTTTTCCAGAGGTGGAGGGATGCGTGTGGCTCTGATTCACTGATTATCTAGTCCAGAATTTCAGTAGATACTTCAACGGTGAAATATTTAACTCTTTTTAAAGACAGTGCTTTCTACTTCATGTCTACTATAATGAATCAGGAGGCCTGTGCAAATGCCCTATGTTTCAAGTTACGTAGCACTTGACTACTGTCTTCCATTTGTACTAGGTTGGACTTCTTTCATCTGAGGTGCAGTGACCAGGACACTAGCCCTCATTGCCAGTTCGGAAGGGGGCACCAGAATGGAAGGCCCTGGGGTGCCTGCACCTCTACCACAGCCTGTGTTTGGGGAGCTTGCACAAAAGCAGCAATAACTTGTGCTACCACAGCTGCTGTGTGAGGAGATAAGCACTCAACCCCCTACCCTACCCAGGAGGCCGAAATGTAAAGTTATATCTCAGGGGTCTGCGAAGTTTTAGGGCAGAGTGCCAAAAACACTGCAATGTCTATTTGCAAGATGTTGGTGCTCCAGGCAAACAAAACTGGGAGGGGGGGGACTTGGCTGGATGCACTGCATATTATTATGGTTAATAATCATTTTATTTTTATTTTTTTTACAATAAATACCAAATTTACATACCAGTTATCATTTAGCTTGGGGCAGGGAGCAGTCTGGCAAGGAAGATGGGGAAGGGAAGCAGTATGGTGACCTTGAAGGTGGCAAGCAGGCAGGACAGAAGGAGGGAGGAAGGAGGAGGGAGAAATAGTATCTAGTACTGCAGGCAGGTGGCGGGGGAGCTGTAAGGGGCCCAATCCTTCTTGTGGCACTGCAGCCCCAGCCCTTTCCTCACTATCCGCCCCAAGGCACGTGTGCATCTGCCACTGGCAACAAGCCAGGCTGCGGCTCAACAGACCTCAGTGCAGCCACTTGCAGCCTCCTGGCTGCCACAGCTGGCAAGGGCTCTGGGCAGTCCCTTGCCACCCACCACAGAGGTTTTACTCCGGTAAAATCTTGGGTCTGAAACAGCTTTTCTGAAAAGGGCTGGCCTGCCAAGTAAAAGAGCTTCACAAGCCATGCTCTGGCGTGCATGCTGGGGGTTGCCATCCCCTGTTATATCTCTTCCAAAGTGCAGTGCAGAACTAGGCAGAAATCAGTGATGCTGGACTTAACCCTTCTTCCTTAGGAGCTTCTGATTCCTCTAATACTTTCCATTGTTACTGAGGAGAGATCCTTTTCTGTCACATTTTCATAATTGAGGTAGCTTGCCTGGTTCCACTTTTCTTTCTTTGGGATGTTAGCCAATTGGCCCATTTCCTTGGCAAAGATAGCACTTCTCTCCCTTATGCTTTGTGGCAAGGTATGTTCTGGGCAGTGGGGACTATTTATCCTCCTACCTCAGTCTGGGAGGCTTCTTGTGATCTAAGTGCAGTCTTATTATAGCCCTTTAATTGTTCTGTGGCTTAGATACTCCAGAATGCATTTCATTATCAGGAAATGTCAAATCTCCCCCCAAATCAGGCATTCTCCAGGGGGTCAGTGCACCCTGAAGCATTCTCAGGGCTTGTGGCTCTTGCAGTTTTCCCTCTGAGTCCATTAGGGCTTGTGGCTCTTGCAGTTTTCCCTCTGAATCCAAATAAAATACTGCTGTCAAAAATTATCTTCCTTTGGCTGTTTGAACCATGTGACTTCTGTAGCTGTCTTTTATTCAGCTTCCAGATCAAAATCAGGCTCCTATAACTGCTCATACTATTTTCTACAAATAATATTATTTGTGAAATGCAATGACTATTTAATAAATGAGTTGGTTCTGACTTTTTTTAACAAGTTTGTTATTGCCCAGGATTTGCCAAACAGCTTGGATGACTATTTCATTTTTAGAGTCTGGGATGTTTGCAAGAGATTCAAGTGGACTATTTGTTGTTCCTTGTGTGTGTTATTTGGAACAACTAAACCACGGCATTACTTCAGCTTCCTCATTTGATGGCTGAAACTTTTAAAACAGAAGGGAGAATAGTGAATAATGAACACCACTTTTCTGGTAGAAATTTTCAGATGACTCACCAGTTGTGCTAAGGTTCATGAAACATCTGAGGTTCTCAAGCTATTTAATTAATTTCTATTCATTTGTATACTTGCACACAGAAATAATGTTATCTCAGCTACAGCAAGCACCTCAGCACTTCTTTACAGGAACACGTTTTTGCTATTTGACCACCCTTCTTTACAAGCCCCTGCACATCTTTATGTCTAATAATCAAATCTCCTTCCATTTCTTCTTACTCTTGTAAGAAGACACCCTCATTGTGCACCCCTTCCACTGTTTTCTTGATTTCTCCTGCATACTATGGCCTTTCCTCAGAGAATTCTCTTTTTGTGTGCTAAATGGCCAGGGTTTTGCTTTTAAAATCTCCCTTTAAATACTCTTGTTTCATAAAGTCTGCCCATAATAATTATCCATCACTATCTCCTATAAAAACCATAACAAAACACTAATGAGCATACCATTGACATCACTTTGAGGATGGCTACCCTGTTACTCGGTACACTATATATCTGAACTCAGCTGAACTGCATCTCCAATTTATGTTGCAAGTTTCTTGGAACAAATATAGTTATTTCATTTGCATGTTGCAAACTGCAGAAAAAAACCCTAATGTACTTTTAAATAACAACTATAAATAACAACAAGTGGATCAACCTTTTCCAGCATTCAGAGTGTGCATTACTGTCTTCGAAAGAACATTTCACTGGTTCTCTGTGTCTTTTTTATTTAAATGATCTCCTGCTTAAATAGCTCAGACTAGCAAAAAAGTTGGTGGCTTCACTTAGTGATATACTGCACAGCAAATGCTTAAATGCTAACTTCTATGTACGGTTAATTTTTCGATACTAGCATGGGCCGTGTCCAGAAGAGCGCAGCTGTGTGATATGTGGAACCACAGACACGTCTGTAGCGCCACATACCACGTGTTCATACCAGGAGGGTGGGGGGTGGGGCATGTGCCCTGGGATCTGCACAGTGCGGGACGGGCAGCAGCTGTGGGGTGGAGCCGGAGCCGGAGCCGGATCTGGTGCTGACCAGGGCTTGTCTTGCCAGGGACTGGGCTCAGAGTGGGCTCCAGCAGCACTGGGAGGAAGCTGCAGCCACCCCAAATTTTGCTGCAGCTCCACTCCCAGCCCTGCACTGCTGCCTGGCGCAGCCCTGGCTTTTCCCGGCACTTGGGTGGAGGAGGGGCGTTGAGCCAGGGCTCTGCCAGTTGGTGGCATGGGGCTGGAAGGAGAGCTGTGGTGAAATTTGGAGTTGCTGCAGCCTCCTTCCAGTGCCACTGGAGCCTGCTCCGAGCCCAGCCCCCAGCAAGAAAAGCCCTGCACAGTGCTGCCCCCACCGCACGAGCTGTGCCTCTGTCCCACGCCCCACCACCAGCTGGGCAGCGCCTGCCCCTGTTCGCACCCTCACCCCCCCATTCCCTCCTCCCTCCCCTTTCACCATACTGGACTGGCCAGCTGATGGCAGCTGTATTGGATATCAGATCGGTATCGGCCGATATGGCTCCTTAAATATCAGCTATCGGTATCGGCCCCTAAAATCTCTATTGGTGCACCCGTAATAATTATTATGGGCAGACTTTATGAGAGGAGAGTATTTAAGGGGAGATTTGAAAACTGAAAGCCTAGCAAAAATCCTGCAGAAAAATAAAAGCAGAGTGGCGAATGCTAGGGCAGTGCATGCCACTCAAAAGCGGAGCTAGGGCGACCAGAGCCACACCATGGCTTCACATGGCAGAATAGCCAATGGCAGAATAGCCACTGCTGCAGCCCCAAGAGGCCCCCAGACTCCAGTCTCTCTTACCCCACCCGGGGTAACTTGCTGCATGCCACAGCATACACGGCATAGGCATCCCCCAGGGACAGCTAGCAGCAGCACAAGGTGCACCACCACTAGTTGTTCCCAGGGAACCAAATGTCCACACATGTGGGGACGCAGCCACAATGTATATTATCACAAAGAGGAAAGTAATAGCATACCATCAAATGCATGGTGGACCTAACTTCCATGCCACACTAATTTTACAGTAGTTTATTTCTATTTACTTTCATAGAATAGCTTCTCTGCAGACGCTATGAACTGAATTTTATCTCTTGTCCATTCTATGCTGTCTTCTTTTACTGAGCTCTTTTTTGTAGACATAGTTGTTAAAAGGAGTTTTGTCATATTTAAACTCTATTTGGGATTGTTTGTATCCCCAGACACATATAGCTCCATGATTTATATATTTGTACATGGGTTTTTATAAGAAAGCTACTTAAATTCAGAAAAGAATGGATGCATTCTCATCTAAAACTTGAAACCTGTCCAAAGTTGCCTTACGAGATAGCCTTTTGGAGCCTGACTGAAAAACCACTGGAGTCAAGGGTAAGATGGATCACGGCTTTAGTTTATGTTAAACAACACCTGTGACAAAATTGCATCTTGAGTTATATTTTGTATGAGAGAATCTCATGTTCCTGCAATCTCATTAGGGAACTGACATCCTCTCTACCATTTCATCTTTGGCAGCCTGGTTTGAAAACCATCATATTTCAAGCCTAAGCTTGCTGAAGCTCCCTGAGATACATCTTTATTATTTACCCTTGTATACAGTATCGCAAGAGTTTGTGACACTTTGCAGAAAAACTAATTTTTTAAACAGAGATTGTCATTTAATATTGCACAGAAATCTTTTACCAAATGACTTCCCACTGCTTCCCATTCAACTATATGTTTAGAAAATGGCACTGATGTTATATGAAGTAGAAATACATCAGAAATGTGACCCCCTTCTAATGCTGAAAATTATTTCTGTCTGGTCTGCATTAAAGATCAGCTCATTTGTTTTCTACCTAATTGCATAACTGCTATTGTTTGTGTTTCATATCATGATACCATCCTTTGTGTTAGAGTCTGTCTGTTTAGTGACGAAAGATAAAACAACTCGATGTAGATACATCTAAAGTGAATAGGGTCTCAGATAATAGTGGCTTTTAAGCAGATACACACTTAAACAGTAGAAATCCTTAATGTAAGTCCCTGCACTTTTTTGTCTGGCTTAGTTTCACTTGTTCCTTGTCATCTATTGTATAGAATGATCCATACACTCAAACTTTTTCATTTAATTGCCATGGAAATTTGATAATTTCATCCTAAAGGAGAGTCGAGGAAAACTCAGGAAGAGCTCCGATTACTGAAAACTGGAAAAAATTAATCTTGATTAAAGCACTTCCCCCATGAAAATAGGGACCTCCTGAACTTTGCAAAGAGCTGATTACTGAGAAGCTGTTCTTAGGGGAATGTATAACTGTACTTATTCTAGGATTTTTCCAGTAACCTTGTAATGAAAGAACCTAGCCATCACAAGAAAGACCTTTAAAGGTGTCATTTAGTGGGTTGTTGGCAAGAATTTGCTTCAGCCCCCTTCTAATATAAAGTGCCAAAATATGCATATTACCTTCCAAATCCATAATGGGTGTAAAAAATGTCTGTCAGCTGTCATCACCAATAGAGTTTTTGAAATCGAGAAATGACTTGGGTAGCCAAGATTTTTGCTAGCACGAACAGAACAATCATTAGAAAAATAGAGACTTGTGCTTATTTGTTATTTAAAAGTTGGGATACAGAAATCTGTTTTAAAGGATTAGAACAGCAAGGGTTTATCTGTTTTCAAGTGTGTAGATCCATTGTAAGATGAGGAAGGATTAGTATAAGAAAACACTAGAAGTACAATTTCCTATACATTGAAACTGCAGCTGGAATTTTCATTTAGCACCAAATCCTACTTAGTTTGTCTGCAAAAGGATTTGATTTTTTATTTCTATTATAGCATCAATGTGTATGGGACCATGCAGGACAAATATAATCAGATCCCAGCTCCAAGGAGCCTACTGTTTCACTGGGACAAAACTCAGCAAAGGATGACAAAAGCCAAGATGCATATGGGAGGGCAGGATCCCTTTGAGAGGGAACAGGCTTGGTTCTAAATGGTACATTTTCCCAGGGCAGAAGCAGAGCTTAACTTTTTGTTTGTGCTAATTATGGCACCATTTTTACACCCCACAAAAATGAGTTTCAGGCACAAATCCATCCATGTTTACCCCTAACTACATCTGTATCCACTCTCATGGCCTCAAAGGTGCAGATGCCCAGAAGCATCTGCAGGAGCAAAATTGCAGATATAATCTTTACTCCCCCAAAACAAAGATGCCCTTTTGAAAAACTGCCCCAAAACAGCCTCAGTCCTTCAATGCTACTTTAGTTGTGAGATTAAATCTCAGCATGAAATAGCAAACTTCAGCCTCATTCTCAATCCATCTTTCAGCACTGAAGATAGACCAGACTGTTCCAGACACGTGCCGGTTTTGCTTACAAACCAAGTCAGTGAAATTATATTTATGGTCTGGAGCAAGCTCAGAGCCAGACTACCTTTTAAATACAAAACTATGTTGGTCTTTCCAGCACATATTGGTCTAACTTGGCATACAGATTCAATGTTTCACCTAAACCAGACCCCTCCAGTGTATGGGATAGACCATCTCCACTTGCAACCCAAAGCTGAACAAAAAACTAAAGGAAAGTTACAAGTGGCTAGACTCAAGTGGTGCCTGATCCCCATGTATATACAGGGTCCTACTTCCTGGAGCCTGCTGCAGGATCTAGACCTATGCAATTCCTTTATTTATCTGTGAAAATGGGTCAATTAGCAGAGGGGAGAATGACAGGGGTGGATCCAGGGGGGTGCAACCGTGCAGTCTCACCCCACTTTGATTCCTGCTCCACCCAAACTTTAAAATCAATTGCCTGGGAAAGGCAGAGGCCTTTCTTTTCAGGCAGCAGTCAAGGAGTAAATTGACTTCATGGTTTATTATCATGTCCCCGATTCCTGCTAATCTGTCTGCACTCCACAAGTGTTAATGACCCTCTATCCTTTTTGAGGGTCTTGATATTCCATTGATCAAACTATCATTTCTCCTACAATTGTGCTTTCTGCTAGCCATTCCTGGTAATGTCTCTCTTCTATTTCACAGTCCTGCACACTATTTCTAGTCTAGCTAAAATCCTTAACTCAGGTGTGGTAATATTAAATCATGTAGAAATGACTGACAGTGAAGTACTGGAGTCACTGTCAAGATGGTCAGTTTGAATAAGATGCATACATTTAACTATAATGACTACAGGACTAATGACACATTATCTTTTGACTGTTTTGCCTAGTTTATTTTTTTAACTTAATATATTATCTAGCAAATTGGTGCACATTCCATTGTGATATTTGTTTTTTGCTGTGATCCCAAGCTGAATAACATAAGGTAGTCCCCTAGCATATTAATAAATCTTTTAGTTTCTCTTTAACTGGAGAAAAATGTGTTGGGCTGCATGTAATGATGCAGTACATCATCTGCACTCCCCTTTTCAAAATCCTAGATCCTCCCAAATTCAGAGGCAAAATGAGACAGGAAAGGAAGGCCTGGGGATTCTCTCTCCCACCACAGGCTTTGTAGGCAAAGCAAGTCATTTAATCCCTTTGTGCCTCAGGAACCCATTTGTAAAACTGGAATGGTAACACTTCCTTACCTCAATAGATTACCTTACCTTAATAGATTCTGAGGTGCTCAGGCATTACAGTTATAGGGGCTAAAAGTATGTAAGTGAGCAAGCTAGATAGATATGGCAGCTGGCAGGTCAGATCCACCCAATTTCAAATTAAATGAAATTGCACAGTTGTCACATGAAATAACTGGAGAAGTGAAAGCTCTACTGTTAAAAAGCTTCACAGAGGAGACCAATCCATGTGGAAATGCCAAGTAACAATTACACTCTCTTTTAAAGGGCAGAGACCACTCTAATTTAACATAATTCCAACAGATTTAGAAACCAGAATAAAATGACCAAGAATAGGAAATCCACTCATGTGTAACTGTAAGAAACCAAATCACTAATCCAATTGGCTGCTGGCACACTAGGGGAACGGAGGTGCCAGGGTTTAACTGCTATTTGCTTGCTGCAGTGATTTCAGAAATGTTCTGCGTGAAAAAACGATTGCCACTTGGTTTTCAAACTAAGGAAAAGACCTGTTTCTCCATCACTGCTTTGTGGAAATATCATTTTGCCTGTTTTTCTTCAGTGCCACCTCATTATTCTCAAGGAGATGCTGCTGTCCATTGTGTAAATCTTTACACATTTTTTAATACACAGGCTAAAATTCTGCCTCTAATGTCCATCTTATGTAGCTCAGTTGGGCTATGGAGGTCTTCACAGGGGTCAAGAGTACTGAATTCTTTCTCCCCACTGGGGCTTCAGAGGAGGATAGGGGTCACACTACACTTTCTCTTCCAGTCTAAGGGTTGGTGCGTGCAGGTTATGTAGTCATTGCAGCCATGGAGGCTCCGTGATGCAGCTGTGCTCAGTGCTAATGCCTAAGCTCCAGACTGTTTCTGAACTAGTCCTTATCAAAAGAAAGCTTCTTTGTTTCTTTCTTTTTAACCCTATTTATATTTTAAAAACCATTGCTTTTAAAGGATCA
The DNA here is from genome assembly GCF_000455745.1 of Alligator sinensis. Classification (NCBI taxonomy): domain Eukaryota; kingdom Metazoa; phylum Chordata; order Crocodylia; family Alligatoridae; genus Alligator; species Alligator sinensis. The sequence goes on along the minus strand of NW_005842305.1, from coordinate 876,298 downwards.
GCTGTCCACAATCACACCTGAGACATGTTTATATATGATTTTTTCACTTTAGCTATCAGTATGTATAACACACAAATGATAGCACAACACTGACAAGATCTGAGTTAGTGCCAAGAGATGGCTCAGGTGACAAGTTGACTGGGCGTTAGGTAATGAAGCCGTATTTGTGTCATCCAAACTCATCTTAACCTTTGTAAGATCAGACTTGGAAAATGTCAGAATCTTAACTCAACCCGAACAATATCCAAGATAGACAACAAAGATCCTGGTCCCTGGAAATCCCAACCACAGAGGAATAGTCAGGAAGAGAAGTCACAGTGAAGACCTCATGTTTCTTAGGCCTCATGCACAGAACACAGGAAATAAGAATAGATTTGCTCTGTGAGAGAGAAACTACTAAGGCAGCAGGACTGGTCATTACTGCCATTTTGTTCCTTCTTTCTTATTTCTGTTCTGATCAGGAAAAGTCCATGGTCTAAATTGTGCATGGCTTTTTAGTCAGCTGAAATCAGAACTCAAACTTGTCATAGAGCAGGCACATCTTCACCAAGACTCTCAGGAACAATGACAAATATCAAATATGATCAAATTGAGTTTTTAACACGATTATTAATAGAGAGCCTCCACTGGAAAGATACGTCTGAAATACAGAAGATAATATTAAATTTTTCAAGAACTGAGGTTCATGTTGATTTAGTAAAAAAAAAGAAATGCTGTGGGTTTTTTGCATATGTGAAAGAATATTTTAGTACTCCTTTCCACTGATTCCATACATAGTCTGAGGTTTTGCAAATAGCATTATGCTATTTTAATCCTCATTGCTTTGCTTTTGATATTTCTACTTTTGGATGAAAACCTACTGTATTTATTTTTCACTTTAGGTCATTTGATAGTAGTTTTGAAAAACTGATTTGTCAGTTTTCATGCTTACCAAGTCAATGATAACATAGATTAAAGCTTTAAAAGTTCAGCCAAGATTGTTGCAACAAAAGGCTTCCATCAACTGGAGCTGTTAAGCTGTTGTCAGATCACCACAAAAGCAGAAGGAAATAGCTGGAGAAGTGAAAGATTATTCCAGAGAGACACAGGTCCTCAGTAGTAAATGATGTATGCCATCTTGGCAGCTGTCCATGCCAATTTACCACTCAAACCAGGTCTGCCTCTGCCTTTCTCCTTTTTTATTGTAGAATAACAATTAATTCTTACGTCTCTGATGCTCTATAGATAAGGTAAAAACAAACTGCTCCTGATATTAGCAGGCTAGTGCCTGTTACTGCATTCGATATAAGCACTGTCTGCCTATAGCTATTAAAATTCAGTGGACTAGGCCAGCGTCCCATAGGAGACATTTGTGGTTCATCATGGAGGAATGAATATAAACCTCAAGGTTATTGGTGCTTTCCTAGAAAGTGGTGGGTGGGCTACACTATTAAGCACAGCTAAGATCACCCAGCCTAGTATAACAACCTCCTTTTTTACTGCCTCTCTCATGTTACAAGAACTAGACAGGTATAACATGTTACTAATAAAGATGTTAAAATGCTGCTGTTGCAGCTATTGCAGTTGTAAAATTCCTTCAACTTTTCCATCTAGTGAGAGTTATATTGGGTCTTAGCATGTGGTCTGAGGTGGGAAGCAATACCTTGTCATAGTTCCAGTATTGATCAGCAGAACCAGAGAGAGAGTTCCTTTGTCTGGTGTTTTAAAACATTCCAAAACAACCCTCCTTTCATCTCTGCTTGAAATATATATCTAAATAGGATAGCATTTTGTAACCACAGACCAGGCAAAAAGATTGAATGCTACAGACACAGCAGGGCATTGAATAAAACAACCTCACCGCACCTTGAGTTAGATAACATATTTTTTTTAAGTTCCAATCTTTTATAGGACAAATTCTACTCACAGTTATTCTGGTATAAAACCAAATGAAAACCAGCCTGATGAATTCCATGTGGGTCAATGGAATCCACTCCAGATTATCTGAGACTAGAATTTGGCCCCAGTACCTTTTTTATTCTCCATATTAATCATCTTATAAACCAAAATAGTGCAGAGGTCAGTAGTGATGGCACTGTCTTTAGGTAGCTGTAAAACTGTTCAGAGCAACATTTGAATAGAGATTTTAAAGAGAGGAACTTAAAATACCACACACTGTAATGTTTAACTCTTGAAAAATCTTGACAAGTTTACAAAATTCCATTATAAGCTTCATTCACCTTGTAAGCTGCAAACCCATGTCCAAGTTACTTTGGCTAGGGACAGACATTCAAAAAGCCTGAGACTGAATTGATTCAATCTTTTGCAGGTTAGTCTAACATGGCTAGGCTAAATCACTTTCTAATTGTACAGATTATCCCAGACATGCAGGCACATGCCTGCAGTGGGTCAGGCTAGAAGCTGGGGGTGGGGAGGGGGAAGGGGGGCACTACAGCCGGCCTCCCTTCCCTTCTACAGTACTGAGCTGAGAGGGATCATGGCCAGGCCCCAGCAGGATGTTCTGATTAGCCCAGCAGGGAACTGATGAGTATTTATCACCCCATTAAGAAAACAGCAGAGGGACATTACCAGCTACCTGGTGATTCTACCTGTTGACTCAGCAGGGACCATAGCCAGCATGTGGTCTGCTAGCTAATACACAAACACCTCTCAGCAAGGCTGAGGGGAAGCGGGGAATTCCTGCTTAGCAGGGAGTGGTGAGGGGGTGGAGGGAAGTAGTCTGCAGTCTCTAGAGTTGGAGCCAGGGAGCAGAGGGGAGGGGCCAGCCCTGCCGTAGAGCAGAGAGCCCTGCCCAGCCCAGAGAGCATGCTGGGATGCTGGGGGAGTCTAGTTTATCTTAAACCAGCAAGGGGTCTGGGACAGACATTGTATAAACCGTTTGACCCAAATCAGTTAAGTCTGATACTACATTCAACCAGGTTTATCTCAAACTGGTTTCAGCCATTTTCAAACTGGTTTATGTGCACTGAACATCTGTTCTGTTACAGGTTTACACCAGTTTCTGATCACTTAAACCATTTTATGTGTAATGTCTGTCCCTAGCCTTTAAATTAGGACATATTCTGTTATCCTAGAGCAAACATGGGAATCTTTTCATAAAAAGAATGAAGAAATTCTGAAACTTAAAGCTAGAATTATTTTTGCCTTTGTGTTTGTACTTGTCACAGTTGGCCAGTGTGAAAAAGCATTCAGGAAAATGTAAATTATTTTCAGACAAGGTTCTTTGGGTAAAATCTTTTTAGAATTTTTTCATCAAGATGAAGGTGAAAAGTCTAATCAAAATTTCAAATGTAAAACAATATTAATGAGCTCTAATGCTTGTCAGAAATTAAGAAAAACCCTGTAGAAACTTAAATGAAAAAAAGTGTGCACCTTTTCTGCTAAATATGCATTAAACACAAACAATAGTATCAGATTTTAGGAAAAGATTAAACAAAATTGAGGAGAAAAGAAAAGGCGTATTGCCCCCAATCAATCAGTGTTTTTTGTCTATCATTTCAAAACTTGTGTTCATAAAACAGACTTTGTTTCTGAGTTGATTTAGTTGTCTCTCTCATGTTAGCTGAATCCTCTTTTTTGTCATGGGGACCATGAGCATCTTCCATCTCTATCTCAAAATAGAAGCAAAATCTATTCAACAGCTCAACAACTGACC
>NW_005842305.1:837217-872612 GCF_000455745.1 Alligator sinensis | reverse complement strand
TTTCCCTGCTTTAAGGTATGTCCCCAAACTGAAGATGAAAATAAGGCAATGCTTTTTCTATAGTAAATTGTCCAACGGAACAACAAAAATGGAAACAAAGAACGAAATGAGGTGTATGATAGTGACACCTATTAATCAACTGACGTTATCAGGTGATTTCCATGTTCCCCAAGAGAATTGATACCCTCTGGTCTACACTTTCCATAAAGTAATGGTCACAATTGATTTCCAGCATCATGAAAAATAAAACACTGATAAAAACGGTTAATGTGGATGCACATGCATATGCATAAAGCTCCAAACTGGATAGGGACCTATTTTGCTGGGTAAAAATTAGTAACTGGGAAGTCAGACTAACCAGTAGTTAGGCACTGACAACATTTATAGATGTGATCAGGGGAGGGGTGGGGGGCACTTTATTTAGTGTGGCTCCAAGAGTGTCACTTGTACAGGAGTGTGGCAGGAGTGTCAAACAAGCTTTAGTTAAAGTGCCCTCATTGCTATTTTTTCAGTGCAGGGATGCTGATACATGTGACGCTGGAGTCTGCTGGAGCATGGTAATTACCACTCGATTTATCGAATCTGCTCCAACATGCTGTAACTACAGTGCATCAGAGCAGCCTCCTAGCACGTTTATAGGTGCCCTGAGGTTCTGCTTATCCAAGTGGCTCAGTAGGTATATATACCAACATGTTATAATGATATACATTAACGATATATAGTGGGTTCCATTTTGAGTATGCTATTTTGGCCTCAAGGACCAGATGTGGAATTGTCTGGGGCATTACATAACAAAATAAAGATGCCATAACTAGTGAGGCAGGGAAGGCTCACTTGAGCTTAGGTTCATACTCCCACGCAATTGAACTCTGATCTGAATAGGAGGAGGCTGGATAGGTTACCCCAGCTGTGCCTTGTTGAATATGATCTTTTCAACAGTTACCCTCTCTTCTCACATGTCTGTATCTCCTAAATAGCACAGGTAGGGTTTGCCTCTTGCTTTCACCACTTCTAAAGAAGTGTAACCTCATTGATTTCAGTGGAGTTACTTCTGATTTACACCCTTCAGAACTAGCAAGTGATTAATCAGGCACTCAATCTATATATATAGACAAACTCTTCTTTCTTCTGAGTTAGCTGGTTTTAAAAAATGACCGTGAAGTGTTTCTGATTGGACTTACTGTACCATAGAAATGCTGGCCCTTCAAGAGGCTCAAGTGTTTATAGAGGCAGCCATTCTCCCCCTGGACTTGATTATTTCATTGACAGCAGTCAATATCTCCCTGCATAGGAATGTATTTACTTATAGGCACATAAGTAATTCATTTATAAAATTGAATTATCTGACTAGGGAGATTGTGTGTTTTGATTGTGTAGCAGTACTTCTGAAACCGACTTAAAATTGATAAAAGCCAGATGGAAAGCGGAAACAGTCCATTTCATGACTCTTTAAATGTTTAAGTTTGTTAACCCTTGTACTTCAAAAATTTTGATGTTATAGTGTAGTGTGGAAGCAATTTGTTGGTGAGTTCTCAGTATGCAAAGTGGATTGTAAGTGCTCACAGTGTTGTGTACTCAGGGGGAAAATGAATTTCTAGTCTCCCGCTAAAAGGATAATTTAATAGGAAAGAAATGCTCACATGCAGGATATTTATTCTTTGGAGTTGTTTTTATGACGAGCGTTTTTAAAGAGAATGGATAAAATCCTGCTTTAACTGGGTTCAGCCCCTATGAAACAGCTGGGCCAAATTTTTCATGATGTAAATGGAAGTGTATGTTACACATGAAATGAAAACTGATCAGAAAATGAGCTAAGTGGATGTAAGTGGCAATGTCGTGTACCTAGCACTGATTTGGTTTCTACTGTATGCAAAAAAATAAACATAATTTAAATTTATATACCAGGAGAAGTGAAATTGAGAGAGTAAAGCAAAGACACTGCTAAGACCTATTGGATAGCTTCTTTTTTTTATAGAAATAAAGAAAAATAATGGATTTTCCCAGAAACAAATTGAAATTGCCGGATCTGTTTCAGTGTCCTCTTTGAAAATCCTGGAGTAAATAATCAAAACAAATGCTGAAAATTAATTTAAATTTTAAACCGTGTTTTAATAATCTGAGAAGTTATGAGAGAAGGCAGTTTACTTTTTGCAAATACATGATTTTTAAGAGGACAGTGCATCCCTTCAAGTGCATATATAGCAAAAGTAAATAGGCTGCTCAAACCAGCAGTGTCTTCTTGTGCAGCCTCTGATGAGTAAGTTAGTGAGCTTTATATGCAGCACCTCAGAAAAAGCTCTTTCAACAAGAGCTCTTTAAACAAGAGCCTGGTATTAGTCTTCCTTTGCCCACTCTGTCCTTCTTCCCAGAAATTACCCCCCAGATGCTGCTGATTTTGATGAGATAAAATCCTAGCCCCAATGAAGTCAATTGCAAGGTCCCCCTGATTGACTTTGGCTTGAGCAGGATCTCACCATTTAGTGTCCTCTTTATGCTGTGGACAAACACCAGTGCATTGTAAACTGGAGTGAGATCAGCATCTTATCTGGTATAAGCCTGTGAATAGCCATTATATAGTAACAGCTTCCAGGCAAGACAAGCCAGGGCTGGATTGGTGTCATTTTGTTGAAGGAGTAGACTGTCCCCATGTGTTTCAATGTTTCATTATTTATCTAGATGTTGTTGCTGGACAGAACAAATAGTTTCGTGCATTTTTCTTCCCACTGGAAAAAGAGGAAAGAAAATGACAAATTTCTGACAAATGGAAAATTGATTTTTTTTATCAGATTTTTTTTTCACTTGAACTGGGAAACAAAAAAGTTAAGTGAAAAGGTTTGGACAAATGAAGCTATTTCATCTGAAATATTCCCCTCAGAATATGCAGCATATTTGACCAGCTTCATCTGTTTGGAAATTCAATTAAATGGCAATGAAAATGCCATTAATTCACTTCCACCTTCAATGAACCCTGGTCTGACAGGAAGAATTTATGACCTGGATCAGTTATTAGGCAGGCTGAGCAAAATGGGGCCAAGATGAGTAGACCTTACAAAGAAGTGGGGTGGTATCACTGTGGTGGCAGCAGGCATGCAGGAAGGACAATGCAGAGACTGAGTTTGGGGACAGAAGGAACCACACAAAAACAGGGGATTGGCTGATCTCTCCACCTATTACATATTACTGATCCCTGCGGTGACTGAAGCTATGCTAAGGGGAGTTAACACAGACTGAAGCAGCATGAATTACATTGCACCCCCTCCATAGATACTACTAAGCATCAGTAGTGACCAGCCAACAACAGCGCCATTTGTTTTAAAATAGGCTCTGTGAAGATGGGAGGGCTCACTTGTAATAAGCTCCACAGGACCCGTTACTCCTCCCACTGGAGCAGATAATTTCTGATCACAGCAATTTCTAGCCCCTCTGCCCTTCCCCTAATTTTCTCTATGGGAAGGGATGATGTGAGCCTTTGTGTTCACATGGTCTGGGATTCAAGAGCAGAATTGCATGAAAGAATTGTCTGTGTATAGCACCAGAAATAATGTGCAGTTACAGTTACATTAGTTAAAAGAAGCTGCACATTCACCAGATACTCCTTATCTGATCTTGGGATGATTCAGTCCAGTGTAATTGTCATCTTGCTGTATTGCCTATATGTAATGCCTACTCATTAAAATGCTGCAAGTTTGACTGCTTAGACACACACACACACACGGGATTTGGCACCAGATCAAAATCTGTATTTGACCTAGATCCTACATCAATTTCCCATTTGGATTCTGCCTGTCTCAATGGCTCCTGCTCGAGGATCGCTCCACTGACAAAGTGTAAGAGGAACACAGGAGTTAAGAAAGAGCAAGAATATTGAGATTATGATTTCCAGAAAATTGTTTTTATCTTTGGAAGACCCCCAAAGAAATGAACCCCACAGTTTCCTCCCAGCCAAGAGAAAATGACAGCAAAACAGAAAAGTGGCTAATCACTAGAGAAGAGGAAATAACTGGTGCTTTCTAAAAGTTTCAGAGTAGTACCTTTTACAGTGCCTGCACTTCTCTGTCAAAGGCTTGCCTGGGTGGAACTGGGATCAGATCTCAGCTCCAGTTATTTCTAATGTTTTATGTGACTTGCTGCCTGTCTTATTGGGAGTGTCCAATGGCACTGAACAGACAGATTTATTTTAAGAGAAGTAATTAAACAAGTCAAAACTGAAGAAATACAGGCAATAATTAGAACAGATTGAATTATTTGTAGTAGAGTGCAGTTTTGTATTATTCAACGTGTCATAGATTATCAGAAACTCATAATCAACCAAGGGAATTCTCCAGCAGCTGAGTAAGCTAGCTTTGGCCAAAACTGCAACTGCTCATGCAGACATTTAACCTGACACATATGAAGAGTCCTTCTGAAGTGAATTGGATGCTTTAGATGAGCAAAGTTAAGTTTTTTCACGAGTGATTTGGCTGGGTCAGGCCTTTGCATAGACATCATGTACAGAAGCCACAGAGCACTGAATCAGGGACCAGAATCCATCCCCTCTAGTTAGTAGTGAGAAAGATTCTTCTTCCCGGTACCTCCCAAAGTGCCCCTGACTTTTCCAAGTTATTGGCAGTGGTATTACAAATCTGTATAATTCCTTTAACAGGTTAGGCTGAATATAATGCAAACTGGATGATTTTTGCTTATGCCTACAATGAAAGGAAGGAAAAATGGATGATGTGTAATGACAATATGAAATTTCCATCATTTCATGCCTCACTTCCTGTGAGCATTAGCTCCTGTGGGAGCTAGATTTTGTTCATCTGTCCATTTCTACTGTGTCCTCGACCACAAAGTGCACAAAGGTCTCTTTTCTCCATTGTAAGTCTCCTGAATTGGTTTGTCTTGAATAGGCAACAATTAGTCTCTAGTTCTCCTTCTGCAGCATTCAGCTCGGAAATGTGAAATCTATCCAGAATGAAATACTTTAAGATGTTGTTTTCCACTTCATTAATATTTTCCAAACTGGTTTCCTATTTTCCTCTTACAAAACCCTGCCAAAAACACATTTTGGCAAATAGTAAAATAATTCACATAGCAGACATTTGAAATAATTTGTTTTTCTAACTCCAGAAATTAGTGAAAATCTGATAATTTTTGATCCACTGGAAACATGCTGTGATCTTTGTTAATGCCTCACAGCTCAACAACATGACTGTTCATCAACTGACAATGATCCAGAAAATGAGATCTGACACTTAGCATAACGGGAGACACAACGAAGAGACTGAAGTTCTTAGTAAAGTCAGTTTCACTTTGAGAAACGATACCATTCAGATCACATCAAAACTGTTTTTTCTTTTATTTTTGCCTCAAGCTAAAAATATTTTATTATCAGGCAAAAATAACAGTGCAGCTATTAAGGGACAGTTAAGGGGTTCTTTGATAGGAAAATTTCACTTTGTCTAAAGTTACTCTTTTAGGGTTCCATTCTGTAGAAAATATCTGTGTCGTTGTGAAAGGCCATGAAAGAAAAAAATCTTTTCACTGTGGCATGCATCCAGGGCAAGTGAGCAGGCTCTGAACTGTGTAAATTGTCCAGAGTTTCAAATGCATTTGATATTCAAAGTGTTGATATGTTCTGCCCCTCTCTGCTCTATAAACTCAGGACATCCAGCAAAGTCAATTAGAATTTTTGGTGTGTATGAGGCTAAATGCTAGTGAAGATCAATAGATTTCAGATCCTAACTGCCTACAGGTAAGATTTACAAAAGCATTTAGGCAACTAAAGATGCAGCTAGATGCTTACTGGAATGCAGGAGGTGCCTAAACAAACTTGGTGCCTTATTCCCATGGATAAATCAGGTCCTAAGTGATTTTGACAAAGGAGTGTATGTTCCTAAGTCACTAAAATTGTATGTGAGTTTAGATTCCTGGTTCAGAAATGGCTCTCTCCTGGCAGAGGTTGTTTTGCTACACAGCAATCCAATCTCAAAGCGCTCGCATGTCAAAGAGTTCTCAGAAGGAGACGGTTTGCATCTTCTGACCCTACTCACTGTGGCAAGTTGTCAAGGTCTCCAGCTGGTAAAAACTACCAGCTATCAATAAGTTGTCAATAAGTTGATCTACTATAGTTTGGTGGAGAGAATAAAACATTCTCTAGTCTCTGTTGTGTAAATTACTTGATACCACGTGCAGAGTTACCTCACATACGTTGCAATAATTCCACTGGAATACTCATTTGGCATGAATGCAGTATACTTGAAAAGTCATACTAGTTGCTATGTTGTACTGATTCAAAGAATAATATGCTTATTTAACGTGAAACGAATTCTTTAGAAAATACCTCTTCTGGGCTAAACAATGTTAAAATGGTCATTTCTCTGCAAAACAAAACTTTAGCCTGCAGCATGAAATGCAACAAGCTTCTGATGGAGACAGGGAGATAGAGAATATAGCCCCATGAACTAGATTCTCACTAATTCAGAACAACTCTCACAGAAGTCAGTGGGAACAGCCCCTTCTTCCGCAGTGTTGTGCATTGTTTATTAATAGTTTTTGCATATTCTCCTTGACCAGGTTGTTAAAGATATTATGGTGCCCAACTCCTGTTGACATCAAGTAAAGCATAATACTGTAGGCAGAGCAGTTTTCAAACTGGAATTGAGGAACTGAGTAGAATTTGCCTGTGAACCTAATGTTGGTAATTTGGGGTCATACTGCTATCATCAACAGTTATTTGGACTGTACAAAGTTTGAATTTGTACTGGCTTCTCGCTTGATTCTATGGTCATTGAAGTCCATATAGCAAAGTTCCCAAGGACTTTAAACAAGCAGGCCGAGGACATTATGAAGGAAGTAGTACAAATTCCCATAGCAATGGATACATTTGTAAGCAAATTCCTGTAACCCCACTATTTGACTTTCCTTTTTTAAATTTTATTCTTTTGATCAGCTATAACATTTTATGAGATTTTAACTTATTTTTATGCAGACACATGAAAATATTAATTTTCCAAGCATTTGGGAGATAGGAAATTAACAAATAAAGGATACATTTTTAAAAGGAAATAAGGGTGGAAAAGACAGAAATTAATTTTGTCCCACACATTATTTAAGAACTGGCTTTAATTCCCTGAAGGAAAGCTATTTGTTTCTGTTATTTCTCATGTGGAAACATTATCTGTTGTACAAGCTGGGAGGAAGAGGTAAAGTCTGCCCTGTATTAACATTTTCAAGTCACGTACAGTCAGATTCAAAGCCTATTGAAGTCAAATGGAGCCTTTAGGCTTTGGATCAGATTCATGAGGCTTAAATGGGACTGAAGTAGTTCACAGGTCTTGTGTTGGCCCAGAACACAGTGGTGGATTTGGCCTGTTGAGAAATGAAAAGGGGAAGCTTCCATGTTTATGAATTCTCGTTCCTAATGTCAGTTGCCTTTGAATAGTTTCCAATCATATATAAATTTATTTTCCAATAGGTAAAGCCACAGTAATTCAAGATAGGAAGATGCAGAGTATAAAAAAATATGTATTGTGTTAAAAAAATAAATATAAACATCAAATCGGTCCAGTGATAGGATTTATTGGTTGGTGGTCACATCTGTCAGGGCCTCAGCCCTTGCCAAAAGACTATATTCTTTTGGTTTATTCTGTTTTAAAAATGTAACATAAAGACGGGTAACTGATTAGAGACAAATACAACTTGAAAAACTGATCTGGCTCAACCTCCCTCCAATTCTTATAATAAGTCTTGTGATGATAACTTGGAAGAAAAGAAACATGTCTCAGTTTCTCATTCCTTTCCAGCTCCTTCTGGCTATTTTAAAGTTAGATTAGGCTGGGTTAGAGAGGGAAAAAAATCCTTAGGTTGGGTGAAATGTAAGCCACTCCCGTTGTCAGAATTTCAGACAGTCTCACTATTCTGAACGTAAGGTAGAACAGTGTTTCTGCTTGGAGAGTTTATGCTGCGTCTGCAGGTTTGCCTCAACTCTAGTTTTTCCTGTGAGCACTTCTCATTATTTCAGGTCTGAATTGTTATATTGCATTTGGAGCTGTCACATTGTTTCTTGGTCTGTTAAAATCAAATGTTGTGTATTAAAGGTCTGTAGAAATCAAATGTCTTGTATTAAAGCAGATTGAAGCATCAGATATTCCAGATTCTGCCTGTGGGCACATTCTTTGCTTTAACATAATCTCAATCAGAAAAATAACAGGAGAAAAGAGCTTCTTAAATGATATCCAAGGAATTAAATGCTGCAGGAACCATTATTGTGATCACTTTCTGCACTGTACTGTGTAAGTAGCAAAGAAATACAGGACTGGATTCTCTTGCCATGTTGTTTTCACTCTTGTGTGACTTCGTTAAGTACTCTTCATTGATACCAGCATACGCACGATCAGAATCAGGCCTCCAGGGAAGAAACAAACCAAATTAAAAAAAGAGAGAATGAGAAGGAGAGAAAGTGGTAAACAGCAAGATAAACAGAAAAAAGCGGAGTTGAACAAAAGTGTCATTTGAAGTTTTTGAGGAAAGTTCAATTTTCCGTTAAAATCTGGAAACCACTGATGCCTTTTTTTTGTCACTTTGGGAGTTAGAGAGGATGGTTTGATTTGCTCTATAGCTCTCTTTTTTGATGATCAAAACATTTTGTAGAGATTTTTAGGTTTGGGTATTATTTTTAAAGGTGGATATTTCAAAAAGGTAGTGGAAATTGGTGGGAGGCAGGGGGAGGAAATATACATGACTGAATTTTTTACTAGCTATAGGAGATGAGAGAGAGAGAACCAGAGAGAGAATTGCATGCTTTTTCTGGGCTTGATTCAAAGCCCAGTGAAGTCTTTCCATTGACTTCAGTATATTTTGGATCAAGCCCTTTCTTGCTTACTCAGACACACACTCCCTCCCTTGTCTTGAATTAAACAAAATAATCAAAATAGTACCAAATGTGAAATAATCTATTGGGACACTTTAATGCAAAGAAGAAATGATTTATATGATATAAATCATTACTGAGCAACACAGCCTATCTGCACTCTAGAGAAAGAACCACTTTTCATCAGCATGATATAACTTGGTTCTTCATTTGTTATCATCCCCCTCATAAATCTAAATTGTATTTCATGGTTCTTGTATAAGTATTAAACCAACCACTTTGTAAAGTTATGGGTCACTCCTTTTGGAAAATACTTGGGGGGGTTTCCACCACTTACTATCATCCCATTTAAAATAATAGCTGTGACCCATTGTTTATTATTTTAAACAACGTTATGAATTAAACTGTAACCAGAACAAATGTAAATATTCACCAGTGTCTGTAGTTAAAATTGTACATTTATACTTTGGGAATGTTTATCAATGATCTAGCTAAACAATATATGATGGGACTTACCAGCACAGTCCCTTTAAGTTCAGGATCAAAGGGTCTATGCTAACCAGGAGTCAATGAAGGATCAGGCCCTACTAAATAGGTAGTATCAGAATAAAAACTCCATAGCTGAATTACCATCTTGCTTGTCTTTCAGCTAAAATGATTTTTGCCCCCTCTATAAAAATGAAGAAATTCTTACATTGCCACACTTTGTATATGAACAATATAAATGGTGCTACTGAAGATAATTTTGTTTTAGTTTAAAACTTTAACTCTTTTTAATAAAGCACTTATTCCTGGGGATTTGGAAAAATTATACACAGGGAAAAAAAGCCAGAGAAAATTAATTTCCTTGACTCCACTCAAGTTTCAGAGGAAATTCCATGTTATCACTCTAGAGAGTATCCCACAAAAGAAAACAAGTAGGAAGAAATCTTTTTTTCCAATCATTAAAAATAACCCAAACGCAGAATTGCATTGTTCCTTCTCAGTTGGACAAGACTGACTACACATACTGCCCATGCGATTCACAATAAAAATGTACTTTTAACTCATGCCTTGGCCTTGATATGTGTAAATATAACCACATGAAAACCGGTTATAAAAGAAATGCTGATAGAGGGGATCCTGTTAACCTCTGACCTACAGAATTCTGTAGGTCTGGGTAAGCACACAGTTACACAATACATACTACATTTTTCAAGACTAGGGTTCAAGACATTTCTAAATCAAATGGATTGAGTCCCTGATCCTAAATCTTGTGAACATTTTGGCATTGAATTAAATGGTAGCAGGATTAAGCCCCAACAAAACAAATTGTTCTGGCAGCTCTGTAGAGCTGTCATTCTAAAGCTCTTTACTTAACCACGGAGAAGGTAAAGCAAGGGTAAGAGCTGTGCAAACTTCCTCACGCTATCCCATCAACATCTCAAACTCTGACCTAGAGGGGTTGTTTTTAGTGGATACTTTTCATCCAATAGACTTCTTGCAAAGATGTCCTAGAAGACCACAGCCCACTGCCAATCCAGATCAGCATAAACAACTCCTTAGGAAAACTACATCACAATTAAATTAATATTTGCTCTTGGACTGAAAACAGCAAGAAAATCAGGTGTCAGCTTGTTGGAAAGAGCCTTCTCCAGACCTTAGTATGAAGTCCTCTTGCACAAACTTCTTATGACTCCATAAGCAGTTGCCCCTGAGATATATCAACTGATGACAATCATGAATTCTCAGAAGAAAAAACAACAGATCGAACAGTCTCCCATCTATGTGCAGCTTGACCTACTAGCAGGGAGAGTGTAGCCAAAGCAAACATTCAGACTTTATAGTGCATAATAATATCCCACAATAAATATAAAACTAACCATCTCCTTTAAACCAAAGGCTGCAGTATTTTGCCCCAACATAGTCCCATGTTGTTTCAAACTGAGCAATTTAAACTCTTGTACCATCTAACCAGTTCAGAGCACTTGAAAATCTGTATAACTTTCGGACAGCTCTGAATCAGAGCTTCCCCTCTGGCATAGGCACAGATACAGGGAATGTCCAAAAATCACAGCTATTTTTATTACAGCACATTTTTGTTTTGCTGTGCTCTTCCCAGGCTTGTGGCAATGCATGTACATTACAGCATATGACATAAAATGAAACAACCCATGAAACATGTGTGTGTGAGATGCTTGCAACATGTAAGCACAAAGAGAAAAGTAGGGACATGGGCAGAGTTTCCATCTGATAAATGTTCACAATACTGCAGAATAATTATTTTTCACAATGACTGTAAACTATTTTGCTGCCAAATGCTGGGAGGTGAGACCAGGGTTCCAGATGAAGTGTTCAGAAGCATATAAAAAGATGGGTATTTGATAAGGCTCATCGTGTTAATAACTGTTGTGTGGCATGGAAGCAGTAAAGAGATCTTCAACAGAAGGTAGCTCTTTCTGAACCAGTGTAATATACTATACTGTGTCATTCCCTGATATGAAGAAGTCAGGATAATAATGATAATATTTTATAGGACTCATCAATTTGCAAAGGGAGTTCTTACATGTATGCAACAGCTAATTTGTGGATGGAAAGGGAATCAACCTAAGGAGCAAATTTATCCTTGGCTTAAACCTGCTGGAGCCAGTGGAGTTGCATTAAGGATGTATATGGCTTATTGCTTCTCAGTGGGCACGTCTACACGTTCATTAATGTGCAGTGCCTACTGTGCATTAAATTAAGTACTTGTATAATCAAGTACTAAATAAATGCACAGTAGGCTACCGTACTGTGCATTAGCATGATTGCATGCTTTATGTGTGATGCTTAATGCACAGTAGACTAATACTACTGTTTACTAGCATATTAATATGGGTTTTGCTGTGTGCACTAATTCACAGTAGAATTAGCCTACTGCGCATTAAGCACCTTGTGTAGATGTGCACAGTGAGGAGTCACTGCTTTCCACATGCACAAAACAAGCTATATCTACAAAAGACCTCCCATATACTAAATATGGGAGTTAGGCAGGATGTAAGTCTCTAAGTCCCAAACTGTGATCCTTAAAACATCTATGAGCAGAGAAGGATAGTTAGCTGTGTTAGTCTGAAGTCAGACAGGACAGGGTAGAGATGCATCTGCTCCATTCATCGGAAGTGAGCAGTTGCTCACAAAAGCTTATGTATCCCTAATTCAGTTAGTCTACAGGGTGCACCTCTACCCTACCTTCTGCCTTAAAACATTTGCTCAGCTGCCCTCCAACCCTGGGTGCACCTAAGGGTGAGAGATTAAGTTCCTTAGGGTGAAGCTACATGTTACACTTAGATCATACTAAATATGTGGAGTGTTAAGCAGTGTTAGTTAGAATATGCTGTGAACGGTTGCACATTAAGGGTTAATATTATTTCTTGCTTGCACAGCTCTGATTTGCAATTAGAGAACTGGTGAACAGGAGTGTGGAAGCCAGGATACCTGGTTTCTATCCCTGCTCTGGGTTGGGGGGACAACTTTAAGCAGTGCATCTTGGGATGCTGGAGGATTTCAGATTCTTTGTTTTAGCTCTGTGGAGAAGATTGAAGTTACCCTAACACAAGCTAGGTAGTACAGTCCAGAATTAACCCTCACCTGAAGTGGTGTAACTTTGAGACATTCAGGGGGTCCTTAGCAAGAGTTCACAAGCTTTAATGCGTGGATGCTTGCATTTTAGGTGCCCTTAGTGTGGTATATGTGTAACTTCACTCTAAGGCATTAAGGTTGCCCATCAGGACCTATAAGCTCACAAACAATCCTCCACCCCACTTGGCCAGGCATCAGCAACATACAGCCCATGGCTCAAATACGGCCTATGGAGCCAGAAGGCTTTACTCTTGCCTATGCCTGTGCTGTGCTGTGCAGCTAGGCTAGGGCCAGGCAGCTAGAAACTGCACCTGAGCCACCACCGCTTCTCCCTGTCCCCTCTCCTTCCAGTTGTAGTGTGGCCCCAGTTTCCAGTTGGTGGGGAGCTGTGCTTCTAGCTGCATCTGCACTGCAGCCAGGAGGAGGGGAGGAGGTGGTAGAGAGAAGCAGTGGCAGCACAGATGCAGCTCCCAGCTGCCTGCCCCTGGCACAAGAAAAGTCTTCGGCCACCAGTGACATGCCACTGGAGCCCTCCAGACTGAAGCTAGGTTGTTTCAGCCTGCCACTTTTAAAAGTTATGAGCTGCTGGACTAGGCTAATAAACCATATTCACATTGACTGTGTTTCTGTGCAAAGTGGAACTGTGCAAAATGGTCTGGGCAAAGTAAAACCATTTCAGCATAAGGGAGATTCTGAGCCCTTCTGCCTCCAGACTGGCTTAGAGTCTAGGGGCAAGAGCACTCTCATGCTTAGCATTACCATAGATTCAGGAAAGAATTAATTTCAAGTTTCTGATGTCCCAGACCACTGTGGCACTACATGCTCCTCTTGTCTTTGAAAAGACAGGCCAGACTCTTGCTCAGTTTTTGGAAGACTGAGTTTAAGCACGGGTCTCCAGAAAGGATGCAACACTGTGAATCCTGGATGCAGGGAGTGCTCCTTGCAACCCAAGATGAAGCACTCAAAATGAAAGTAAGACATGCCCCTGCTCTCAGATTTGCCTGCCCCAGGTCTTCTTATGCATTTATAGGGAGCCTGTGTGCCTCTCTCAAGGCTCTATGTTCCATGAAGGGACCAAATGTCTATAAGAGGCATCACAACAGTAAGCTTTGCAGCCCTTAAATACCTTTGTGGATCAAGCTCAAAATGCCTAGTGAAATCAATGGGGAATTCAGGACCAAGACCCGTATGGCTAGGGACAGACATTCAAAAAGCCTGAGCCTGAATTGATTCAACCTTTGCAGGTTAGTCTAACCTGGTTAGGCTGAACCGGTTTGTAACCGAACAGACATTCTCTCTGGACTGAGGAAATTCAGGCACATGCCTGCAGTAGCTCAGGCTAGAAGCTAGGGGGTGCTAGAGCAGCCCTCCCTTCCCTTGTATAGTGCTGAGCTGACTGGGGGGGGGATGGCCAGGTCCTAGTGGGACGCTATGATTAGGGTCTGCCCAGACCATCCCAGGCTTTTTCCCACTGGCTGCTCAAGGGGTGGGAGTGTTGCCAGCCCTGAGCCCCCTGCTAACACTGTGGGACAAAGCGGGGGTGGGGTGTGCAGTGCATGCATCTGTTGATGATGGGGAGCTTTTCAATCTCCCTCCCTGCTTCTTTATACAGTCTGCAACACACTGACAGGCAAACAAGCCAGCAGCGGACTGATAACAGTGTTTATCACCCCATCAGCAAAACAACAGCCTCTCTCTATTAGTTCAAACTCTTCTTAAACAGCTTACCAGCCGATGTCTTGGCATCAGCTAGCATACCACATGCCTAGGGTCCATGGGACTGGGTTCTGTGCTGTGGAAGATAGGAGGGAGGGAGGGAGAGGGGGAATCGTGTTTGAGCAGGGAGTGGGGAGGAGAGTCTGGATGGGGGAAGCTAGGTAGACCCTGCTGTGCCTGCAGTCTCTGCTGCAGCTCCAGTGAGGGAGCAGAGGGGAGGGGCCAGCCCTGCTGTGGAGCAGAGCTGCACCCAGCCCAGAAAGCATGCCGGGATGCTGGGGGAGTCTGGTTTATCTTAAACCAGCAAGGGGTCTAGGACAGACATTGTATAAACCGGTTTGACCCAAATCAGTTAAGTCTGACACTATATTCAACCAGGTTTATCTCAAACCGGTTTCAACCATTTTCAAACTGGTTTATGTGCACTGAACATCTGTTCTGTTATAGGTTTAAACCAGTTTCTCATCACTCAAACAGGTTTAAGTGTAATGTCTGTCCCTGGCCTATGTGCTTTCCTTTCTTGCAGTCTGGATTGGACACCGTCACAAGACTAGACTGCTCCCAGGAAGCTTCAAAAGTGTTAGCACTGGCCTCAGTGCAAATAGAAGAGCCCTCATCTCTGAGCAGAATCTTGTGTGCTCGTTGTATGATACATATGTAACAGGGCATGTGGCATGTACTTGTGTACAGCATCGCTGGGTGGATGTATTTTTTGCATATAACTGAGAGTTAATGGCTGGGACTGTTCCTCATTACTGATGAAAGTGAAAGTATTTCTGCAGGAAGGGCTTGTTTTATGGGGCAGTTACTGTTACCTACAGGCACTTTACCATTTTCACACTCTAATTCACAACTTACTCCAAGAACTATTTTTACATATAAGGAATATGTATTTACTGCAGAGCAACTGCAAATAAATAATATCCCCTGACCTTGCCTTCGTGGGATTTTTCACTCATTATACCCATAAATATATGATATAATACATAACAGAATACTATAGTGTGCAGATGCACACATTGTAACTAAGGGTTAACACCATCCACAAAGGAAAATGAATTAGTATAACAGCATCTTCCTCCTGCTTAGGAATGGAGGACATAAACACTAATGTGAAACAATTGAAGTAATTTGTAGTGAGAGAGCTCTTTCACAGCTGGGCTTACTGGATCATATATTGGCCTAGAACTCAGATTTAAATCCTTTTCTGCCATTGGATTGCTGTTGATCTTAGGAAATCAAGTCACCTCTTAACCAACTCTCAGTTTCCCCATCTCTAAAATACGGATAATAATGATGGTTAAGCATTCTGAGATTTTTTGATGAAATACAATGTATAAGAAGTAGAGGTTTATTATTGTTCACATCTTTCTGAAGTAACAAGCCTACTTACTAGAGATGCCTTGAGGACAGAGTTTCTGGTCTGAGAAGAATTTTTGAAATCTTGATTTATTCAAATTATGACTAACTCCTCCTACCCTCAATTTTGAAATTGTAAGGGAAAAATTAATTTGGAGTTATTTAAAGCATTTAATTTGGACATCATTGAAACACTGTATTTATTTCAACTTTTTCAAAATATTGGATTATAATGTAAATGCACAATATGAAATCAAAAGAAAAAGTTGCAAAATTAAAAAATTGAATCATAACATTCTGAAAATATCTGAGGTTTTGACACCACCACAACTTTCGCCCTCTCCAACTCTTCCCTCTAAAATCCAGTGAAATCATCCAAGTTATGAAAGCTTTTTGATGCTAACAGAACTGCAGGTTCTGATGGGATATAGTTCCATGAAAGTTTCTTGAATATCACCAGTTCCTCTAATATGTACAGCAGACCCTATTGATTATATATTGTGCTTCCACACCAGCAGCTTAATGTTTCTATGCTATTTCAAAAGTTCCTATGATTTCCCTACTGGCCTTTATTGTGGCCAGCTCATTATACATATTTATGGCACCATAAAATATATTTAGATAGCCTAAAACTGAAAACTAAGAAGCAAAAACAATTGAGCAGTAAAGCCAAAGTCTCAATTATTAACTCAGTTCATCATTAACAGGCTTCACTGATGGGCCATTATGTATTTCACAACCCGTGCTGTAGTACACACAGTAACATACCAGGGTGTGTTAAAGGTGGAATTTTAGCAATTATTTTGAATTTCCTTCTTGCTGTGGGTTTAAATCAGGTCATTAGCAGTATTTATGCATATTTTGAAAGGTTTGTTTCCTTTTATAGTCATTATAAAATAAAAATAAAACCCAGGGAAGAAAAGAAGAAAGCTCCAAACACTTTAGAATTTGCAGAATAGAAAGCAGGGATCATTACCTTCACACAGGCTCAGGAAAACATTTAAGCAGACACTTAAGTCCGTTCCTACTCAGGAGAGCACGTTGACTTCACCAGGATTTAAGCACTAGCTTTATGGACATGTTTAACTGCTGTTCTAACAAGGGATACTTTCTGCATTTAAATCAATGAGCATAAATGCTGTAGATAGAGGCAGCATGGGGACTGCACATGATGTTCCTATTGGTTTCACAGGGAATTTTGCTGTGTGGAGTTTGCTGGACTGAGCTCTGATGTATACAGATAAAGTTTCCAAATGCCTTGTCAAATTGCAATGGCTCCTACAGACACTGTGCAGAATCTCAGATGGATGTTGGATTATCACACTTGTCTGGGTGTCTCCACTGGCCACAAAAATACCCATTGCTAATCAAATACTGTAACCTGGCCTTCCCAATCCCACACAGGCTCATTGATCAGTATGCATACCAACTGTCTCCACCTGAAATGGGTGATCTCAAAGCATTCAACGTCATTGCAACAGCTGGGGAAAGAAGAGAAATTCTGTATTCAGCTACTGAACCATTCCTTTTAGTGTAACTTCTGAAACAAGTGACAGATGAAAAGCTGGTATGTCTAGCTGGTGTTGGTAGAGAGGATCAGTGGCATAACTAGGGTGCTACTGCCATCTCCGGGGGTGGGCAAGAAAAAATGCCTACTGCCAGTGTGATTATGTGGCTGCAGAGGCTTGTGGTGGCAGCTAGAAGTCACCATTGCCCCTGTCTGGGTGTGGCAGCTGCCCCAGGCACCAGGCCTCCTAGTTACACCTCTGGAAGGGATTCTAAATCAGTCCCCTTTATGCTGTATACCTACATATTGCCTATATCACCCAAACATACATGACTGGTGGTTTAATAGATAGCTGCAATATCAAGCTTAAGCTTAATTGTAAAACTTTCACTGTTGCAAAAGCCTAAATCTTTTGTTTGCTGTGCTTGATTGATGATCCCTCTTTCATATAAAACATTGACATGTTTTCCCACTTTGAAAATACAAACACACACCCTTTTCTCTCTCGTATTTGTAATTTACTGTTTCATGACATGGGGGCCCGCTGGTGAAATTCACACACAAACACTGAATAGGCAACATCCATTCCAGAACTAAATCCTTTGAAACTAATGGATTAGCATCAAGAATGGAATTGGCGCATTTAATAGGCTTAAAGGCAGTTTTTATCAGGTCTCTGATTTAAAGTGAACCAGCAAATGATGCTATGTGGAGGCTCGTAAATGGGTGAGTCAATGGCCTGATATTCAGAGGTGCCAAGAATCTGTACACTATTCCCTTGCTAGGAGATGTGGATTCTCAGTCCCTGGGAAATCAGACTATCCAGAGGAAGGAATACATTCCTCTTGACAAAAATTTAGTTGTAGTTTAAATCATGAGGAGAAAAGAAAAGGAAAAAAAATCTTCACTTAAAATTAATGACTCTTAAAGTGAGGCTGTAGTTTGATAATCTGCAAACCTTGGTGGGCCAGGAATTTAACAAGGTTATTAGTACTGACTCCATGACATCATGCCCTTCAAGTCCATGTTGTAAACTCAGTGCTGAACTCAAATTAATAATACAAGCTATCCTGACTAATAAGCATGTTCATGAAGGTTTTGAATATGACAAGGTCACCTGGTATTTTACTGGTGACAGGATCTTCTGCAAGAAGTGGAGAATCACTGATCTGCAGCTGTCTGATGCCTTGTCCCATTTGAAGATACTTAGGCTGAGTGTTATATCATTTGTTATTAATATCCATCATATGTGCCAAAAATGAATCTCATTTCATGCATCCGATTGTTTGGGCATAGTGTGCCACAGAACATATGGGCCTCGTTTGAAACTCCTCTAAATCATAGAGGTCCATGTGCAACTGATAAAAGCCAATTTAGGTGATGGGGGAGGGGAAGACTGATCTCTAGTCAAATCCAAGAAGGACGCCCTATATGTTTTCTAAGTGCTAAACCCAAGGGAAATTACTTCATCAAAACCTGATCCAGACCACAGTAATGAAGACTGTGATGTAGCCAGTGTTCAACCATGTTGACTTTACAGTACTGGAATTAATCCATCTGCATTGCAGCTCAATGAAATCATTTCCAGGCCATAGTGTCTCTGAGGCTGACTTCATCTTTTCAGGCCCAGATGCCGAACCCACATAGCCAGGGGAATAAATGATAGAACTAAAATACTGTTAACTTTTTGCAGTGACAGCTGCCTGTCTTGATGGGACCCCATCAAATTTTTATTAAGACTATAATCCTGAGTTACAAAATGTTTTTCAGTGGCAATTTGCAACTCTATCTGTCTGTTCCCTTGTTGCTGTAAATCATCCTTGGGAGTTAGCTGTTCCAGAGTTATGCTAATCAACTCTGATTACTTTTTTTGGATCTTAAATTTTCATACAGCTGGAGACAGGCAAATGCACTGTTTTGCTCTTCATTTTAGAGATTATTTAATTTGAGCCTTCATAAAAAATCTATGATAATCCTACTGTGACTATGGATTTATGGATTATTCAGAGTGTAAATTAAATATAATACTACTTTACTTTTTGTATCTATTCTTCTCTGTTAAAAAGGCATTAAAATATGCTAATTCTCTTATATACTATCCAATATATATAAAACACAAAGTGTGTGTGTGTGTGTGTGTGCGTCCAAACCCACACACACATTGAATTATAATGGTGGTACTGTTAAAGATTATTTTAGGAATAAACTTCTGTTGTGCAAAGTGATGTTTTTCTGCTATTCAGCTGTATCTTTCCACTGGAAAATTAAAGTTGTCCTGTATTTTGAACTTTAATGAACCTTCCATAACCCCATTCTAGATAAATTCTTAACCTTTGAAGGCTCAAAGAAAATAAGAAACTGAGAAGAGGCTTTCAATTTTGTACAGCATGGAAATGAAACAAATGGGCCTGAAATGAAAAAACCGTACCTCTTTCGTTTCCTTTTTTTTATCTTCTTTGTAACTAATGCTACCTTTAAATATGGATAGCTGTATGCTAGATAACTGATACATGGCTCAAGCATTCCATATTAGAATGAAAATGAGGGATGTGTATAAACTGAAAAGGTACAGAAATTAATCCAGTTGCATGGCAATTATATCATGAAGAAAACCACAGGAATTCTGATTCTGTTGGGTGTTTTTTGTCACAAGACAACTAAAATACAAAGAACTATGTTCTCATCTCAGGGAAAACGGAAATCCAAAATATCTCAGCTGAAATCTGGGGCTCTAATTTGAGTGGAAGTTTCTTGAGTGCATCTGAGGGCATTGATTTCCACAAAATATTTATGTTCACCCTAGCCATTATCTCGGTGCATGACAGATAATATTATTACAAGGTAATTCATGTGAACCTCTGCAACCACAGAGAGGCCTAAAGTTTTTCCTGTAGGTACAGAGTGGCAAAGTCAGGGATGCTGAGTTGAGAATGCATAGGACAAGGGATATTAATGATCTTAACTAGTGCAAAATGCCAATACATACAATAAAGGTGACCTTCAACCCTTTGAAAAGGTACATGTCTTAAAGGATACACAACTTTGAGAAGCAATCAGAAAAGGTCTTATCAGCCTTCTATGTTTATACCCAACTTTCTACCATCTTACCTAAGCCCTGTTATGTAATTTAATTAGGTTTGTTTAATTTATTTTTCTAAAAAGTGCATGTGGGACTGGTAAACTTAATTAAAAAGAAACATTGTTAAGGAGCCTGATACAGCTATAATTTGATTTAAGGCACTGGATGATACTAGTATTATAAGTGTAAACTGATATGCCTTTTTCTTGTTTAAAGTTCTAAATACATTTTTTTTAAATTGTCTTTGTAGCAGGTTTTGTGAATTCAGCTGAATCTGAAGACATTTTGCTGCCTGTTCTGTCATCCTACCCTCTGCTCAAGTGGAGAAGGAAATATTTTATATTCAAAGTAAAATTCTTATTTTACATTTTGCATCATATGTGAGCCAGATTCTGATACCTTTGCTCAGGTTAGGCATGAAGTCATTGAAGTCAATGGCACAACTCGATTAGATATAAAAAGGGAGCAAAGAGAAATTGCTACAGCCAAAGTAGAAGCAAAACAAATAAGGGAGATCATAAAATTAAGTCATGAGTACCAGATAATCTCCAGTCCACATTTCTGAAAGACCTGACATGTGAAATGACGTGTCTAGTAGAAAGGCTTTTTAACAAATCTATCAAGCCAGAGGTTCTAGTATACAACTGGAAAACAGAAAGTGTGGTTTCAGTATCTAAAAATGTGGGGAGAGGAGGGGGAATCTGAGCAATTACAGGTCTGTAAGGCTGACCTCAAATGTTCACAAGGCTTCAGAAATGATGTTGAAGGAAAAGATCATTAAGAACAAAGAAGTAAAGGGAAAAAAAACCAAGATAAAATGCAAAATGGGTTGACCAAAGATAAATAATACCAGGTTAATCTGATCGCTTTCTTTGATAAGATAACTGATTTTTTCTAGACAAGGAAATGGACGTCATTTCTCTGGATGTCCATAAAATATTTGACATAGTGCCACAGGTAGGAAACCGCTAGTTGAGATTGAGAAAATGGGGGTTAATCAAAAAATTATAGGATGGATAGGGAGCTGGGTCAAGAGGAGATGGCATAGGTAGTGCAGAAAGAGAAAGTCCCAGTTGATAGGATACTAGTGAAGTTTTTTTAAGTGTCAGTTTTGGGGCTGGTCTTGTTTAATGTTTCCATGGATGACATTGGCATAGATACAAAAATTGCTGAAGACACATAGTTCACAGGTACTGTCACCACAGAGAAGGTTCTGGATGTTACACGGAAAGACACAGATGACCTTAAGGAACTGAATAATAGAAATGGGATGAGATTCAGTAGTGTAAAATACAAGGCTTTGCAACTGGGAACTACTAAGAGAAACTTCTTCTATAAGCTGAGAGCTCACTGGCCAGAAGAACACAAAAAAGGACCTCAGTGTACTTACGGATGACCATGAGCATCCTGGAAAAGGGCAAATGCAATCCTAGATGTAGGACTTGAAAGTATTACCATCATGGAGCAAGGTCCCTGTGAACCCTTCACTGGAAATACTGCATTTCTGATCACCCTGAAACAAGAAAGGTGAATTAAAACTGGAACAGGTGCAAAAATAGGAAATGAAGATGCTAAGGAGAATAGAAGGCCTGTCTTTCAAGAGCAGACTAAAAGACTTGGCTTTCTTAAACTACAAAAAGAACAGAGGCTGAAAAGGGTTATGTTTGCTCAGTGTAATTACTATATATACAGTCAGGCAAGTAGGCACCAGGGAGGGAGGAAGAGCTTTTTCTGCTAAGGAACCATGCTGGCACAAGAACAAATGGGTATATACTATCCATGGCTAAACTAAACTACCCAGACTCTAATGGTCCAATTTCTTTTCTTGCAGACCCAGGCCTCCCACTAAAGTGTCCTATGAAAGCTTTGGACAAGCAAAGGGTGTAGGAACAGGTCCTAAAAGTCATAGGGTAAGTCCGAGCATGATAATTCAGGCAAAAAATTGGAGATAAATATCAGTGAGTTCAAGGAAGTCTAAATGCATGCAGTTTGTATCTTCTCCAGGCCCCTCATCATGTAACTTACATCTACTCACACTCCAAGTCTGACATCCAGCCAGTTTTCACACTGGGCATCTGAGGATATGGTGCATTTCTAGGAGAACTGGATGCCTCTTTTAGGGTCCACTGAAAATCCCAAACTAAGTGTCAATCTGTTTTAAAGTCTGAGCTTAAATATCTCCCTGATTTTATTTCTTACTTGCCCAGGGAAAGATTTTTTGAGCATCCATATGTTGTAGAGGGAAGATTTAAGCTGGACATAAGGAAGAACTTCTTCTCCATAAGGGTAACTAGAACTTGGAACACACTCCTAGCAGAGGTGGTCTAGTCACCATCCTTGGAGGTGTTCAAAAGGAGGCTGGATAAGCACCTTGTTGAGCTACTTTGAGCTCTTTAACTTCCTGCCTATGGCAGGGGACCGGACTTGATGATCTTGCAGGTCCCTTCTGGTCCATTGACTCTACTTAGAGAAGGGGTTCTCAATCCCTGGGCCATGGCCCGGTGCCAGGCTGCGGTGGGTCAGCTGCCGGTCCGCAGCACATTCTGCTGCCAGACTGGAAGTGGCCACAGACCAGCAAACCGCAGCCCCGCAGAGCCGGGCAGAGAGGCTATGGCTTCTTCCTCAGGGTCCACAGCAATGCAGGGTTTGGCCCACCCCCGGGGGGTGGGGGTATTCATACCTGTCTTCCAGCTTGCTGTAGTCGGCTGTGACTGCTGGGCTGTGGTTTGCTGAGCTGCAGCCACTTCTGGGCCGTGGTTTGCCAGGCCACAGCATAAAAACTTTGGGAACTCCTGACTTAGAGCATTTAGACTTCTCATAAGCTTTATTCTCTCTCTGTAGTTGGCCTTTCACCTGCTAATCTAGTGGCTCTGGAACATTTTTATTAAGGACAGTAGAAATGCTATGTCAGTAATTCATTTTAGATAGTCATTGGAAAGGCAACCTTCTCAATGAGCTTTGCACAGTTCATGTACCAGTGTTGTGGCTGTGTGTGATGAAAAAGGCTAATCAGCAAATTCAGATCTTGCTGCTATGTATCAGCAAATTGCACTCATGATTAGTAAGCAAAGCTATTTTGTAATTTAATAGAACAAAAGCACCACTTTCCCAGAAGCTGGAATTCCTTTGTACAAGCTGATTTCTTAGCCTTCTCATCACTGAATTAATTGCTGAAACATACAAAACATGGATCATACAAGTTAAGAGGCTAGGGATAGGTACAGACATGTATAGGATCATAGAAAGTTAGGGTTGGAAGGGGCCTCAGGAGGTCATTTAGTCCAACCTCCTGCTCAAAGCAGGACCATCCTCAACTAGATCATCCCAGCCAAGGCTTAAAAACCTCCAAGGATGGAGATTCCACAACCTCTCTGCATAACCTGTTCCAGTGTTTTTCTACCCTCCAAGTGGGGAAATTTTTTTCCTAATATCTAACCTAAACTTCCCTTCCTGCAATTTTGAGACCATTGCTCCTTGTTCTGTCATCTGCCTGAGAACAGCCTAGCTCCATCCTCTTTGGAACCACCCTTCAGGTACTGGTTCCAAAGTCCGAGGTGGAATCAATTTAAGTTATGTGGTTTTCTGTAAGCAGCACAGTGTAGATCAGTAGCAAACAAAACACACATTTGACCTTTGGTGTACAGCAGGGTGGCAAATCTTAGAACAGGTTCTGCCATTTTTAAGCCAGTCTGTGGGTGCATCTACATGAGACGCTAGCTGTGTAGTAGCCTGATTTTTCTGTGCAGTAGCGTGCAGGGCAAAACCCATTCTAATATCCTACTGCGCAGTAGTATTAGGCCACTGCACAGTTAGTGTTACTAAAAAGCTGAGTGCCAGTGCTACTGGCAGCAGTGCCAATAACTGCACATTGATTTAGTACTTGGTTATCCAAGGACTAAACTTAATACACAATAACTATGGTGGATTGATGAACGTGTAGATGCACCTGTGTGCTAAATTTCAGTTCTAAGTATAGACCAATTTCTGAGTACATATACTGGTAAATGTGTAATGCCTGTACCTGGCCTAAGTGAATTTACCTTTCAGCATGTAAATTAAAAGCAGCAAATTTTCTGATTTAACTACCAGTTTAAAAGTTTCAGTGTAGAGTTAACCTGACTGAGACCAATGAAGACTCCCTAAAAAAACTGTGGCAGGCAAAGTTCTTTGGGTAGATGTGATATATTTTATTAGATCAACTGAGTAGTTGGAAAAAAGTTCTTTGCAAGTTTTCAGGCACAATCACCCTTCTTCAGGCATAGGGAGTCTCTGCAAATAACTTTTTTCCAACTACTCAATTGGTCTAATAAAAGATATTACATCTACTTAAAGAACCTTCCCTGCCTATGTCTTTAGACCAAGATGGCTACAACCAAAACCCCCTAAAAGAACTATGACATTCTGTATTGCTTATTTGTCCATCAGCTAAATGATAATTTAAAGGCAGATGAGCCTTAAACACATCTTCAGAAGATCATAATGCTCTTGTGGAATTTATGGTGTCTATATTATTTATTGACAAAATCATCAAATGTACTACAGATCAGCCATTTAAAACAAATAGTTCACAATGAGAAAATAGTGGAATATCACTGAATATGTTTTCATGTACTATAGTTTCCTCGCTGATATAACAGCACTGAAATCAATGGAGTTAAATAAGGAATTCATTTGAGCCAGTAAATTTACTGTAAGGGATATCATCAATATGAAATTAATTTTTTTTTAATTAGTTTAAAAATTTGGGCATTATACCAACCTCTCAATTTTTTGTGATTAGGGAAAATGTACAGAACAGGTTTTTTAAATTTGTCTCTCCTCTCTTGCTATGAAATACTTAGAAACCAACAGGACAAATTGACAGACTGAGTAGAGGAAACAGTGCAAATGACTATACAGTATGCTGTCAAATATATAAAAGAAACTAGCTGAAAAATATAAAGAAGTATTATTATCCTCTAATGTCTTTCAATGATACTAATCTGAGGTGCTGCATATAACAATAGGGGGGGAACGTTTATAGGAGAAAGTTGGGTAGTTTTTAGTTTGACTTGATCTCTTTAAACAATATACTGTTAACTACAGAAAGATTGGCAGTGGGAATGAAGGGTAGTAAAGCTTTAAGACTTTTTGACTGAGCAACTCAGCAAACTACAGTGTTTGCACATTTAGACTCCTTTTAAATGGTTTTTAAAGTTTTTGATAGTAGAACCTTTTATTACTGCTGTTTATTAGTTTGCAAATTTTATTCTTAAACTATTCTTGATTTCCACAAGAATAAACTGATTCAAATAGTTTTTCAGACTATATTTTTGTATGCAAACAATGCACTTTGGACATTTACAAATATATTTGTAATATCAAAAGTCATATAAGTAATGAATATTACAGCTACACAAACAGCTGTGAATTAAATGTGAGTAATTAATTCCCAAATATGTTGTATTTTTTTCCACCCTTTTACCAGCATTAGGAGAGAAAGAAGAAATCAACAGATTTTTCTTATTTGTTTACTATAGAATTTTCAAGCTATACTTTATTCTGCAAGGAAAATCACTGCTGGACCTTTTTGAAGATGTATTTGTTACGTTCTGCTTGGATATACAACATGGTTACAATCTGTATTATATAAAATAGAAAATAACAGGTTTTTCAGACCTGTTGCTTAATATACCATCTGTGTGGAACTGGTAATATAAAACATATTGAGCTAAGTAGACTAATGACACAACATATATTAACTTGTGCAATCAGCCTCTAATAATTGATTATTATCTTCAGATCAGGAATTGGTGATAAATATGAAGATAATATACATGAGGATATATTCTTAAGGCATAACTTTAGCCAGATAGATCTAATCAAGCATTTGTGGGAGCTATTCACTCCATAAGAAAGTGTGAATATAGCACATTGCCTTTAAAGTCAAGGATGCACCATCTTTGATTGTACAAAAAAGCTAAATTGATTCCTATGTACTGACAATCCCCATAAGAGTTAAGAGAAGAGACAGAAGTACGTCAATAGACATCATAATTTTAAAGCAAGCAATACCATTTAAAATCACCTTGCTGCTACAAGTAAAAATTATTATACAAAATAAGCATAGGTTGATCGTCCTGTTTAAGATATATAGCTTCTGTTTGATTCCTTACTTTGAGTTCAGCATCCTGCAAAATAGGAAAGCATGTAGGTGGTCAGATGATTTACATTTAAGTGAACTGATCAAGAAAATACATTACAAAAAGGTCTAAATTGTTCTCTGCACTCCGATGCCAAAACAACACTGCAACTGAAAGCTATTCTGAATTTTGAGTGACTCGTTTCATTTGCAATTTCTTGGGTAGATCCCAATGGTCATGAATTAAAAGAAGTGTATGAAAGAAACTCAGGCCATATGTATTTATTATTCATAAATGTTAAGCTTCATATTTTTCTGTAGAATGAGAGTAATTCTGTTAGTCCATATGTGGAAGTAATCTTATATTTGTAGACTATAAACTAGTAAAAGTAGGCAAATTCAGCAGCTTGAGGAGGGATTCAGGAAAATGAAGATTCTTTCTTACATAAGTAGATTAGATAAAATCTACTCTATATTACACTAGACAATTGTTGCAGGCTAGGAAATTTTAAGATTCCAAACGTGAAGTTAACATAAGGCTTATTCTAAGGTCCTGTATCCATTATAGACTATTGCACGTCTCCTACTTGCATGATTAAAGTTGAGTATCACCTAAGTATGCAGAGGAGCAGGGTCTTGAGGACTGACCCAGAGCTGATTAAAGCCAATAGGGACCTTCCATTCACAGACCATTTTTTATGGATCAGATGCTGATTCAGTCTCATAGCTGCTGCTTGCTCATGGCTGCAATGGGTACTATTTACACTGTAAGCCTTTGGATTTGAGAAGCCTCTGTACAGCACAGCCCTAGGATATGAGTATGAAGTGTCCTGGAACACTTGTTTGAAATTGTTTGGGATATTTACATTCTGAGATAGGGTTTATTTTTCAAAGATTTTTTTTGTAAGAATAAAATAGCTTTCTTGGCAACTTCCAAAGTGTTGCCCGCTCTGCCATTGACTTCATTATTATAGAGGGGCCATTCTGCACTAATGTTCTCAGTGTGTGACTGCTTAAATTTAATGCTGTGCTCAGGCCAAAGAGTTCAAACTTAGGAAACTCTAATGAATTACCAATCATACTGAACAGTAAAATGTTCTCCAGGTTCCCTACATTCTATTTCTGTACACACAGGGGGGCTATTTACTTCAGTAACTAATGGGCACAGACAGATTTGAGCACCACAGAAAGCTAATATCATCCACAAATGCAACCAGATGTGCAACAAATACACAACTTTTTGATGGATAAAAATTTTTGCAAATTCAAAAAAAAATAATCAGACTCAGCTGTTGGTTCCTTATGACCAGATACTGGAGGCAAAGAAGAAGTAGATTTCTCTTTTGCAAGACACAGTCATTATAGCCCAGGTATTACTGGGTCAGGATAAAAGCAGATGCATTAGATTTCATAGATTTCATAGACATTATGACTGGAAGGGACCTCGGAAGATCATCGAGTCCAGCCCCCTGCCCGAGGGGCAGGAAGTCAGCCAGGGTCATAGGATCCCAGCAAGATAAGCATCCAAATTTCACTTGAAGGTGTTCAATGAACCACCTCCAATAGCAGGCTATTCCAGACCTTGGGGGCTTGGACAGTAAAGAAATTCTTCCTTATGTCCAGCCTGAAACGGTCTTGCAGTAGTTTATAACTGTTCAACCTCGTCATCCCTTAGGGCGCTCTGGTGAACAAACGTTCCCCCAGATACTGGTGGTCACCGCTGATAAACTTATAGGTGGCCATCAGATCACCCCTGAGCCTGCTCTTTTCCAGGCTAAAGAGCCCCATAGCTCTCAGCCTGTCATCGTAAGGTCTGTTTTCCTGACCTCTGATCATGTGCGTGGCTCTTCTCTGGACTCTCTCAAGCTTCTCCACATCCTTTTTGAATTGTGGGGCCCAAAACTGGATGCAGTACTCCAGCTGCGGCCTCACCAAGGCCGAGTACAGCGGGAGAATGATGTCCTGGGATAGGGCTTGATTTCAAAATGTGCTGCTCTTAAGCCCATGGAATTGCAAAACACTTCAGTTACAAAGATTCCAAGATCTCTTATTAGCAGCTCAGCCATCCTTTGATAAGTCTTCTCAAGCATATCATATCCTTACTCCTAATTGTGCATTGTGTGTTATATAAATAAATATTGCAGCAAGAAATAATGAAACATACCGAGACCTATACATAATACAAGAACAGAGAATTCCAGAAGATCAATTTTCTTTTCTTTAAATCCTCCTGCACCAGTGTGTCCAGGCAAAGAAAACTGGAAAAGGCTTCCTGTATAAGCTTTGAAGGCTAATAGTTTTCTTGGCTAAAATGGGCTATTTGCAATGTTAAGAACAAAACTACTGATTGATATTTCTTATCTTTAACTACATACAGCAATGGTGGGAGAAAATATTATTTGGAGGGGACTAGGGGTGTAGGGGGCAGTGCAGGGCAGTGGGGGGGCCAATCCTCCCTCCTGCAGGGTCATTATGGGGCTGGCACTCAGCGGGGATGCTGGACACGGTGCTGCATGGCAGTGGTGCTGGAGCAGTGGAGCCACGTTGGTGGGGAGCTAAGCCCCGTTAGCCCCGGCCTTCTGCTGCCTATGATTACAGGTTCCCCTTGCTTTATACAGATTCTGTATATCTGAATTTGCTCTTATGCAATGACCCTTTTTATACCAAAAATTTATTATATGCGAGGTTAATTCAATCTTATGCGATCGGTGTGGTGGAAGCTCACAGTCAGCTGCTTTGTGCAGTGCATTGTGGGAATGCCACGCACCAAAATATAGTCTCCTGTGTGGATCTGTGCTCCACGCTCATTGTCTGTGACACGTGTTTCTATAGTTGTGATCCCCATTATGATAGTGCACTGTGCTTGTGTGTACTGTCTGCCATTGGTGATACGTAGGGGGTGCATGCGTACCCACTGAGTGTGGCTGTGCACCCCCTACAAAAAGGTGCTGCCGACACTGTCAGTGGTGCCTGCAGGCAGTTGCCACTCACTACCGCCCACCCCCCTCTGCCGCCGGTGGCGTCTGCGGGAGCTCCCCACTTACCACCGCCACACTTCCTCAGCTGCACTTCCACCATTGCCAGCCCCACTGTGTCCCCCCAGCTGCCAGGGGCACGTGTTGTTCATGCTGTCTGCTGTTGGTGAGTACCAAAATTGTTTTGTAAAAGTGGTAGAAATGAGTCTGGGGGTCAGTACAGTTGAGGTCTTGGAACGTATCCCTATTTGTTACGTTGTAAATTGGGTTCCCTTTATGCAAATTTGAGTTATGCAACATTTTCTAGGAATGCTTGTACAGCATAAAGCATAGGTGACACGTAGTGGGGGGCATGTGTCCCCCCTGAGATTGGCCACCGTCAGCTTCTGTGGGCAGTCACCGCTCACCACCTGTGCCCCCTTGCTGCAGACACTGCCGCCGGCATCTGCAGGCAGTTCCCACTTGCCAGCCCCCCCTTGCTGCTGACAACGCCACTGCTGTCTGCAGGCAGTTCCCACTCACTGCCGCTGACACCAACCACAATGCCAGTGTCTGCAGGCGGGCCCTGCTTGCCGCCATGGTGCCCACCCAGTTCTGGGAGGCACCAGTCATTCATGGCATAAAGCAAAGGAAACCTGTCCATACTTAATCTACACTAGTTTGATTCAATTGAAGACTGCAGCTACCCATCACCAAGGAAAACAAAAAACAGAAATATTCCCTTACAAGTCAAGCATGTCTTACACTCATCCTACAAAGTAAATAATGATGGGAAGGCAGTGTATACACGTTTGAATCTCTGACATCTCTTCCACATGCTCAAAGAACATGCTGCCTCCCACTGAGTCTAGCACTGTGACACTTCAACTAGCTCCAGCACCTCTAGGTAACTGTCTATCAGAGCTTGCTAAATCCAGAGACACATCTCGGTTTAGACACTTTTCTCTTACCTTGTTTTTACATTACCCTAAGATACTGCTTGTTTTCCAGAATAAATCCCCTGTTAATGTTACTGGGATTTGGATTTATGGCCACTAAAGGTGTTGAGCCACCAGACCAGATGGTTATTTGCTAATTTTGAGGTTTTGGAATGGTTTTTGGATCTGAGCAAAACTGTCCACATTTGTGAAACAGAAAAAGCCCTGCATTTAACTGATTCTTCTATTAAATCATTGCATGTTTTTCTTCTTTTCTTATTGAAAAAGTTTATTAGATTTTTTAAACTGTATAATTTATAACCCATAGTCTATTACCCAGTATAGCCAGGAGGAAACTTTGGAAAGTGAGATAATACCATGGAGACAGATTTTCCTGTACTCCATTCTGAAATTACTCCTGAAAGTTAAAACTTGTCGTCCACTACAGCTAAAATTGATTTCCTTTTTTATGGCATCAATGTCTGTAGGCAGAAAAGAGTTTGCAGAACCTCATTTAGAAACTACCCATGCATTAATATGCAAGGATCATATTTACTTGGTACAAATCAGCTGGTTCTTTTAGGTGACAAGTCATTCTCTTACACTTATTTATTACTTTAAAATTAAAACCAGAAAATAATATTCAGCATCCCAAAGGGAATTCTTTAAAAAGCATAGTTTCACCTGGCTTTGTGCAGAGTTCATACGGTTTTAATTTCAAATACAAAGAATCTAGAGCTTGGTTAGGACACTGACATCACTTTCCCCAGAAAATGTCATGTGATTTTTTTTCTTTTCTTTTCTTTTTTGAGCTATTGTTTTAAATATATGTTGACATATATTTGTATTGGCAGGTCATATGAAATAGTAGAATATATGTTGACATATATTTGTATTGGCAGGGCATATGAAATAATAAATTTTTATCTTTACTGTTGATTTTCCAAAGTTGCTTTCTAATGAAACTTCTCCAAAGCATAGTCGAATAATTAAAAAAAATATATTGGTACTCCAAGTATGAGTGAAAATTTCTTTGTAAGCTGCTTGATTTATTGGTCTTCTCCCAAATGCATTGTCATTTCCAAGCTTTCATTTTCTTTGCTATATTGTTTACATTTTATATAAGAATTAGCTGGAATAACTAAGGATAAAATGGCAAAATAAAGTTGAGTAATGAAAATTAATAGTGAGACTGACTGTCCAGGGGTCTGGCATTCTCCCAGAGCTGAAGCTTAGTGTAAATGTGCAATAGCTGGAAAAGGAAGAACATTTTATATTAATAGTGTGTTCTCCAGCGTAGCTGGCTGGATGGTGTAGTAGCAGTTCACTGCACTGCCAAATGGGAGACCCCCAAATAGGGAATGGATCTGAACTCTCACTCACCGGCTCAACGGAGCCTGACTCACAATGTGAAAGTGATGTGTTGGCCTCCAGAGAGGGGAGTCCAGCTGCACCTCCAATTAACTGGTCAGTGAATGGGTTTTGTTAGACCCTCCAAGAGGGATGGTTTCATCAGGAGTAAGAAAATAAAACAAGACACACAGAGACCCCATAAAATAGAAATGATTGTTCCCAAGAGTATTGAGAGAGACAGTCAAGCTACAGTGATTCCACAGCTGCTCTGTAGCTCGTGCATCTGGTTTCACAGGTAGAAACAACTGGGGAAGAATGGAGTATAACACAAACCAGTGTCCCAGTAGAATTCAGAGGGTAAACAGGTGGAAACAGGGGTCAGTTGGGGATTTTTAAGAAATGACTTATGTGGAGCATACAGAAGTTCTAGCACACACTTCTTGGAAGCCAACACTGCATAATACATGAAGCATAGGTCCAATCAGCTCTTGTTGCTTCTCTCTCGTGTGGCCATCAAAAACCTGCCTGTTGCCTGTTTGTTCTGGATATTCTTTTAGAGCAAGTCAGCTTATATGGTGGTAATATTAATTGCAAACATAGCACTTTTCTTTATTCCTTATAGTTCTGCTACATCTGTTAGTCATGCAATGATTTGTGTGAGCAAACTAAAGGCTGCCCAGGAGTTCTTCACTTCGCAGTCAATGACTAAGCTACATGTTATGGCCACACTGGAGGACTACACTTTTTAACCAGAAAACTAATGGACTCAAGTATCAAATGTTCAATATTTGTCCCAGGAGAATTTTCAATATAATTCATAATTGTGTGTGGCAACCTTTATGAAGCTTTTAGGATTCATGCAGATGCTGTGGAATGGTATGATGCATGGTAAGAGCATGATAAAAGATACATGGTAAGAGCCTGAATCAGGTCAGCAGGGTGAACTAGGTGCTTTTACTTGTGAGGGCTTTGTGAACTGTCTTTATATTATTTAACCAACTTTACTAAATTTTGTATCAGAGACTAAGGTCTCAAGAGCAGTCACAGAGGGATGCTTTGCATGTCTCCCTGGCATATTTCAGAATGAGCAAACAGGATTGGGAAGAGTGGAGGGTGCTTAACAACATCCTAGCTGGGACATGCTGCTGCCCCATGAATAGAGTCTTTTCTAAGTCTCAAAACAGGACAACTTGTGTGCTGTTACTTAACTGCTTCCATGTCAAAGGTCCTCCAGCATCTTGCAGTAGTCTGCTACCCCCACCCTCCACCTCCAGCAAGTTCAGCTGTCTTAGGCCCCAGTCAGGGTAGAAGGAAGGTAAGTGAAGCGATACAGAATGCCAAAGTATCAGCAACCTCCTATCATTTCCCCTGACTGAAGAGCACAACTGCTGTATTCAATCGCAGCCCTTTGAAACGCTTCAGCAGGAGGTTTCTGAAAACAGGACAAACTTGTTCATTTGAACAGACCACGTGATGCTCAGGACAGGTATTTAAAACAGGACTGTCCTGCCCCCACAGCCATGAGCCATTCTTAGGCTAGGTTGTGAGACTGGTTTCTTCCAAGCCTTTAGATTATTCCCTGATGTTGGTTCTGTAGCAACTTGGTACTTCTCTTACAAGCCTATCAGGAAGTTAGAGACTAATCATCAGTAGAAGGCATGTGAAAAAGCACAAAGCGCTTAATAAAAGATAATGGCTGTGGGGTGAAAACAATCTGGCCAAAGAGAAGCCTCTAAGAGAGATGCTGCATAAAAATTGTAAGAGATGGACACAAGCTAGGACTTGTCTACCTTCCAAAATTTGGGAGTTTTCAACTCCACTATTTTTCCTTGCCTCCTTATGCAGAGAAGAGGCAGCTGTGAAATTTAAGATGCACTATGTGGGGTGGAAGGTTTGGATCTAAGGATTTGGTACAAGTCATCTGAAAGTAAAAAGGACCCTAGTAACAAGAAATTTCTAAAGGCATAATAAATACAAGTTATTGTTCCTGACAAGAATAATTTCCTGAACCAATCCCAAAAGCAAGTTCTTGATTATACAATGAAAGTTGCACAGGATAATTCAGCAAAGACTGAAAGAACCGTAAGCATAGCCCATTATGACCCAGTTGTTTCAAACAATAAATGAGATATGCCAACGCCTGGAGAGGACAGTCTATGAAATATCTTCCTGATTCCAAAAAGCATTCCCCTTCCCAGGTGCCAGGTCTCCTTGATAGCAACATGTTTGAAGTGCTACATGATTAAGCAACACATACCTTCCCCCTAGCAATTGTGAAAAAGAAGAAAAACAGCATGAGAAGAAATAGCTCATGCTTATCATTAACTTTTATTGTCTCCTGCTGTAACAAAAGCAATATGTAGGCCTCCTGCAAGAGTGACATCATCTGTAGAATTCTATGATGACTTAGTCTAACTTCCTAATATGTATCTTCAAGAAACATGGGCTCTGGATTGATCATTATATGTAGAGGGACACATTGCATTGATGTAAATCAACTGTAATTCCACTCTGCTTGGGTAAAACTAGTGTAAGTGGTGTGAACAGGAAAATGAGGCCCAAGCTATATAACAGCATGAATGGAATACACCAACATAGATTGACATATCTTTATTAAGTCATCACATACAAAATTAGTTTACAAAGAGTAAAACAACTGAGAATGAACAGGAAACCAGTTGCCCAAACTGGGCCAAAATAATTTTTCCCCATTG
This sequence comes from Alligator sinensis, assembly GCF_000455745.1. Lineage (NCBI taxonomy): Eukaryota > Metazoa > Chordata > Crocodylia > Alligatoridae > Alligator > Alligator sinensis. The sequence goes on along the minus strand of NW_005842305.1, from coordinate 838,423 downwards.
AAAACCTGGAAAGTTGGAAAGCAATTCTAGCCATCATTTCCATTCTACAACTTCCCTGCAGCCTCCATCTGATGCCAAAGCTCAACAGATGTGGTTCATTCAGTCCTCATAAGTGTGGCAGGCTTGCCAGTGGCAGCCTGACTTGACGGCTTGAGCCAAAAGGCTCAGACCCATTGGTGGGGGCATACCCCTTCCCCACCAATCAGGAGAAGGTAAGAGAGAGGCTTGCCCCACCCTGGCCTAGGGGCAAGGTGAAGAAGGGGACCTGAGGGGGAACTAACCCCTCAGGCTATCCCATTGGTCCATTCCCAATCCAGAGGGTGGAGCCTCCAGAAGGAATAAAAGCAAGCATGCCCAGCACATGGCCGGCTTCAATGTGGGATGACAAAGAAAGGTGGCAGAAGAGATGGTAGAGCTGACTAGCAGGATGGAGCAGTTGCTTCAGAAGTGCCCTGAAAATGTCTCTGCCGAGTGGGAAGCAGCAAATGGCTGCTTCCTAGCCCTGTCGTGGAGGGAGCCATGGTGTCAGTGCACAGATTGGTGCACAGAGCAGATGGAGCCTCAGTGTGGAGCAGATGGAACCTCAGAGGCTGCACGAGGCAGCGCGGGTCCCCAACCCTACATGAGCCAGGAGCCCTCGATGCAAAGATCGGTGCACAGATCTGGTAGAGCTGAAGGGACCTCAGCTGCAGTATGAGGCAATGCAGGTCCCCAACCTGACACAAGGGAGAAGCCCTCGGTGCACAGATCAGTGCACAGGTCTGGTAGAGCTGAAAGGACCTCAGCTGCAATGTTAGGCAGCGCAGGTCCCCAACCCGACACGAGGCAGAAGCCCTCGGTGCATGGAGTGGTACACAGTAGGCCCGTGCAAAGCACCTAGTATTCGCTTTGGATTTGGATTCGGCCTACTCGGGGCACAGTGATTCGATTCAGTGATTTGAATCACTGTCCCGATTCGATTTGGCCAAATCTGATTCAGAGATTCAACAGCAGCCAAATCTCTGAATCTCTGAATCAGCCAGGCCAGGCCCACCCCGCACCCCTCTCCTAGGTAAGCAATGGCTACCCTGCCCACACCAGCTCCCAGCACTTGTTAAAAAAAAAAAGTCCTGGCTCACCGGGTGCTGCCAGAGAAGGGGCGATCCCCACTGCCCCCCACTTCCCCATGCTGCATGGGGGCTCTGAATGAGCACCCCTGACCCCCAC
>NW_005842305.1:835081-836957 GCF_000455745.1 Alligator sinensis | reverse complement strand
GCAACACCTGGTGAGCACCGGAGCTTTTCTTTAAAGTTCTGGGAGCTGGGGCAGGTGGGAGCAGCCATGGGGGGCAGGGGGGGCTGGGGGAGCAGGTGGGGGTCAGAGGGGCTAAGGGAGCAGGGGGATCAGGGAGGCTGCAGGAGTCCCCCCATGGTCCCTTTCTCCCTGCTGCATCCCCCTCTCCCCTGCCCCTAGTACTTACCAGCTCGGAGTCAGCTGCAGCTCCCTGCTGCAGCCACCAGGGACTGTTCAAATCATCAAAGCTCTCTGAATCTTTTCCGAAGATTGAGAGAGCTTTGAATCGATTTGGACCTTTGAATTGGTCCCCTGATCCAATTCAGATTCGGAGATTCGGCCACCAAATCATGGCCAAATCTCCTCCAAATCAAATTGTAGCAAGAAAACTTTTTTTTGCCTGCTCCACCGTCCAATGTGAAGCCTCTCCATATGGCAAAAAGCCCCTTTTACAGTATTTTCCCCCTTTTGGGGATGCTTTCTCTTTTCTACCTTTTCTTCCTTCCTCCCTCTTCTTCTTTTATTATATTATTGTTATTTTATAGAATATGAAGTGTACTTGTAATAAAAATATAGTTTGCAGATGCTTTTATGGGTATAAAATAGTATTCTGCATCAGTATGTTCCCGCCCCCCATTGTATTTGGTCTATTTGTTGTATGTGCCATGGCATTTCACCCTTTTATGTTTTGTATTCTATGCTTTTTAACTTTGTAGCAAATGTACTTTAAGTTTAAAAGTAAGTTGTGCCATGTAACAATGTTAGCAAGGGTGGGAATCAAACTGCAGATTCTCTATATGGAGCTGGTCCCTGAATGAATCTTGATTGATTGTGTAACACAGTAGCTAGACAGGATAACAAGTTAGTTTGAGGCAGTTAACACCTAGGAAACCACAAACTAAGGAGAGGAAAGGATCAATACAGAGCCAGGAACTCCCTGAAACTTCACTGTTAAAGGTACAGAAGCCCTGGTTTGAACTAATCAACGCCGAAGACCAACCCTTGGGACTGAATACCCCCCTCCACCCCGATCAACTGCCCCCAGAGCCCTATTCATCACAGCAGTGAATTAATCAAACTTCATCAATGGACTTCCAAGACTGCAACTACCTGCAGACATGACCCCTGGGGCTGACAGCTGCTATCCAGCAACCCCCAAGGGGAACGTCCCACGAGGTCAACAACCACTGGATTGGGTAAGCCTGAAAATTGGGGAGTCACCAAAGTCTGCCAGAGAGGGATAAAAGACAGTGAGGAATGACCCCCAATGGTGCCCTCTTTGACCTGACCAGCACTCTGCCTACCCAGCTAGAAGGACCAGCCATCGACCCCCTTCTGAAGCAACATCGCATTGAAAGAAGCCTTGACTGGCCATCAGCGGCAGACTCCAGCGCTTGGGGATAGGTATATCTTGACACCAGTGCTTAGTGTTCATAGCTAGCTACTGTGAGTGAGTGTGTGTGTGCGTGAATGTGTGTGTGTTTGAGGGGATTAGCCCCAAGGTTTATGCTCTGACTTTTGCATCCATCTAATAAACTAGAATTGTATGATGATCCTGTGAGTTGGTCCTTTGTAGCCAACAGAATCACCACCTGAACCTTCGCACAGCCCTAGAATGCAGCGCAGAATGCAATTCAACAAGGAGAAATGCAAAGTGCTGCACCTAGGGAGGAAAAATGTCCAGCACACCTACTGCCTAGGAAATGACCTGCTTGGTGGCACGGAAGCAGAAAGGGATCTTGGAGTCCTAGTGGACTCCAAGATGAACATGAGTCGTCAGTGTGACAAAGTCATCAGAAAAGCTAATGGCACTTTATCGTGCATCAGCAGATGCATGACGAACAGATCCAAGGAGGTG
>NW_005842305.1:827497-834679 GCF_000455745.1 Alligator sinensis | reverse complement strand
TTCCTGCCTATGCAGGGGGTCAGACTCGATGATCTATTGAGGTCCCTTCCGACCCTAACATCTATGAATCTGTGAATCTAGTGCACAGGACTACAGAGCTGACAGGACACCACAGCTGCATGAGGCAGCATGGGTCCCCATCCCTGCACGAGGCAGGCACCCCTTTGGTGCACAGGGCAGTGCATGGGGCTGAGAGCTGAGTGGAGTTGACGGGACACCATGGCTGCATGAGGCAGCATGGGTCCCCATCCCTCCATGAGGCAAGCACCCCTTTGGTACACAGGACAGTGCACAGGGCTGAGAGAGGGCTAACAGGCCCGGTGGCTACACGAGGCACATCAGGTTTTCCTGCAGCAAGCAGCAACTGGACTGATCAACCACCCTAGTGAGCGAGGACACCCCCGCATCCAACCTACAGATAGTGATGCGCCTAGCCCTCCAAAGTTGCTGGGATTCGTGAGTTACCCAGGAAGAGAATTTCCACAGGGGAGGAGGGACCCTGCCCATTTCAGGTGATCAAAGGGAAACTCTAACAGGGAAAGGGGGATGATATCCCCTAGGAATGTAGAAAGGAATCTAGGGCTGCTGTTTGTTAAGGGTGGTTTCATGGTTATGGGCCCCTCCTAGTCAGATGACATAGGAGAGGACGATAGTATCCTTTAGGTAATGAGATCCTTCCCCAGGTATCATTTCTTCTTTGGGCACAGTTGCTATGTCATTGTTGTGTTCTGGTTCCTTGTGTCATTGGGATTTTTATTGTAATCTTGCATCCTTATTATTGTATTATGAGAGGATAGTAAGCTGTTCTATACCTGAATCCATTGTACTGGTTATCTTTATACATGTATATCTACTTTTATGTAATCTTATTGTGTATGTTCAATGATTGTCCCATCACTGCCAGATTTTCTTTTTGTTGATTTGTTGTCTAACCTGTGTTTTATCATTGAGTGTTCCTTTGCCTGCTGCCTGGAGGGTCCCGTTGAGGGCAGGGGCTGCATACTAACTGGAAGGCCACAGAGGACTAAGGCCTGTGCCTGAGTTCAGGGTTAATAAGAGTTATTGTTTGTGTAAACCTATAATTGTAAATAACACACACAAGTATATGTTTACAAGTTTTATATTATATTGTACCATTAAACCTGTAAATAGTTAAGTATCACTGGGTGTCCCTGGTCTCGTCTCTGCTCTGCTCTGCTCTGCAGGGAAAAGCGGTGAGCTGGCCTGCAGCTGGGCAGTCATGCTCCCACAGCATACATGTACCCACTGACATCTCTTCAGTTGAAGAGGGGGTGCCACCCCAGTTACATAAGGAGTCCTATTTGGTCACACATTTGCCTTTCCCACATTCCTCTTCTCCGTCTTCAGAACAACACAAAATAACAGACAGGATTAGCCACTGCTGCTTCTTTTATGCCAGTCATTGTCATTCAAACACACAGAAGAATCTCAGCACCCTTCAGAGCCAAACCACAACAGTGATACTTTATCCTTTCTGAGATACCTATTCACATTTTTAGTTAGAAAGACCAGAGAGTGAGCATGATCACATCTACTGATTCCCACATATTTCAGGTGTTGCTCAAGAGATTCAATTGTCTGGATACACAGTACAAGCCCAACCCAAATCAAACGTCCAAAGTATTAATTATCATTCTCTGTTAACAAATAGCAAACATGTATCTGATTTTCTCCTGAGAACATGTGGGTTAGATGATGGCTTTGCTGACCATAGTATTATGAGCATGGGTGTGGAGCTACATTTCACCAAAAACAACCAGACAAAGGTTTGGAAAGTGGCAGCATTTGAAGAAGCTGCACCTGTTAAGACAGTGCTGTATCTAAATTACCTTTAAATTCAGACAGCAGCAGAGCCAACCCTTTGTGCTGCCTTTTCAAGTACTGATCACCAGAGACCATGCTCTAGCTGCTGTTCACCGTGTGTCCGTGGAACACAAGCACCAGGAATGCACTGTTCTCCGGGCAAGTTCAAAGGGATGAAAGGACTCCTCTAATTGTCTTACTCCGTGTGCATTCAGGCAGCCAGGATGTGGCTCAGAAACAAATAATTCAATTCTTCTGGGGAAAAAGTAACACTTTCTTTCCAGGGCTGGCTCTTTTTAGGTCTATTGATGCGTCTTATCTCCAGTACTTACTTCACAGTTGCCTCTGTTCACTAAGCCACTCAAATCCCTCTGGCTGTTGTTTCTTCCATGAAATGGTCACCGAGTTTCCACAGCTGAGCTAAATAACCCCACAGTCCTTTGCAGTAGCCAAAAAAATTGAGGCTGACAGAGTATGGGGGACAGTCTTAACACCCATTTGCATCTGGCAACAGATGGGCATCAACTCTGCAGCCAAAAATAGCAAGTCAAGTGGTTGTGAGTGTGATCATGGCTGTTCCAGGGCTATTCTAGAGACACTCCCTTTTGCCAGGAAAGCTGAAGCAAATCAGCAAAAGTTGTGAAATTAGCATGTTTGAGTTCAAGTGGGTTAAATGGATGTGTGAATGAGCTCATAAAAGTGTAAAGTGGACTGAGTTTTCTGTAGCTTAATCCTCCTGTGAGACATCCATTTCCCTTAACTTTCTTGAGTGTCCCCACATTGACAAGCCCCTACACGTGGTAGTAGGTGGTTAAGGCAAGGAAAGCCTGTATGCAAAGGCAGTCACCTATGTTGTAAGTAAACTAATGAAAAACTCAACAACTCAAGACTTTCAGTATTGGGGAATCCAGGTTCATGTCAGTATTTATTTGAAAGGCTGAAAAAAATATTATCTAGTTGGACCTTTCATTCAACCCAGTGTTGGATTTATGGCATCCAGTTTGGTGATGAAAACACCCAAAACTGGGAACCTTGGGCCCCAACGAGCCTATTTCTGGTGTATTACCTCGAATAGGACAATTCTTGAGCTCTTCGGCGACACCCCCTGGAGCCACCCAAGTGGGCTGCTAGCAGGCCGGGGCCTGCCCAAGCTCAGAAGCAGCAACCAGCCCAATCCAACTGTTCCCCGACCAGTTGGGGCAGCTCCCGGCCCAACAGCAGCCGGCCCATATGGCCCCAGGGGGCACCGCCATCATGGAAGAAAGGACCAGGGCCTGCTGCAGCTCAGGGGCTGCTCGGCCCAACGGCACCTTGCCCTACCCCGGATGTGGGAGAAGTGGGCAGGCTCCACCCAAAAAAAAAAAAAAGGGATTGGGCCCCTTGCCACTTCTGCATTCAACAGACTCCTGTGGCTGGCAGGACACCTGGGACTACCCAGGAATAGGCTGCAGCACAGTGAAGCAGCACAGAAAGGTGTCAGGAAGGCGGTTGGGTTTGCTAGTGGCCAGAAAAAGTGGCAGAATGGTGCATGGGCTGCTGGAAGCCTGGGCAGGCTTGGGGAAGTGTTGGATCTGGTGCCTCTGAGCTAAGGCAGCACCTGGCCAGCTAGCAGCCCTCCTGGACTTCCAATGCCCCGTGCACTGTCTCTGCTGCCCTCCTGCGCTGCCACAGGCACAAACCAGCCCATTCCTGGGCAGCCCAAGGCATCCTGCTGGCTGCAGAGGCCTGCTGAAGGCAGAAGCAACAAAGGGCCCAATTCTTTTTTTCTGCAGAACTTGTCTGCCTCTCCTGTGGTCGGGCTACAAGCTGACAGCTGCATCATTGCAATTTTAACACTGCAAAGTAAATTACATCTGGATGTAGTTTAGTTTGCAACAATGCAAAGTCATTTAAAATGCCCAAAAGTCTTGCACATATACACTGTGACAACATTAAGCCACACAAAGTGACAATTTCATCACATGTACACATGGGCAACTGGTGTCATCTGCGCAGCCTGACAGGGGGTGCACCAGTACTCCCAGGGGGTGCACGTGCACCGCTATGCACCCCCTATGCATTGCTACTGCATGTATGTGTTAATGGCATCACATATACAAGTGCCCCTGAGTTACAGAGGAAAAGCTGGCCCCATGTCTGCTCTGCTTCTCTTAGTGGGTGGGTATATTGAATGACTTAAGATAACTTTTCCTACTGACGGTATTTTTAATTTCACTTCTGCTGTATAGTTTCTCTGGCAGTTAACTGGAGAACTGATAGATTTTTTCTTCATTACATGTGACAGGTAAGAAAACCATCAAATAGCTTTAAAAATATTTCTTGCCTGAAAAAGTGCCAAACAGGGTTCACTTTATTGCATACACCCCATACTCTGCCATACCATCTGTTGTTCCCAGCTCCACAACTCATCCCAAGGGTGAAACTGCACAGGATACATGGTGGTGCCATTCAAAAGGTTTTTCCACTTTACCCATGTGGTTAATTTTACTCTCTCTAAATCCCCTATTATTACACATTCTTTAAGTATTTTCTTTAAGTATTATGAGAAAAGTTCAACATATGTCAGGAATTTTTTCCTTTACTTGTGGGGGGAAGGGATGTACTTAGGACTATTTTCTGTGCTATGAAGAAGGCTTTATGGAAGAAAGGGTTGTGTGTGCTTGGAAGTGTTTCTGTAAAGGTTACTAGGGCCACTGCAAAGAAGAGTTGAGATTTTCAACTGAGAGGGCTCAAGATGAAGAAGAGTCAGGACCATTAGAGATCAAGGACCAAATTCAACCTTGCTGGTAGCAGCTGCAAATCTCACTCAATCACCAAAAACAGAATTCTGTTCATTTATGCCATGGATGAATTTCCACCCAAGAGTTCAGTCCATGGGTATAACTCTCATGGTGAAGCTCCTGGAATGCCACGCCTGGCACATCCAATGTTAAATTTATCTGCCAGCATCACAGACTCGCACTCTATAATGAAGCCACCATGTAGTTGCATTAGGATTCCAGACATGTTTGTCTTCCATGAGCAGCTGTACACATAAAAACTGTTGTGTAAATGGTAGTGAACAAAAGGGGCCACAAATGATGCAAAGCAAGTCAGCAAGACTTTAATAGCAAGAATATTGCTAAACACTCCTTTGCTGTGCTTGCCAGCTCTCAAAAGTGCTTAATATCTCCCTGACATACTGAAATGCCAATTTTTTCTGTCATCTAATGACAGAAGTGGAGAAGTATGGGTACTTGCCAGTTTTCAAGCAAAGCATGTGCTTTCCATGTTCTTCTATGCTTCACTTCCCCTCATAAAAATAAACTAAAATTGGGGACCCCATTCATAGAAGGCAATCATTAAATTGTTCCTTTTAGAACAGTGCCAGTAAATCTTGGTCTTCTATAAAATATATCAAGGTCCTAAGGGTATATGTAATAGTGACCCATGTAAATTTTTCCAGTAATACAAGATGTCTTATGAAATCTCACAATGGTCCACATTATTATAACCAAGGGATCTTGTAAAAAGGCACATTAATGATAGTGCATTCTATCTTGATAATAGCTCTATTAATGCATACAGGTGATGCATCATTAACATACCTAAATGTGTTAACTTCTGTTGTTTTTTAAAATAATATCTGGCCTTCATAGCCATAGTGGAGAAAAATAACACCCGTCTGATGAGGTTTCCTTCATCAAAGATTGAGCTTTCTGAGTCACCTAATTTGATTTAACTTTCTCCAAATACTGTAAACATTGTTTTTGCTTCATTGAATCATTTCCTTAGAGTTTTATCCTATTCCCCAAACAGGATTTTTGTGCCTGTGTATAAAATAACATAATTGAGATTTATTTTATTATAACTTTAACTAATGTAGTATATGTGACATATAATATCACCCAAAGATCTCCTCAGAACCCAAACACCATGAGCAAGTTAAAAACAGCTATCAGGGACTTTTATGAGAACTCACAGACTTAGATTTGTATTTCCTTGCCCTTAGACATGACACACTGCCATCAGTCAGGGGGAGCTTTGCTGTTGTTTTCATCCTAGATATAAGAACAAATAGTATGGCTGGCGCGCGCGCGCGCACACACACACACACACACACACACACACAGGTACAGCATTTCCCACTCTTTCTAATGGCATATTTTATTTTTTTAAATACTTTTTGAGAATGTAAGACTATGACCTTGATGTGAAGCAAGGTCTGGCATTCTTGTCATAGTCCAAACCTGTGATATTAAGGGTCACAATGGGCACATCTACACAAGATGCATTAATGTGCATTAGCCTAATTGAATGAGCATTATGGGCACGTGTCTACATGTGCACGCCCTTAATGTGCATTAAAAATAGCAAAATTAGGTTAATTGTCCCTAAATCGGTTACCTGCAAGTGCAGGTATTAAATTTAAGTGCAATTAGTTAAAGTGCATTAATGCACATCTAGATGCAACCCAGCACTAACTTTAGTGCTGGGTGTGCCCAGCCACTAGGGGCACGTCAGGGCTGCAGGGACTTGGCACTAACTTTAGTGCCAAGTCTCTGCACATGTGGACCCCCGCTAAAAATCGCTTAATGCGCATTAAATTTAGTCACGCTTAAATGCATGTGTAGATGCGCCCAACACCAAATTGTCAGGAGGTCAGTGGCCATTTTGAATCATAAAATAATAAAAGAAAAGGGCTGGGAGGGATATCAAGAGATCATCTACCCCTGCAGTTAGGTAGGATCAAGTTTATTTGGACCATTCCCAAAAGAAGTTTGTCTTATTTTTAAAAACCTCTGGGCCAGGTACAGACATTATTACACTTTTACCAGTATAAGGGTGTATCTACGCATTCATTAATGCACTTTAGGTAATGTGCATTAAATCTAGTACTGCCATTGTGAGGTACTAGAAAAAGGTTCATTAGCCTATTTTAATGTACATTAGTTAAACAGTTTTTGTGATGCTTTAATTCATATTTAAATAAGCTAATGTGCATTAAGGTGCACACGTACACATGCCCTAAGGAAACAAGTCTATACCCAAAACAGAACAGAAGCTCGGCACACGTAGACTGGTTTAAAAATGGTGGAACCTTGTCTAAGATTTGCACCTCCCTCCCGCAAGGGGTGAATGTGTGTTCTGTTCGCTGCTGATCCAAACTGCACTGCTTACAAAAAACTGCAGAACTTAGGTTAATTCCACATTGGGCTTTTTGAATGTCTCTACCTAACCCTAGTGAAGAAGGCTCCACAAAATCCTTAGGTCACCTACTCCAATGGCTTACTGCCATAACAGTGAGGAGGTTTTTCCTTAGTATTCAGCCTAAATCTTCTTTCTTTCAAATTTAGACAATGACTTCTTGTTCTTTCC
>NW_005842305.1:815458-827407 GCF_000455745.1 Alligator sinensis | reverse complement strand
CCCTAGTGACCATGGAGAAGAACTGATTACTGTCCCCTTTAAAACCAACTTTCACCTAGGTGAAGACTTACTGTGTCTCCCCTTAATCTTCTCTTTTCTAGACTAAATAAGCCCAATTCCTGTGACTAAGGCCAGGCAAGCAGGGCATTAGCCCTGGGTGTCGCCTTAGCCGGGGCACCAGAATGGTGGCCACATGGGGAGGCCTCACTGCAGCCACAGCAGCTTTTTCTTCTTCAGCTTATTAAAGAATCATTACATGCACACATTTGGGAGTTTCCATTTAATTTTTAACAACATGAAAGAACATTTCTTTGGTACCAACTGCCTCCTTATTAGCAGCTCAGAAACTGCTGGTCTGCCCAGCTTTGCCCCTAAACTGATTAAAGAAACACAGGTACAAGTTAGCACAGGAAATAAAACAGCATGGCTCCCTTCCTTCTCCCAGGTTCTTCAAGCCAACAAGAGCACAGCAGTTCACACACACATGTATTTACTTGCATGACAGCCACACATTTTTTCCTGAAATGTTGCCACCAATAACTAGACTGCAGCCATTACACACGTTGAAGAAAGACAGTATCAGTGCTAAACAAAAGCTTTAATTCTGTGTTTGGACATCCATCTGGGTTTTCTCATCTTACAGACAAGGCTGAATGAGGAGTTGAACACCATGGGCACCTTGCAGTGTGGGCTTTTAGTGAGGAGGAGTTCCACTCTTCAAAAAATGTGCATGTTTTAAGAGAAATACATTTGGAATCTTTTTGTTTTGTTTTGTTTAGGAGTTTGGGTGCAGCCCTTACAGAGGTAATTTATTTTTCAAGATCTTGAGGTAACACTCAGGGCTGTGGCTATCATATGACAAGTAAATATAGTATTTTATGAGCCCCTGTGCAATTCCTCTAACTACTGGCAACTGCCATGGGAAGACTGACTGCCATGTAGGCAGTATAGGTTTGAGTCTTAGTCCCAGGCTCCTACCCCTAAGACCAGAAGAGGAGTAACTGCATCAAAGAGAGCAGGAGGGCAGGAAAGTACTTTATACTCAACAGTGATTCTTTTGTGCAGGTTAAGCATGGCATTGCTAGGCCACAAATGAAGGAAGTGTTATCCAGTGTTTCTCAGCTAGCGTAAGTGATTATAAGACAAAGTTAAATGAAAGGAAAGAAGTTGATGCATGCCTCTCAGATAAAGAACTAAGAAAAAGACAACTTGGGAAGAGCAGAACATATTTAGCAAATGTTCTCCATGGTGTAAATGGGTAAAAACTTAATGAATTGGGGCCCAAAGAAAAATGCCTACTGACCCCTGTAAGATTAAGATTTGGTTTTGAACATGACAATTTGATATGCGTATATGCATAAGCCCAATGTACTCTTCAGAACAGAGTTCATCCCAAAATTTAATCTTGGTTTTGCTAAATGCTGCTATATACATTGCACTTGAATATAAGAACAGAGGTTTGCAAAAGTTTGTTTTTAGCCAAATAAGATGGGGAACAAAATTAAAGCTATGCTGTGGGACTTGATATTTCAGAACACATGGGAAAATAATCTTGTAAGTATAAGAATAAGCTACTATAGATATTTTCTGCCAAGGATTACTTAATCATTGGAGGGTTTTATTTAAAAAAAAATATGGTTATAAAAGAAAAGTTTGTTAATAAATTAATCACATTTGGCAAAGTAAAGATTTAGTGTTTTCATATTAGAATCCCCAGACTCTGAACTCTCCATTAAATCCATACTTTGAGTAAGACATAAACAGGGGGCTCAGCATATAGAAAGGTTATTCTGTTATTGCTTATATGCCTTTCAGTTGCACTCTGCATATTATCTGAAACATTTAGAGAATATTCTTTTTACATTACAGCTGTGACATTCCCCTGCATCAAACTGTTTGTCCCTTTCTATTGTGGACAATGGCAGTTATTCAAATTATGCTGTATCATGGGCAACTGGTGCCTCCTGAGTCTGGGGAGGCACCCTCAGAAGCCAGCGTTGGTGATGAGGCTGGCGAGCACCCACAGATGCTGCCTGTGGTGTCAGCAGTGGGGACGGAGCTGGCAAGCAGCCGCAGATGCTGGCAGTGGCGGGGGGGGCCATCCCAGGGGGGGGGCGCGCGCCCCCCCCCCCCCCACCCGTCACTGTAGCATGAACTGAACTAATGTAGCTGATGTTAACATAGAGTGTAATAGTAGTGAAATGTAACCATGTTAGTCTTGTCCTGTAAGCAACTTGAAAACTCCATTTTGTATTCTTCTGCTTAACATAAGTGAATAAGCTCTGCATAGCCTTTATGAATGAGTGTGTGTAAAAGGGTGAATAGTAAAAGAATGGCATAAAGATAGAAGAAGAAGATTTAACTGTTTATGTAAGCAACAAGGCACCAAATGTAAGTTACCAGTCAGTAAACTAATTAATAGATGACTGAAAAATCCCTTTTAGGCCTAGGTCACAACGAAGATAACAAGGAGAAGAAATGCACCCATCCTGCCAAATGGGCAGCAAGAACACTCCAAGGCTAAGATAAGCTGAAGACAAAAGAAAAACAACTGCAAAACAGAAGCTGAGTATGGAAAACCCCCAAAGCACTGGAACAAAGGATGCCAATCCCAATAAAAGAACACTTTGAAAATGCCAAGTTGGGTGAGTCTCTTTCTCTATTGTTGTTTCATCGGAGCACAGATGCATCTGTTCAACCTGCTCCAGCTGGTATCTTCAAATCTGCTATTTTCAAATCATCACCATCTACTCAATAAGCCCGAGTTAGACAACCTGGGCTGATATTGAGCAACTATTGCCGGTAACTGTACCTGGTGTATGTGTAGATAAAATAGCTGTTTTGTGTATGTGTATGCCTGTGTGTTATGATGTGTATGATGATTTGTGTGTGTCTGTATGAATAGTGTGTCCGAACCTCTACGTCTAACTTATGTAATAATAAATACGGCACCTTGCCCTATCCCCCCTTTATAAAGTCTCACTCGTGATATGAGCAATAGGCTAATTTAAGTAACATCACCTATGTGTTGTATCAGTCATAATTTTTTTTCAACAAAAGAACATTTAGTCTATAGAACAATTGTCTTGTTGTTTACATTTTTTAGTTATTACTTTGACTTTATACTGAATTCTAATAACTCAAAAATTTGCAAAGAAATACATAGGAACTCTGAAAAGATACAGATAAACTATTCATAAGAATGACATTAGGGAGTTTAACTAACTGCACTGCATTTTGGACTCAAAAGAAAGTTCTAGTAAAATGTATATGTGACGTGATAGCTGGTAGTGACTTAGCCCAGGAGTTTCGAAAGGGCAAAATATGATTGGAGGACTTGGGATTCCCTTTCCTCACCAATCTGGTAATGATTTGGCCCAGGGGTTTTGAAGGGGTAAAAGATGATTCAAGGACTTGGGATTCCCTTTCCTCACCAATCAGGCCTCAGAGACTCACACTCCATGTCCCCTGATTGGCCCCTTGAGTCACCTGGAGGGGAATAAAAGGGGCAGCGTGGCTGACTCAGGGAGACCAGCAAGGGACCACAAGGAAGGAGCTTCAAAGCGCTGGCAAGAGCTGAGCCAGCGGGGTGGGAGCAGTTGCCCCAGAAGAGCCGGAAGGAGTGGGACCTGCAGGCAGCAGTGGGGTCCTCAGCAGCGCGGCATGCAGCCGGGAGGAGAGGCTCCAGGATCACCTATGAGAGGCTGCAGCCAGCGGGAGAGGCTTCCCTGATCCAGCAAGCATCTGAGCAGCAAACTGAGAGGTTCCCAGCTCTGCTTCCAGCTCCTCCAATAAGAGGTCAGGCAGCTGGATGTGAGGCTGGGGCTTTGCAAAGGTCACGACCCCTAGCAGCCTGGAGCAGTGCCAGCACTGGTGGCTGTGTGGCAGAGTTTCTATCTACTACATGGGAGAGCTGAGTTCAAGTCCTAGCTTTGGTGACGTGGGGTGAGTGAGCTAACAGGGAGAAATTCCTCTTGCAGTGGAAAGGGGCCATTGTTTTCTCCCCCTCCAGGTACCTAGGCCCTATATTCCTTGTAATTTGACATTTTGTATTTTGTGCCTTTTGTATTTCCAGTAATACCAACCAGTATTGTTTGTTCTGCTGTTTGTGTTTTACATTGTGGTTAACCCTGTCTTTTGTCAACTGGATGAATGTCTAGGATTGTAAGTGTATAACCTTTGTTGAATCCTGCCTCTTCGGGGCATTGTAGTGTCCCCTATACCCCCCTGGTTTATACTGGTTATGATCCCAGTATTGTTTCCTCATTAAAAGGTATGTGGTTAAGTCCCCATTGGTGTTCTGGCTCTGCTCTATAGGGAGAGGAGAGTCCCTACACCTCCCACAGCACTTGTGCACCTGCTTTGATCCCTTCAATTGGAGAGGGGGTACCTCTTGGTGTACCGCCCGGGTTACATATACATATGGCAGAATGGTCAACTATATTTTAAGACATATTTGGGGGGGTGGGATTTAAACAGAGCAATCAGATATTTTTAACAGAAAACAACTTTCTTGTGTTCCAACCTTATTTTTGATTAGAAGAGTCTTTCACTAGTTCTAAACCAACAGTGATAAAAAACCCAAATTTAGCAAGTTTCAGAGAAACACAGCACTAGGTCCCAGGTGTGTCATTAGCATTTACTCTGACAATGAGTATTCCAAGTAAAAACTGCACTTTGAAACCAGAAGAGAAAATCAGAGGTACTGTTACAGTGCTGAGCACTGCCTTCGGGATTTATAACACTAAGAAATCTAGGCTAGCATTTCTGTGACAGCTCCAACAACCACTCCCGGCACTGTCTGATATGTAATACAACCTGAAGACACAGAGTATTGTTTCTGTGACTTGATGACCCCTGAACTCCCAGAAGACTTTCAAAATGGCTGCATGAACACTTCTGGTAAAAAATAATCCAAAAAAATGTATTTGTTATTAGGAAGTGATGTGCTTGGTGTTGTACAAGGCACAACATTCTGGTATTCCCTCCCCTGCTCTGAAGATCTTATGCTCTAAACAAGAAACACAAGGAGAAGAGGATGCACTAGAAAATCAAGCAGGAGGAATAGAGGCATTTGGGTAAACAAATATCTTGAAGTGACTATGGAAAAGGTGTATTTTCAGAAGGAATGCGAGTAAGGAGAGGGTAATAAACTGATAAAATGGAAATTGAGAGGTATGCTACATGTTAGGGACTATTATGAAAAAAATAAGAGAATGGGAGTGCAAGGAGACCACTAATGTAATGGAGAGGAAAGTACTAGTACTAGGCATGTACCTCATGGAAGATCCTGCAAGACCTTGAGGACATGGATGATATGTTTGAGAGTCATACAATGGTGTGCAAGATAGAGCTAATGGAGGGATGCAGAGAGTTAGGTGACAGGGTCAAAACAACCAGTGGGGCTGGTTTTAACAGCAGTTTGGGTACAGTGGGTGCATCTGCACGTGCAATTAATGCTATTTGGCTTAACTATGCAGTAAATTTACCGTGGCGTAAGCCCCTGCATGTGTAGATGGTGATGCTTTACTGTGCAGTAGATCAGTCTACTGCACAGTAACGCATTTCATGTAGACACAGCCACTGTGTAGTCAATGCACTTGATTAAATAAGTGTTCATTAATCCCTTTTTTTATTTTTATAAGCTGCAGGCAAGTCTATTGTTCCAAGATGCTCTCTGCCTTTCACCACACTGGTTTATCAAAGCATTTAAGTACAGTTTTTGCCTGGAGCATATGCTGAAATCCCACTGATGTCAAATTAAGTGTGTACTTAAGTTCTTTGAATCAGGGTCCATATCCATAATAGGAAAAAAGCCAACATTAAAACACTGGAACAAATTGTGTACAGTGCCATCCACTTTACCAAGAAGCACAGTGAGCATTAGAAAGGGGTAATCACAGATGTGCAAACAGGTGAGGGCTTGCTGTCCAAAGTTTGCATAGCTGACACATCCAGTACTGAGGCAGTTCTTATACAGATGACAAATACCTTTTAATGTTAGAAAATAGCTCCAGTTGAACAGTTTTTAAAAAAAAAGATTCCTGGCCATCCAGTGCCATGTCTCCTTAATTACAATCTGCCTTTAAGGATGTTTCCTACTGCAGATTAAATGGGGGATACACTTGGGCCTTTTACTACAAGAAATGACATTTGTTATCTACCGGCACCAAAAGTATAAGAATGAGACGAACAAAAAAATATTTTTCAAAGGATCACTGTTATCTGGAACCCACAGCAGCAATGTAATGCTGGAGGTTTTATCCCCAGAATACAGTCGAGGTTAGCACAATTTGGAGCGTGGTGTTTTTCTTGTCTCGTAACAAAAAAAAAATTGTTTTGGCTTATGTAATGAATTAAACTTAAAGTTTTTTTTTCTCTCAAGTGAATCTGCCATTAATTGAAAATATCTTTCTGATTAAGAGCATAAGTAGATAGCATAATTTCTGCGTCATTGGAAACAGTCTCTTAATGGTCTTTTAGAGATGCTGGGTGGAAAAAAAGCTTGCTAACAATGCTTCAACCATAAGCGCATGTCGAAGTTCTCTCTTAGAACTGAAAATGTGTTAGTATCAAATTTATAACTATAGCTTTGTATAAATCTATGACATTATATCAGATGGAGATATAAAAGATAAAAGTATTAAGTGCCTAATTGAGTGCAGGTGATTTGTAAATCTCTAATATTACTCATAAGCTGTAAGGCTTTTTTCTTCCCTCTTGGTTTAAATGCAAAGTAATTTTGGCAGAACCCAGTGCAGCTTCAATCAAATTAAATCTTCCAAGAGCTGATTATGGAGTGCACATTAAAACCTGTCTTTGGAATTTACCTGCTGGCTTTAATGGATTAATTGACAATATTAAAAGTTCATTTTCAAGTTGAACAAAAAGAACAAACATTTTGGTGCATATATCTTGAATTTGCTTTAAAATTTAGTTAATCTGAACTTTATGCCAAATCATGATTTGTTCTCCCTTTTGATGATGATAACACATTACATACCATCAAATAATTTATTAAAGACAATAAGATTATGAAGTCCAAGAATGGTTTGAGTCAGTGTATGACAGATTAAAGGTCTCTAAATCCACTAAAAAAATCTAGTCTGACATATTAACTTGACCTAAACCCCCAAAATGTTCCTGATTATATTCTCCCAATTGTGCTTTATTTTTGTTTTATTTTTCACTGTAGGAAATTAAAAAGGTTTGGTTGATCCTAGTCCAAGTTTTTAAATGTGTTGCAATGCTGAGGAAATAAAAGATTACTTGAAATACTTTTTAATAATATGTCATGTCAGCAGAGATAAAAGTTTATATTTAATGCCCTCAGCTGGCTTCTATCAGTATTGATAAGAGGGGGGAAAAATGTCATTTGTGTCCACACTGAGAGAAGGACCCGTGGTTCACCTTCCTTTTAAATCATGAGCTTATGTCATCATAATTATGACCATGTTTACTAAGCATGTTTGAGTTCTAGTTTTAGGGAGAAATAAAATATCTGGGGTGAAATCCTTGCTATTAAATAAGAAATGAAGTGGAGAGTTCCCGTTGGTGCAGTACTTCAGTTGATTTGAACAAGGTCAGTGAAGCTACGACAACTAGTTTTGGCTGCAGACTTGACCGTCATTTCTTATGAGCCCGGATTTTTCCCCTAAACTTGAAATGGTATCAGAGCTAAAACATAAAGGCCAGGATTGTCACAAGTGTTAAAAGGACTTAGATACCAAATTCTGGGTTGAAGCTGAGCACCAAACTCCCACAGGTGCCCTTGAAAATCCAAGCTTACGTTAAGACACACTATGAGAAAAGTGGCTTGAGGTTCTGTAGGTGCAGTTCTCCCTGAAGTCATGGGGGAAGAGGGACCACAGAATCAGGCTTAAAACTAGCAAAGGGAAACAGAAAAAATAGGACTCTGGAGCCCTAGATTTCCAGGTACTTTGCAAAGGAAGGTAAGAATTACTGGTCCAGGTCCTCAGTGTTACAGAAGCAATTTATTCCCTTTGAAAGCAATGGGAGATTCTTTGCAGGATGTGAGCTACTGCCCCAATTTTATAGGGCAGGGAAGTGGAACACAAGCAGAAACAACAGGAAAAATCTATAAAACAAGATGTCAAGAAATATTTGTAGAAAAGCTCCAGGAATCTTTTGGAAAGCTCTGTAGTGGCAATTATTATTATTTACTACTATCACTAATTTACTGCCTGACCCAACTCCCATAAAGACAGGAGCTTTCCAACTGTATTTAAATGCATGGATATAGAAGTAAGTATTCAGAGTTAGGGATCCGGGTCTGAAAATGACAATTTCCAGGGCCCAACTCAGCCCTTATTAAAACAGAGTCAGACTGACACCTCTGATTGTCAGAAATGATGAGATCTCTAAACTACTTATGAATGTCTGGCATTCCTCAGTGCTTACCATGCTAAATCCAGGGGTGATTTCAGATGTGGCTTTAGGCGCCAAGGTTTGAAAAAGAAACAAACAAACTAGACCGTCTGTCTTGACCTCTTCCTATGCAAATATGAATTTTTGTAACCTACTTAGATCAGGCGTTGGCAACTTACAGCCTGTGGGCCAAATCTGGCCCACCAAAGGATTTCACCCAGCCTGTGAAGCCCAAACATCAACAGTAATTTGGTGGGAGGGGGGGATTTCACAGCCAGGTCACTGGTGCATCAGTGGCAATCTGTTGGTAAGGAAAGCAGCAATGGTTTGGTGGCAAGCAGCAGCCCACCTTGGGCTCAAGGGTGTTATTTGGGATGCTGCTCCTAAATGGTTGCCGACCCCTGGGTTAGATAACATAGCTACAGGAACTGTCCTAGGCTCAGTGAGATATGGTCCGCTTGTTTGCTGGATACTAAAAATCAATTTACGTTAAACAATCAGTAGATATTTAAACACTACAAAATTTGTTCCAAGCTGCAGGAGGAAATTTTGTATGCTTCATTTAAAAAGCCAACAGCATAATACTGCAATGTCTAAAGCATAGGATAATATCATGATGACAATAACTTTTCACAGAAACTGTTAAATATTTCATATATAGTCCAAGGTCTCAGGCTATCTCAAGGAGTTTAAAAATTGTTGCCTTGTTAGATATTTATTTGGACATGGATCATATTGGACTTTGAAATAAATCCTGAAATGTAAAGCATTTAAATAAGCAATTTTTGAGAATCTGTAGGATTTCTTGGAAAAGTCTAAAGGCAAGCAGAAACAATATCCACTTTCTTCAAAACTGTCAACAGGAAACACCGTACATGGAAAGAACATGCTTGCATTCTCCATCTTAAACAAATGAGTCTCTCAGCTGACCTATGAACTTCATTTTACCACACCTTTTTTCATTCAGCTTTATTTATTGCATCCAAAAACCTGCTCCTTATTAGTGGCTTGAAATGGATTACATATGCTCTCTTTTTAACAAATATATTTATCAACATCATCATTATCAGAGTGCACATCAGAACTAGAGAACATCAAGTTTGTCAGTGTTAACTGATTTGCAGCCTAATTGGCTTCAATTGGGATTCATCTCCCGTGCAAAGAGAGCAGGATTGCTCCTTTCCATTAGCATCACATTTTGTTATCACCCTTTTTGGTATAATGAAAGCCAACTTCAGCCTCCTTTGGATACTTGTGGGAAGGAGGAGAGCAACACAAATGAACAAAAGGTGATATCTACACAGAGCCAGTTAAATTAAATACTACATTTAACTGGAAGCAGGAATTTTTCGACTCTCTGAGATTGTGCAAACAGCTCACTCTGTATTTTCCTTAGGGAATGGGCACACAAATCAGCTACTGTGAGGTAGAGGAAGGCAGGGCTTTACAGCGTGTTAGATGCTCAGTGGTAACTGCCCCATGCCTGTTTCTACCCTGTGATAAGCAACTGTTATGATACTGCAGGTTAGCCTGCATTTACCCTGGGTGAGAGCGTGCCCTTGACTGCACAGGAATCTGTAAGCTCCCTAAGGAAAGAAAAGAAAGGAAAGAATTCTCAGCCTGGCTTTGAAGGCCAAAACAACTGCACCAACAATGCAAAATATGAGATCTGATCTACTCCTTCCACAGGCAAAACTCCCAGTCATGCCAGTGAATGTGAAGCCTAAGTATCTGCTGGAGTGGCTCCAAAGACTGGATTCCAGTCACCACTAAACTCTTGCACGAGACAAATAAAGAGCTGTAGAGAAACAGCAGTAACACATCAAAGTATTGATGGAAATGGATCATTTTCCACACCCACCGACTCACACCCACAGGATGACACTGGCCCCAGGAGTTGTTTACCTGTGCAATTGATGCTGTGACCTGGACAATGATCAGTCACAACTAAACCAAATCCACTTTACTTCCAAATGAGCCTCTGAGAGGGGAAAACAATCTGTGCAGTTTATCTTATGTGCATTAACTTTACACCCTTAGCTAAATCATCTTGACTTCCTGAGTGGCCCATGCAGACAGGCTGTGAGACTGATAGCTCAAGTGTCCAGCAAGCCCCAGCAAAAACCAGAGCTGTCCTCTTTCTTTATCGCTCACTTTCTTTTCAGCTTGATTTCTATGTTATTTCAAATTAATTTACAGGGAGGACAGAGTATGTCTCTATTTCCCTTTTTCTTCCATTCTCTCCCTCCAGTTTGTATTTTAAACCACTACATGCTATGCGACATAAAGACACAAAACACATTTGGCTTTTAATATAGGTAGGGAAAATTCAAACAATTGAACAATTTGGGATGTCTCAGTTCAAGGATATGCATTTCTCATAGCATAATTTTAAAGTAATAATATTCATTTATTAATCTTGTAACCAAGCATCTACAGCAGGTAAAATCTACAACATGTAAATCAAATAAGAAGTAAGAACACATATTTTAGAGAGAGAAAGATGACTAGTGTGTATGTGAAAACCAAACACACCAGAAAAGGAAGCAAAAGGGGATATTTTTCACATAAAGCCTGTCTGCTGGTATCCTAGATTCAGATCTGTGTATTTAAAGAGAAATGAGAGGACAGAAACAACAGAAGCCAGGAGCTTTTAATTGTAACATTAATTGTTAAGCCAAAACCTCTGGTGAAAAGGAAGGCTTCACTCCTGTAGATCTCAGCCTTGGGGCTGGTTATTAAGTGCAGGGAGTGGGGAAGGAGTTGCTGTTACATTTGTTTCCTGGTCATCAACAGCTGAGCTCCCCTAAAATGTGCTCAGGCCCTTGTTTTCTGTGTGGGTTGATGAAAGTGGCTCTAACTTTGGGCTTCCTTCCTCCTTTTCTGAGCCTACCTGCCTCGGCAGCTTCCCTAATTCTCTCCAGCCATCTAATAACACATATCCAAGCAGATCTCCCTGTGCCTGCCTGGATCCTCACCCCTGCTGCCCAACCTCACTTCCTCATGGCCTTTTCTGTTTCCCACCAGACCTCAGTATTTCTCTTTCCTCTTCTTCATGGGGGAAATAGGTCTGTGATCCTCTGGAGCCATTGCAGGCCTTTTCTCTTTCTTATCCCTGAGCAATCACCCCCTAAGCGAGTCCTTTGTGGGGCAGGGGGGACATGGAACTGGCATGCTGCAGGTGGCCCCAGCAGTGGCCTGGCCTTTGTCTGCAACCATGACTTGAGAAAGGATCACCTGGAAGCTGCAGGTGATGCTTTCAAAAGGACAATCAATCCCCAAACCGGCAAACTCCCAGCTTGGCTGGGGTGGGGGAGACAGAGACTCCTGCAAAGCTCCCTGCTAGGCCCTCGGCCCACTGAGGCCTGGCCTCCAGGCTCCCGGGTGGGGCTGTGGTTTATACACCGACTGCCTTCGGCCCGGCCTGTCCTGAGAGAGGGCGGCTGAGCGGGGGCCCGAGGCCCGTGCCCCGTCTGCGGAGCTCCCGGCTCGGACAGCGGCGCCTTGCAGCGGGCACGCAGGCGCTGCGGGGGCTCCACTCCCAGTCCCCAGCCCCGGCTC
>NW_005842305.1:810569-814882 GCF_000455745.1 Alligator sinensis | reverse complement strand
TCGGTCCCGTGGGGTGAGCTGGAAATCCTTGGGCTGGTAATAAGCGTCGTTCCAGATGCCAGGCTCGTGTGCGCGTGTTTACTCGCGCGGGGGCTCAGGCTGCCTCGTTTCTATTGGGTAAATGCAGAAACTGAACTGATGCAAGAGGCAGGGTCTCCCTAGAGCGGCCGCTTGTCCGGGGCCCCCGCTGGAGCTGGGGTAAAGCCAGAGGCGCTTTCGAGCGCGAGACGCCGAGCCCCGAGGAGGAGCGTCTGTCCGGGACCCGCGCTCCAACGCGAGGCGCGTCCTGCGCGCTCAGCAAGTCCCGCCGTCGGAAGCTCCTCTAACTTTATCCCAGCTCCATAGCTGGTCCGATAAAAGTTAGTTAAAAGTTGTCTAGTGTCAGACACTGAGTGTCTTACTTTACCCTAACTGCAGGATCCTAATCCTTGCCTCTCATATCACTTCTGGACCTTCCCGGCTACAACATCACTCTTACACTCCCGAAACTGAACCCAGACATCTCGGGGTTCACACTGTTCCTCAGCACAATGCACCTGATTTGCTCCCTCTGATGCTGGTGGTACTAAGGTGAAGTCCAGGTGGGATCAATGTGCATATGTGTGGGAGGGATGGCGAGTTTTTGATACACCTCAAGGCTTTCTCCTGGAATCTGGCTTGGAAAAAGGTTGATTCCCTTGCACAACTAAAACTTTGGGTGGGGGGCGAGGGGGAAGGGGTTTGCAATCACTCCGATGGTGATAATGCTGCTCGTTTTTAAAGGGTGCCCCTTTGCCATTGGAGTGCCCGATGTTATAGAAAAAGCACGATGCACGGCTGAGCCAGCCAACGGGGATAAAGAAGGAGAAATAGAAGAAATTTTGTGACAGGAGGGAGGGAAATACGGCTATTGAGTTACTCATCCAAATAGGAAAGCCTTGTATTGTGCGCTGGAAACAACCGCAGTGGGACTCGGGGATTGAGCTGGGCAGGTCATGTCCCTGAACCGAGAAAGCCCTGCCTCCAGGCTGCTGCAGATACGGAGCAAGGACAGCCCAGCTGATGTCAATTGACTTGGAAAAACATAGTGGGAGAGGTGATCCTTCAGCTAGCGCACAGCCAGAGTTTGAAGCGCTGTTACAGAGTCAGTACGAACTTGAACTGCACAATCAGCACAGGCTTGGCACCGGGGAGACGGTTCAAACTGCAACATGCCCTTCTCCAGTATTGTGCTCACTCAGCACTCACTGTCCTCTAAAGTTAGCAGAAAAGTTTGGGGTGGTTTTGTTATATATTATATTAGGCCCTCTGTAGGGTCGGGATAGACGTTTGACTCTTACACAAGCTTGGGAAGTCGATGTCACTGTAGTCTGGTTTCTTTTTTCTTCACTGCAACCCTACTTTAACGTTGATTTGGCGGATCCTTATCTCGCAAGCGATGGATTTACACGAGCTTGAGTGAAGTGTCACCTGCTTTCCATGGGGTTAAGTCAGCAGAGGCTCAGGCGCATTATGTCCTTGTGTTTTACGAAAATGAGACTGCAGGCATTTATTTAAATGCATCTTGGAACTGACACTGATTTTGTATTGAATAAAACCTGCTGGGTATACTATGTGAAGCTTCCCCTCTTTTGTGGTCTAAATAAGTCTGAAATTGCGCTGCTTCTACCCTGAAATTTCCCATTACAGCCAACACTCATTCTTTTAGGAACCATTTTTGTCTGGTACTCTCTTTTCATCCCAGTAGGAATGTGGTATGTGGAGTGCTACAGTGACAGGCTCACGGGCTGCGAGGGACTCATCTGCAAAAACCAACATCGCTGCTGTTTATACAGGACATATTTGGTTTCAGGAGAAACCTAGGACTTTCATTTACCAATCCACAGACCTCTACTGCCCGAGTTTTATCAGCTTGAAAGGGTCTTTCGTCCTCTGTAGGCTGCAAGCAGTCAGGTCAGTGGGATGATCCACCCCGGTTCCCATTACACAAAAGTCTAAAATGCAGTCTTCCCACATTTCTCTGCCAGGAGGGCATTTGCAGCTGGTAGAGTCAGGCATGAAGATTATTAAGGTTTGAAAGAAAATGCTTCATCGTCTGATAATCATTTTTGTGGATGTGACATTCTTAGTCTTCGCAATTTTAAATATAGTCGAGCATTTTACCCACTGCCGTAAGGAAATTCTAGCAAGAGAAAGCCCACAGGAAAAAAAAAAATCTCTTGATTTCCCTAGGTATCTCCCAATAAAGCCTGGGTGAGAAACAGTGAGAATCAGGGAAGCCTCAAAAACACACAAAATCAATCGAAGTCCTGGCAATTCAGCAGACACCATCGAACCTTTGAAACAACAGGAGGGAACAATTAAACGGTAATCTTGAAAGCAAGAGTACTTGAAAATTATGCAAAATGTTATTGCCTCGTCATGACGACGATGACACTTGTCTGTTTTCTTCTTTTACTCTCAACAGTGACAATTCATTTGCAGTCTCAGTAACTCTCAGTCCTGGTTCTAATGAGTAAATGCTTTGTTACTCAGATGTTTTTATTGAGCAAATGATGATGGGCAGCCCAGTAGGAGGGATTATCTCCCCTGAATTGAGAGGTGGGGTTATTTCATGTACCAGGATGGATACCCCTAAACGCACTGGTGAGGCCAATGGCTCCTGCACTGTGTTGAAGCAGATTGTTCTGCCTGTCTTATAATAAGCGTCAGATGCCCAGATCTGGTTCACTTGAATTCTTAGCTTGGCTTGAAGGGTTTCCTCTTGCCGGCTGAGTGACGGTGGTGTCCCTGTGTTTCTCCGATTTCCCTTTGCTTTGCTGGGTGCCCTCAACTTGTCAGCGATGTGTCACCCTTCACTCCCTTTCTCCGCATAAATACACCCAGTCCCTTTTCAAGTTCTATACATATTGCCTTTTACTTTGTGAGCGAGGGATGATTTCCTAAGAAGGACCAAAACCACACGAGGTCATCATCACTCAGCAAGAGAATGACAAGGGACACTGCACACACACACACACACTCTACTTAGAGCAGAACATACCGCATTACATATTTTCTATATATAGCTATTTTCTGTCTTGTCCTGTAATTTAGCGTGCCATTTTGGTGCCTGACTTTGTCAGGGCTGCAGTCACAAATAGCATCAGCCACCACTCCCTTTGTCCAGTTTGGAAGAGGCTATTTTACTTCTTGCAAAAAACAACAACAACAAAAATTAAAGAGTCCTGAAATTTCTTTGCGGATGGCACAGTGCTAACACGATGTGAATGTATCCAGAAGACAAAGCCTAAATGTTGACTGTGACACTAAACTATAATGTCCCGTGCCTTGGGGTTACTAATAAAACCTACGGTTACTGCAGCCTCTTGTACCTCCTCGGCCCATAGACCACTCTTTTGGGTTTGGAGGAGGCAGAGTCTAGCAGAGGACGAGCCAAGAGTGGATTGTGGGGGAATATTCTTCATGAGTGAATTAATTCCGTGCCTCCGAGCAAGCTGCATGACCTTTTCTGCGTTTCAGTTTGCCCCGAAAGAAGTGTTTGGACCCTGTTCCTAACGTGATGGTGATGCAGACTTGCGAATGCCTGGGGACTTCCAACTTTCCTTCACATGGCAAGAGGACACCTGTTTGTGCCAGTTTGAGCTTCCATTGGTGGCCTTTGTCTCTTCCCACCTTTTCTCTTTCTGAGCACTGTGGTTTTCCCACCAAGGTCACTAGGTGCATTTATCTGCTCCCCTGTGGCTATGCTTACCAATACACAGGGAGGAGGAAGCAAGAAGATGGTTTCTCCAGAAAAGGAGATCAGCTACAGGAAAGAACAGTTGCCAGCTTTCTTGGACCTTGTAGAGTTGGATGATGGTTTTATGGGGCGGTTTGAATAGGGGTGATCCTGCCTCAGGCAGAGGGCTGGGCTAAAGAACCGCTGGAGGTCCCTTCCACTTCCAGCCTGACTCTCTATGACTGCATGACCTTCTCTCGGGCCCGGTGATGGAGTCTCCTTCCAGGCGGGAGGAGGAGAGGCAGCAAGTCCTTCCAGCTGCTGCAGTGGGGCTTTTGAGCTCCGAGGGGAGGGGCCCTGCTTGACCCGTTGAGGGTGGGGGGAGGGGGCTGAGCAGTGGCGACACCATTTTCACCACTTGAAGGGATAAAAGGCGTCTTCTTCTTACTGGGATCCAGAGCCCCGCCGAGGCACAGCGGTGGCCCGGGCCCTGCTGCCGCAGGCTCGTGGTGCAGCGCTGCCTGCGAGAGCCCCGCGTGCTCCTGCCCACGGCAGCGGGGCTCGGTCCCGCCGGGCATTGCCCCGGGGATGAGCGGTCTCTGGGCCTCCCCCG
>NW_005842305.1:809376-810211 GCF_000455745.1 Alligator sinensis | reverse complement strand
CGGGGGAGAGCCGGCCCTGAGCAATGCCCGTCTGCAGTCCCGGCCCGGCTGCTACTGCTGCAGCGCAGAGTGGGGGGACTACGCAGAAACACAAGCGCTTTGGTTCAGGCCCGGGCTCTTGTGCGGGGGTGGGGGAGGCTCTCTCCCTCTCTCCCCCACCCTCCCCTTGTCTTGATTTCATTCCATCTCACGGCATTCACTCTCCGTCCCTGGCGGTGTTTGGGACCCGGTACACAAAGCCCGGGCCGGGGTGGTCTAGGTGGGGCTGGTCCCTCCCCACCGCACCCTGCGAGTCTGTCATGTCACCCCGCTCCGCTCCCAGGCCCGGCTCGGGATCAGACGTGACCGCCCTCGTGAGCGGGGCCAGAGCCCACGAGCCTCAGTATCCCCGTGCCGGAGGGCCGGGTCCGCCCAGGGTTTTCTGCCGGCAGAGGAGGAGCGGGTCTCCCCCGCGCTCCCTCGTCCCGAGCAGGGCCGGGTCCCGCTCGTCTCCGCTGGGCGGCGAGGAGCCACGCGCCGGCATTGCCCTTCCCGTCGCTTTCCAGCCGCCCTCGTGAGCGGGGCCAGAGCCCACGAGCCTCAGTATCCCCGTGCCGGAGGGCCGGGTCCGCCCAGGGTTTTCTGCCGGCAGAGGAGGAGCGGGTCTCCCCCGCGCTCCCTCGTCCCGAGCAGGGCCGGGTCCCGCTCGTCTCCGCTGGGCGGCGAGGAGCCACGCGCCGGCATTGCCCTTCCCGTCGCTTTCCAGTAGGGTCCCGGCGGGACGGGGCCGGCGGCATCGCGTCACTCGGGCCCGTCCGCAAGGATCCGCAGAGGAAGGAGCGGCGGCGGCGCGGGG
>NW_005842305.1:806639-808542 GCF_000455745.1 Alligator sinensis | reverse complement strand
AGGCCAGGGGATAAGCCGAGCGGCTGCCCGGGAGCCCGCGATTCCTCCTCCGGAGCCGTGCTCGGGGCTGAGCGGCGCAGCCGGGACCACGAGACCGGCCTTGGACAGAGAGCGGAGGCTGAGCCAGGCCAGGGCCGTGGCCCCCTCCCGTCTGCCGCCGCCCCTGTCCACCGGGCACCTGCCCAAGCCCGCACTGCCCCTGGCTCCCCGGGGAGCCCCTCGCCGCCCTCCGGGCCCCGCTCTGGCCCTCCCATCTCCGTTTTGAGGCGCGGGGCAAGGTCGGGGCACGGCACTAAGGAGTGATGATACACCTGAGCCCTCCTTGCCCAGCCCCGCGCCCCTGCTACTATGCCCAGGTGCTTCCAGGCAGGGGCTGCCCTGGGTGAGGGGGCTCTGGCGCCGGCTGAGCGGCGGGGCAGAGCCGGCCGGAGCAGGGCTCTGCCCTATCCCATTGGCGACATCCTGTCCGAGGGGACCCGTGTAAAGGCTCCTGCTTTGTGTTCCCGGCAGAAAAGAGACCTAAAGCAGACACGTCGACTTCTTTCTCAGCCTGCGCCGAAAGCCGCGAAGCGAAAGATGACATCCACGTGGAGCTGCAGGGGTCTGAGCTCTGGAAGCGATTCCACGAGATCGGCACCGAAATGATCATCACGAAAGCGGGCAGGTAGGTGGGCGGCAGCTCCGGGCGCGACGGGTCCCGCCACGGTCCCGCACGCGGCTCGTGTCCGCCGCCCCCGCTAAGGACTGCTCTGGCCTGCGGCCTTCCTGCGCCGCAGCCCCGGCACCTTCCTGGGGCTAAGCAGGGCCCTGCCTCTGCCCCCCGCGTTCAAACCCCTCTCCTGTATTTTACCTTTGGGACATGAGGGCTTGTTTTACTAAAAAAGGCAATCGATTCAGATATTGGTCATGCGTGTACTCGATATTACCAGTACAGGCCTGGCGTGCGGGTGTGCACACTTAATATCTATCTATCTATCTATCTATCTATCTATCTATCAGCGATTCAGGTATTAGGAATATCAATATATTTATATTTGTATTTATATCTATAGCTTATTGCCCCTCCTCTCTAGTTGATAGATATTATTAATACCTGAATCAGTAACACGCGGGATGCACACAGGTACACACACATGCACACGAATGTTATCTATCTATATATCTATCACCGATTTGGGTATTAGTAATATCTATATTGATATTTTTATATATAGCTCTTAAATATATAAGCTATCGATAGATTCTATCATGGATTGAAGTATTAGTAATATCGATATTAATATTGATATCTGTAGCTCTCTCTTTCTATATATATAATCTATCGAAAGACAGACAAAAAGATAGATGTTAATATCTGGATCGATAAAACGCGGGATGTCAGCAGGTATACACACACATTTACGGAAATATTGTCTGTCTGTCTATCTATAATCGATTCAAGTATAATATCGAGAGAGAGAGAGATAGAGAGAGAGAGAGATATCGATATCTGAATCGATCAAACCGATATGGTTACACAGAAGACAGGGCAGGGTGGCCTCTTATTAGAGACTCGCTCGCTCAGTTCAAGGCAGGAGCTTTGGTCGGCGACAGCCCGGTGGTGCCTGATGCGCCGCTAAAGCCCAGGTCGGGAACAGCCGGGCTCAGGCTCTAACCTAGAATCAGGGACCCGGATCGCTCTCGAGCCCGCATTGAAATGCAGCGGGATTTTCCCTGTCGTCCCCCCACGCCCGCCGGCCCCGCGGGTCCCGTCCAGGCTCCGCTGGACTCTGCTTCGGCCCGTGGCGAGTTGCGGTCGCGGGTGGCCCCGCGCGAGGGGCTCCAGGCTTGGGCGGCCGCCCCGGCCCCGCTCCCCCCCGCGCGGGGCCGCCTGCTCCCAGCCGGGCTCTTCTTCAAATCATTG
>NW_005842305.1:778127-806098 GCF_000455745.1 Alligator sinensis | reverse complement strand
GCCGCCCGCCCCCCCCCCGGGGCTGGCGGGGCTCGGGGGCGCCGGGGAAGCGCATCGCCGCGGGCAGCGGGGCCGGGCTCCGCCGGGACCCGCTGCTCGGCTCACGCCCCGCTGCCCCGCAGATCATCCTGCAGTCCATGCACAAGTACAAGCCCCGCGTGCACGTGATCGTGCAGGACGCCCGCTTCGACCTGGCGCAGATCCAGTCCCTGCCGGCGGAAGGCGTGAAAACCTTCTCGTTCAAGGAAACCGAGTTCACCACGGTCACGGCCTATCAGAACCAGCAGGTGAGAGCCGGCCCCGGGGCCAGGAGGCAGGGAGAGCGCTGATGCTGCACTAAAGGTGCCAACCTCCGCTCTTCTATGCCTGACTTCACACTAACCTGCTAACTGCCTCTCCCTGCCAGGGAGATCTGTGGGAGAGTCATGCTGTAACCCTGAAGGTCCAGAGGCAAGAGTTTCTTAGCATATGAAACCTTTTATTGGAGCCACCCTGTAGTTGAGATGAAGCTAGACATGCTTTCCAATGCCAGACATTTGAATCATGTGAGGGGCAGCTGGGCAATGTCACTGGGTGCTCACTGCCACAAGGGTTGTGTCTTGAACCACCCCTGCCAGGTGACTTTACCTTTTGGGGCCTGGCTTGCAGCCTCCTGCAGTTGTGCCAACGAGCTAGGGGGCCTGGATGGTCCTTCACAGCAAATGATCCCCAGCATCCCCAAATTTTTATAGTAAAAAGGATTGCAAAAAATAAAATAAAATAAATAAAATAAAACAAAACTGTACCAGGTAAGAGCAACAGAAGGGAAAAACATCTTTGTGTGACTGAGGTAAATACTAATAAAAGCATGTTGCTTTGAACTACTTATAGAGGTAGATATTTATAGTAGAAACAATTCCCTGTTCGGGGCAAATCTTGCTGTCCATCTCCACTGAAGTCAACCAGAACTATTTTTGTGATCCCGGAAAGCAGATTTAAATTTAAACTTAAATATAATTCACCATAACAGTCAGCAGAATGAGGGACAATTATATGTCTGTTCTATAATTTTAATTCTGCTTGCACGCAGTTTTTCTCATTCACTACTATTATTCTTTATCTTGTAACTTTTCAATTCATAGATTACAAAACTGAAAATAGACAGGAATCCCTTTGCTAAAGGATTCAGAGACCCTGGAAGAAACAGGTAAATATTATAAGAACTCAGCCAGAATCTGTAGTTACTTGTACTTGTATAGACATGATACTGGCTCCGTTTCTTATTCCTTTTAGTGTTAGATGGTTTTAATTTTAGACTGAAGTAACTTTGTTAACTCTTGGCATATAAAGAAAAAATGAGAAGCCTGCAAGACAGATTACAGAGAATATTTTACTGAACGCTGTCTAGTAAAGTAATAAGACAAAATATCCATAGATGCAATTCTGCACAATAGCTTTTTCCATCAAGTCACTGATTTCTAAGGTTTACTTTATAGGGGTGTGTTGGATGGACTTTTGGAAACATATCCATGGAGACCACCGCTTACTCTGGATTTTAAGACTTTTGGTGCAGAAAGCCAGGGTGAGTTCTGAATCTTCAAATAGCCAATAAAGAGTAAGCAAACCCATAAGCATAACGCAGAACTCTTCTGAGCAC
Organism: Alligator sinensis; assembly: GCF_000455745.1. Classification (NCBI taxonomy): domain Eukaryota; kingdom Metazoa; phylum Chordata; order Crocodylia; family Alligatoridae; genus Alligator; species Alligator sinensis. Next base: position 804,462 of record NW_005842305.1, on the reverse strand, counting down.
TGTGCATGCATGAGAGAATGCGACATTTGCATGAATCCCAGCGTGGGAGATGGCTGCATGACAGAGAGATTCTAATTCAGACTCAATGACTAAATAGAGATTTTAGCCTTTCATCCATGTATATGTTGAATAATAAATACCTAGTGGGTTTTTTCTTCAAGCGAGACAATATTTTTACATTAACTGTTTAGTATTTTACAGTCAGATGATATAGAAGAATAAATAAAAATATAAGAGAACTGCAACGAGCTCTCCACGGGACACTGTAGTACTGTTTCCATGAGGCTTCACGTAGGTGCAAAAGTCCACCCACCTGGGGCTCACTGAAGGATCGTCGGCCCTTGTTTCTCTCAGACAGATAATATAACCATTTAACATGGTTAAGTTAATGTCCCATTTTTGAACCGTTGATGGCTGATGGTAGGACCTTTTCAAGGACAGAGCTTAGCCATAATAGAAACTGTCCTTGCTGGTACAGGACAGCCTGAGTACCACTCTGTACAGTGGGAAGTTTGGATTCTTAGTTTAAAAGATAAAGACTGTGAGTTTTTTCAGTTGTAAGTAATGTGCTTTCAGAGTTGCCTATACACTTCCAGTAGTGCATACCACATATAACATTCCCTGGATCTAGTTCTACATACCCTCAAATAAATATTATTTTATGAGATAAAATGAGTACACACCACATATAACATTCCCTGGATCTAGTTCTACATACCTTTTGTAAGAAAACCAGCTGCTTAAGTCAATTTAAGGCATATTAAAATTTTCCCTATTGATATTTTAATAGTGCTTTAATGTACATTCATACCACACAGCAAAAATAGATAGTCGTTAAATAGGACCTTCCAATGTGTATGGAAAAATATCTGTTCAGGTATTTTGGGGAACATACATAATAAGATTTTTACCTTGTAATACTGTTACCTTGTTAAATGAATATTTTTTTACCACCCTAAAGAATTTTCTATAAATAAGATAAAAGTAATGATATATAGTCAGATTTTCTATAAGCTTGCCTGCCTTTTTCCTTAAAAAATCAAGTATTTAAATAGTAGAAGGAATGAGAGTACTTAGAAAGTAATAATCATGATGCATTTAACTGCTGCAAAGTTTTAAGTAGGTGTTGCAAGGCTTTTCAAATAAAAATCATTTTTACTTTTAAAACAAATAGTATTTCCACTGAAAAAATGTTTATTTGGATCTCCACTTTCATATTCGAACAAAAATATCTATTGGAAGCATTGCTTGAAAAATTACTCATAGTGCTGGATGAAAAACTGGGAATCTTGCATCGGAAAATTCCTTTTTAAAGCTATGATTGCCAATGTAATGGAATCTTTTACATTATGAAAAAATGTAGGCTTTTCTCTTGTGGCATACACACCCCAGCCTCTCTGAAAATGGGACTATTTCTTATTTTATAAGATCAAAAACACAAGATGCATAGGCATAAAGGCCTATGCACATAAACATAAATTTAATGTTGGTATGAAATTGTTTTTAGTTTGGATTTAAGATGGCTACTAGTGCCGTATACAAAAGATAACTGTTCAAACCTATTTGGAAGTTGACAAGTCCCAGAGGAGATGTCTTACTGGGCAGAGTGAAGCCATGATGATCAAAGTTGGATAATGAATGTGGTTTATCACACAGTAATCACAGGATTAAAGAGAGGTAGTTAGTTAGCTGTGTTAGTCTGAAGTCGGGAAGAAGACATAATAGAGTTACATATTATAGACTAACTAAACCAGAGGTGCATAAGCTTTCATAAGCATCTGATGAGGTGAGTTCAGGCTTTTGAAAATTTATAAATCTCTGATTTAGTTAGTCTGGAATATGCAGCTCTACTCTGCCTTCTGCTTGATCACAAGATTGCTAGCACACTTTATTTTGTTTGCTAGTTTATCCCACTAGTGTTTCTTATAAAGCCCAGTTTCCTGGACTCATGTAAGAATCTCAGCTTTCATTTCATAAAAGTAAATTTCTAGACCTCATGACTATGGAGAAAAGCTGGGAACCATAAATTATAGGCTCAGAGAACCTGAAGGCAAATTAAAATATATTATTAATATGATAGACAGTTTAAAAAAAGACTCTGCTATGCACTTGCTGGTTTTGATACCAAATTAAATACAAAAATATTTTCTTCATTTTCTAATTTTTTAAAATTACTCATTTTACAAAACAAATAAGGGAACAAACCCAGAGCTATATTGGGAATCTTACAATATACAATATTAGGGACATTTTAAAATGGAAAACAAATATTCTATGTACTGCCCTTTAGCTAGTGGCATAGGATCTACTTGTGAAAATTTAGATAAATAACTTTGGCTTCACACATATGGGCTTGCATCACTTAACATGACCCCAAAGCCCTTTAATAGCAATGGCAATTAGGAACATGCATATCCAGAGAAGGATAGATCCCTGCCCTGCTGCCCTGCTTCTGCTCCTAATTAAGTCAGTATTAAAACAGCAATTGATATCTATGGGGAAAGGATGACACCATTAATGTGCTAAATATCAGTCTGCAGTATTTCTACAAATAAGCACCTGTGGTGCAAGATGATACTCAGTAATTTTAAGAACCAGATTAGTTTCTACATTGCATTGTTTCTTATACCTTTGTAGTATGGACACCTTTGATATACTGACAGATATAATTATATAAAGAATTCCATATGGAACATTACACACAAAGCCTGATTAGCTAATGCTAAGAGTATATTTCCCTGTATTATCATGTGAATGTAAAAGAAATCCTAAACACATCACAACCATTTTACAAATTTGGTAAAATGTAGCCCCAAATCACAATTTTTTCCTTCCTAAGATATCCACACAGCATATAAATAAACTAAAAGAAACACACACAGTCCATCAATTTTTGATACAGAACTCTGCTAAAGTATCCATAAAGGAAGAATAGGACTCTTAAAAGGAGTAAGATTAGTAAAACAGTGTCAGTTTAGTAACAGGAATGGACATCCCTCTGGTACATTCCACTCTCAGGGCAACCAGCACTTCTTAGTTTTTACTCTTGATGTTACTGAGCAGGGGCAGAAAATGCATGCTGAATGTTGGTGTTACACATTAGTAATATGTTAAGAACTTGAACATATAAAATAAGCTGTATTGCAACATTTTTAATAACAATCATACATTTTGAATGTATTTCTAGTACAGTTAGGAAAGTACTTATTCATTGATTTAAAAAAAAAACAGATAGCAAATTGAAAAGTAAAATGTAAAGCTGTTTGGGAGAGAGTGATTGAATTCAAGTATATTTTTAATATTTTTCAAGCTGTGTGGAAAGCTAAATAAAGTGAATATATTCCTGTGAAGATAGACAAATTATACATGAATACTGAATAAAAGACAGACATTCTCATTTAAACATGCAAGGGAAATATCTTGAAGTCACAAGGAAACAGAACAGCTAAAATATTACACTGCCTTTATAACCAGGACAAGGTAATCAATTGTATATGAAGGTAGTAACTCAAAGTGTTTTAAGTTGTGTGTAACTTTAAGAATATGAGTAGTACCAGTTACATTAATGGGATTACTCACATATATATAATTACATTGCTGAGCTAGGGCCACAACAAAACAACAACAAATATGATTTCTTTATTGGCATATCATGCCATGCTTGCAGAGCTCCTTTTGACATCAACATGTATTTGAATGAAAAATAATAGAAGGATAGCTTGAGGGGAGGGGGTCTGGTTTTCACCCTAGTTACTTATTCATAACTATCCAACAACATAATTTTGATGACTTTTTTGCTTATATTTCTAGGTGGGAGCTCCGGTTCTTCCCCTGTCACCTCCAGCGGTGGGACACCATCACCTCTGAACTCCTTGCTTTCTCCATCTTGCTCACCTCCCACATTTCACCTGTCTGCAAGCAACATTGGAATGTCGTGCCCTGAAACCTACCTACACAATCTCAACTTGCCTCTTTACTACAAGATTTGTCCTTCAAGTCTTTTGAGACAACAGTCACTTCTATTTCCAAGCCAGGAAAAACTGGGAGGCACCAATCCACACATCATACCCCACTTCATGGTGGATATGCCCATGTTATCTTCCCTTGGCATAACAAATCTGAAAAATGGTAAATCTGAAGACTTGAGTGGGCAATGTCTACAAGTACCCAATTCTGCCAGTCAAATGTTGTATGGATTACATGCACCTGGAAACATTTTCCCATCAAGTCCCATTGCCCGGGAAGCACTTAATTGTTCTTTACATCCGCCATATGGCTTGTATGGTTATAACTTTTCTGTGCCATCTAGACTGATGAATACGGCCAGCCATTTCAAAGTGAATGATAGCATTCCAACCTCTTTTAGAGATGGCAGATGTAATCACTCCAACTGGCACTCAACAATTAACCATTGCCTTTAATGGGACTATATAATCATTTCTTACACAAAGACCTGGTAGCACATCTTTTCTTCATTCATACTCAAAGGTTTGCTGATTATTGAATATAAAGCGCTTCACAATTCAGGAGTGACCTGTCTAGAGATCAAACTTTTCATACACAAATGTGTCATAATGTTCTGAATGTGGATGACAATGAGATAATGTTCTGAATGTGGATGACAATGAGATAACCAGCAACAGTGACAACTTTCCATGAGAATAATTTATGTAATGTAGGATAGGAACAAACTGTACATTCATTTTCTTAATATTTGCACTCTAAAGTAGGACTGAATAAATATATAGTTTTTCAAATATTATTTTCATGAAAGTCTTCTTCAAACTCTCTTTCATTTACCTTGAAGAAAAGGGGCAATTTCTGCTTGCCTGACTCATTTAATGGATTTTAATTGGATTACATGAGGCTTTTAGCAAGCCATCCATATTAGACGAAGTGTTTGAACATATTCTTAAGGCATTCACCTTAATGCATCCTATTTAAAGCTAAGCAAGTGCTTTCCTGATTCAGGGCCTGAATGATTCAGATTAGCAGGGTTTGGTCACAAGATTTACGCTGAAGGAAAGAAAGATAAAGACCAAATGTTAGATCAGAGATTGGAAAAGGGAGTCTGCTGACATGAGGTCATGAAGAGCCTTCTTCTACCTGTGCCTCTACCAAAATGGGCATGGAGGGGAGGATGGGCCATGCCTTTCTTCACCTTGGCTGCCTGGTCTTTTGTAAGAGGTCAGGAAGCAGAGCTTAGATTTGTAGGAAGTGTGAGGTGAAATGTCTCTACTGAAGCAACTGCTGGGTCTATTCCTCTGTGTTAAGAGCATGTCAGAGAATAATGGTTGCCACACTGGATCAGACCTCCTGTCCCCTAGATCAGTATACTGTTTGAAAGTGGCCAGTACCAAATGCTTTGAAAAGGCAAGAAGCTCTACAGTAGGCACATGAGATGTCCATGGAGACAGAACATCTCATATTGCTCCCTAAAAGTGACAAACGTCAAAGTAGGAGGTATTAAATCTCTTCCAAAATATGCATTATTGATTATTATAACCCATGGATAGGCTTATTTTCCATGAACATCACCTTTGGCTTGCAAACTCACAATATAACACTAACAAGATTCTGAAATAGGAGGAATGATTTTGTTCTTTATTTGATCAATGATCAGTCCCTATCTGAAGTCAGTTTGAAAACTTGATATATGGTGAATTTTATATATGTAGAAAATAATTGATAGGGATTGACCAAATCATGGCATTAAGAAAGGGTGAGAGAAAGAATAATAACTTTACAAACATAAAAATGACATTGCTTTGGAATTAAAAATGGATACAAGAATTTTAAAAAATCAGCCAAATTCTATTTCTAATTTCATTCACAAATAGAACAAACCAAATAATGTCAAAAGCTGTTTAAATAAACACAGTTTATCTGAAATAGTTATTGATTTCCTGAGTTTACTGGGTTACTCACATCCTATTCACGTCAATAACAAGTAAATGCACAGGGCATGTATTAACTCTACCTTAACATTAAAACAGTATGTTAGATTATTAAAAAAGGACACCTGCTTTTTAATGTTTTTATTAGCAATGACACTAGTTATTTTTATTAAGGTGAGACACTGCACACAGACAATATTTATAATGAGGTGTTTTACTAATCCCTTGCCAGCCATAATAGGCTGCCTTATTCATGTGAGTAATTCTGCTGAAGAAACAGGGCCCAATTCTAAACACTGGTGTAACAAAATTCAGAAACTTGCCTCATGAAGATGGCTTGCAAGTAAAGGGAGAAAAGAATTGGCCTGTAATCTTGAACATATTCTTGCAGGAGAGGGAAGTCTCTTCCAAGTCAGTTATTTCTTTATGCAAAATGTAAAAGGTAAAACCTACATTTCACAAAAAACAGTTGTGATTAAATAAAGCATTACAATCATACTGGATAGGACATCATAATCTAAACAAAGCCAGTATTTCTCCACTTAAAAGATCTTACTGAAAATCTCAGCTAGACATTTTCAGCATGGAAGACTGTACGTAATACTATCACTCTACTTTTAATCAAGCAACATATTATTTTTATCTCCTTAACCTGAGTAAATATATTATTTGCCAAAATCCACTTCTTTTTCCATTCACAGGACATTTTCAAAACAGACTGTGATTTTCTCAGCTGTTTTTATTATTTGATTTTTTTTCTCCATGCTTTTGTTTACGCTATGGCAATTTGAAATGAGAAACTTAACATTTGAGTAGTATTGTTTAGTTACTGTTAGTTCATGTAAGTCACATGATGATCTTTTTTGATTAGATGTGCTAAATTCAGGTTCCTGGTGGGAATATTCACAGAAAACCCATTTAAAGTGAAGTTTCTGCAAATGCTTGAGCGGACAAGCTTCACATTTGTGTTTCTTGAGCATGCCAGGAAACTCAATCATGTAATTATTCATAGAGAGCCAATAAGGAATGCAGACACCTTGGACTCAAATGATTTTTAACGAATATTTGCTGAGCATTTTTTACTGTTTTTATGCAACTTTAATTTTTAGCTTTATGTGATTGTGAAATTGCTGACAAACTTTTGGTGTTTGTCACATGCTTCCAATAAATTGAAATATATATTACAGGCTGGCAGCTTCAAGTATGAACCAAATCCTGCTCACTGATTTACTTAGAGTAGCTTCAGTGAGACAGCATATAGAGTTCAGCCTACAGAGCAATATTCAGTTCAAAAGCTAAATTCTATTTTTAATTGCAAATGCTGGACTCCACTTAATTTCCCTTGAGTGTCCAAATTTAATGGAAAATGGAGATGTATTAGATGCATAAAGGATAATAATATGCTTTATGGAAAGGCAGGTAATATAAATGTGAGATTTTAGAATATAAATTATATGAATTTATTTTACCTTCATTATTTGTTATCTCACTATCCCTTATCTCCTAATTTTATAATGTCATAAATCAAGAACTTAACTGTAAAGCAAATGGATCATATTAATGAAATCCACATTATTAGTTCATATCTGTAAAACGTCTTTTTTATAGAAGTTCTCTGTCTATTACTCATTTAAAGGTGAATAATATTGAATTCTACTAGTAACTTAAATGGTAGCAGACTCAAACCTATTTAGAGTCACAAGACCTCATAACGGGGAGTGGAACATTCTGTGCAGTCTACTTGCTGTGGAGCTGGTGCCATCTGTAGAAAGTCTGATCTGACTTTCACTGGGAAGAATGGCAATTAGTCCATTGACTTTAGTGAGTGGGGTTGAATGTTGCTAGGTCACTAAGCCTTAGTGCAAGGAACTTATATAACCAGAACAGCCTTATCCAAAAAGGAAGCAACACTGAATGGAAGTGTCTAGAGAATATTATGCACTTTATACATATTACAGACAAAGTGAGTTTCAGAGTTCTGTGACTGAGAGCACCTGTTGAAATAATTAAAATCTACATAAAATAGAAATTATATCCCTGCTATGTTATTCTAAATATAGTTATGCTCTTGCCACTGTTACACTAAAACATTAGATGCATATCTGCAGAACTTAGCTCTTCACATGGTCTAATGATTAATCAGGACAATACAGAAAGGGGATGAAATCCTTTGCTACATTACAGTGACAGAACCTGGGGAAATACATATTCTGACCCTCACACTTCAGGCGTTGTGAAGGCTGAGAGGTTTTCTTTAAACCTAGGAGTTATCAGTGCTTCAGAACTGTAGTTGGGTATTTCTGCCCTGGTGGCCAAAGTTTGGTTAACCATTTTAGGTTTGGTTTTCTTCTCCCTTCAACAACAGTTCTACACTGTTAGCATGAGTGAAAATACTTTTGATTTATAGTGGTGTAGGCAATAGGAAAACCAAACCCGTTGGTTTTAGAAAATATAACTTAACATTCCCATTTTACTGAATAGCTTCAAAGCAATTGTATTTGCATTCCGTTTTTTCCCTAGTTCCATAATGTTTCTTTGGCCAGTTTATGATAATAACCAGTTTTGGAATTCTGTCACCGTTTTGTGGTGGCTAGTGAAGTTCATTGATACTGCAGAAAATGGGCTTATACCATGTACAGAATAACCATGGGAAAAGGATGTGATTTGAGTCACTCTGTGAACCATTAGAGGACTGGGTCACATTTCCCAATCTGTGGAGCTCATGAAGTTCAGAAAACTAGAATCTCAAGTGCACTTCGTACAACTAGACACATTGTGGAGATGAGAAGGCTTCTAAGTTTTGGCAGATTTACGGAGTATAAGAGGAAGTGCCTTCGTAACAGTCATTATGATATTTTTGTTAGAAGCTTTTAAAGAGGTATGTGTAGGTTTGTTTAGGATAGATAAGCTGTACCCAAATTAATCAATGACTCACATTACTTTGTTAAAATATGCAAGGGAGAAAAATGAAAGATCGTATGTCTATAAAATGCATACATACGTCCAAATTCTGCACACCGTAATTCAGTTGGTTACTATTTTTAAATAAGAAAGGAGAGAAAATCTTTCAGTTTCTACAAAGCTTAAACTTGTTCAGTAATTTCAGCAATTAATTAACTTACATAAGAGAAGTAGACTTATGTTCACATTTACAGTACTCAGAAAATTAAGCTGAAAATACTGACGCAATGTGTGTGTACTCCACTTTGGAATATGCTACATTTGTGTTTAGAAACCTACTTTTCAATGAGACAAAATAACAATTGTGTTTTTGAATCCGACTGCAGTTTGCCAGTTGGTTTCACTGGAATTTAATCTGTTTATTGGAGAAGTTTAAAAGAAGCCAAATGCATAGATTGATCATTGGTGGTAGTTGCTTTGATATAAGTGCCTTAGCATATATTTAATTTTCTGAGGTTTGGTCTGTAATTAGATGATATAATTTGCATCAAAATAATGTAAACAAACCTGGATTGGATGGCAATATAAAACAGAACAAACAAGTATACAGAATATTTGAAACATATCCAGTATTAAAACTATTTACATGTGTGGTTTGGGCCACTACAGACATGCTGTTTCAATAAACTCATAGAAAGAGAAAAAAGTGAGTATCACTTCCTACCAAAGTTTCAAATGTTCATGTTTACAAATTTGTACTGCACATTAATATGTAAACATCCGTTATTGAGAACAGATGGATATGCAATATTTACATGTTCTTTCTTGTTAGTTTTACAGTATGTGTATATATACACATGTACATACACAGGTTTTGACTCGTAAAGCACCTGAAATATGTACTGACTATTTAAAAACATGGCTGCAAAACCAGCCAAATCATACCACATTAAATTGTGTTATTTTCAAATAGTTTTTTTGTATTGGTGTCTTTTATTTATGAGTCATTTTTTATTTTGAAATCAGTATCTGTTTGAGGATGATGTATATTGGAGAGTATAGTGATAAATATTAATACTTTTTACTGAAAAGAAAGAAGCCCTTCGTACATTTTAATGGGGGGAAATGTACTATTATTTAATTTTTCTGAATTAAATCCATAATTAAATTCAAATTTTCTGAATTAAATTCATAAAACAATCCAAAATTGGTATTACTTCACCTTTTAAATGAAACATAATTTTTGACTACTAAATAAGTCCTAATATGAAATTTAAATCACTGTAATTTGTGTTGGAAAATCATTTCACCCACAAATTAGGGCTTTATTGTGCTTTGTGCTGTACAAATATTGAACAAAAAAGATGCCTCAAAGTGCTTACAATCCAACTATAAAACAGCAGATGCAGACAGACAGACAGCAGGATGCATGGGACCAGTAAGATCAGGCAGAGCAGATAGTGCTTTCAGCCTCCCAGTTCCATAACTGTAGACCTAATTTGATAGAGGCCAGTGAGGTCGCCAAGGCATGAACAGGAGCAGGGGAAAAAGCATGAAGAGGTTTGTTTGTAAATTTAACAAGTGGCTGAAGAGGCTTGGAATCACGGCCCAAGCAGAGGCAGAAGTTTATACTGGGCTGGTTGGTTGGCTCAAACAAGAAAATATTTTAAAACCTTAGATATCTGATGAACTGGTTTTATGTATACATAGCTTGGGACCTCCCTTATGTATACCTCTGTCTTTATGATATAGACATCAATGAGATCAGCAGATCATCCCTTAATGCTTCAAAAACAGGGATACTGGCAGAGCTTATCTAGGAGGACACTATCTAAATCTGAAATTTGGTACCCTACTGATCTGAAATAACTTATTGAAGCAGGCTGCAAAGCCCATGAATGTTTTGGAATAGGAGCAGTTTAATGAGGATTGGTACATGTGCATACAGCGTTTTTTTTGTTTAGATTAGATATTTTATTTTCCTATTGGTAACTTCTGGTTTGGTGAAGAATGGAAGCTGCTTGTTTTATTGCTAGTTTTATGATTGGGCTGGGATATTCATCAGAAATGCCTAAATCTCTGGGAGACAAATACAGTAAATAAATTATATAGGAACATTTTTGTAACTAACACTAAGGACCTGGGCACTTTGCAACCTCCTCTTGGGTTCACCAGGAGAATAAGCCTGTACAAGCCCCTGAGACATTTTGCTAAACACGACCCATTAGTTCAGGCTTTGAGTAAGATCTGGGATTTGGCTCAAGTGAGAGCTACTCAGAAAAAACCCTGACTTGACTTCCTCATGAACATCTTATTTAATCTGCTTTTCAGACCTGTAACAATACCTATGGTACTGTTACTATGTTAAATTAATAACAAATAAAGTAGACCCTTGAACTGAAAGTAGAGTCTGCATTTATGTCAACATGGATTAAGATTTAGGATCTTTTAAATGTTTGTTGTCAGGAGATCACTTCAATATTTGATTCCATTTCAGCCTCATTTTCATAGTTTCATAGTTTCTAGAGTCGTAAGGGACCTGAACAGATCATCAAATCCGACCCCCTGCCCCGGGCAGGAACAAGTGCTGGGATCATAATATCCCAGCCAGATATTTATCCAACCTCCTCTTGAAGACCCCCAAGGTAGGGGAGAGTATCAGCTTCCTTGGGAGCCCATTCCAGAGCCTGGTAGCCCTAACTGTAAAGTAATGCTTCCTAATATCAAGCCTGAACCTGCTCTCAATCAATTTATGGCCATTATTCCTTGTTATTTCAGGTGGTGCCTGGGGGAACAGAGCCTCACCTATTTTCCGCTGGTCCCCCCTGGTGAGTTTATAGACAGCCACCAGATCCCCTCTCAGTATTCTCTTGTGGAGGCTGAATAGATTCAGGCCCTTTAGTCTATCTTCATAGGGCCTGGCCTGCTGCCCCCTGACCATGCAAGTGGCCCTCCTCTGAACCCTCTCAAGGTTAGCCACATCCCTCTTGAAGTGCAGCGCCCAGAACTGGACTCAGTACTCAAACTGCGGCCTGGCCAGCGCTGCATAGAGGAGAAGGATCACCTCCCTGGACCTGCTTGTGATGCATCTATAGATGCACAACAAGGTGTGGCTAGCCTTACTGACCGCCTCCTCGCATTGGTGGCTTATGTCCACCCTGGAGTCAACAATGACTCCAAAATCCCTTTCACCCACTGTGTTGTTGAGAAGGGTGTTCCCCAGCCTATAGGTGTGTTGCATCCCTTCTGCCTAGATGCAGCACCTTGCACTTATCTGTGTTGAATTCCATTCTAGTTTCATCCGCCCACCTCTGTAACCTGTCCAGATCTAGCTGGATTCTGTCCCTCTCCTCCAGTGTGCCCACTTCTCCCCACATCTGTGTCATCAATTAATTTGGACAGCGTGCTTTCCACACCCACCTCCAAGTTGATGATATTGAATAGCACAGGCCCAAGGATTTTGTTTTTCAGAGGCACCCTGAATATTTTGCTTATATCTTCGTCCTGTAATGAGCTAATAGTTTAATCCATGATCTACTTAATAAGTGTAAAGGAATTTGTCTCATTTTATTCCCTATTTGTACACTTTGTAAAAACACTGAATGATTGGAAGTGTTGCTCAAGAGGTGCAAAGTCCAGAACCAACCGAACATTGCAGATCATTGGTGCATTGCACATCACTGGAAGCAAGACTATCCAACCTCAGCTCTCACTTTGCCTGCTGCCTCCCATCCCCTGAGTCTCACCACCAGAGGTGTAGCAAGCTCTTTCAGTGCCCAGGTCATAGGACAGGGGGAGCATGGATGGAGGCAGGAGGGTTACCTGCCTGGGCTCTTCTCACTTGAGTGGCAGCAGCTACTGCTGATGCTGCTATAACAGCAGGGGCTCAGGCTACCCAGGGGCTGCTCCTGGTGCCTCCTTTACCTCCTCTACTCCCAAGGGCATGGCTGTGCCTCCCATGGCAAAGCTTCCTGGGGTGGGGACATCATTTCCCCCCACTCAAAACACTACTGAGCATGGGGCTGTGCCTGCCCAGCTTCTACGGCTGGGGGGCACAGGGCTGCCCCTACCGTAGCAGAAACTCCTGGGGGCAGGGGGCCATATTGGCATCCCTTCTAAGTCAGTACCCAAGGTTGGTGCTCCACTCCCTCCCCCCTGCCGCTCCCTGCCCCCCCATTATGCTACTGCCTACCATCTAATCAACCAAAAAATAAATAAAAGGATTAGTTGATGTAGGATCAGTGAACTCAGCTGCTTCATTTCGTTATTGTCTTAATAATTCTCTCTCCCCCTCTCTTCCTCTTCCCCTCTCTCCCTCCCTCTCCCCCTCCCCGCCTCCTGCTCCCCCTCCCTCTCTCTCCCTCCTATCTCTCCCTCTCTCATTCTCTCCTCCCCTTTCTCCCTCTCTCTGCCTCTTCCTCTCTCCCTCTCCCATTTAGATCATTCTTGAGATTACCTGAGAGCAGCGCCACTTCATCCAGTTCAGATCCCTGGTCTTATCTTATGGCATTTGCAAAAGGTATTGCGTACAGCAAAATCAAGCTTGTTGAGCAAGAGATTCTTGACCAAGAAGGGATGATTCCAGTCTTACTCTGTCACTCTGGTAGTTTCAAGTTTTGCCTTATTTACATTAGTGAAAATGATACAGTATAACCTCATAAATCCGGCATGCTCAGGACTGAGCACCTGCTGGAAATTTGAAAATTCTGGATTTTTGAAACCAGAGCAGCGGCCAGTCACAGAGCCGGGGATGGCGGGGGGGGTAGAGGTGGCCAGTCCCAGAGCCGCAGCCGCCTGTGGAGCGGGGTGGTGGGGGGTGGTGGTAGCTGCTGCATGCAAACTTCCTCCTTGGCATTCAGGAGGGAGTGACCCAGAGCAGTGGCCTCATGCGGAGCAGTTGTATGGGGTGGTGGATGGCAGCCACCACGTGCAAGCTTCCCCTTCCATGTCCAGAGAAGCGGAGGGGAAAACTTTTAAAGTTCTGGATTTTAGAGAATTCCAGATTTTTGATATCCAGATTTATGAGGTTATACTGTAATGGATTCCATCTCAGGAAGCCTAGTTCAAAGCCTAGAAATCCCATCTTATAGGGTCTTTTTAAATGCTTAGCAAGGTCTTACAAAGGTTTTTGTGGTTTTGTGGATTTTGAGCATAAGACTGAGATGTGGCTGACAAAGTCAAGCACACAGTTTGTAGGGCCACAATTGGGGGTGCCAAGTGTTCCACCTCACTAAGCTCTGAGTCATTTGAATGATGGAAACATCACCCTTTCACCTCCAACAGCCATCCTACACTGACTTGCAACCTTGCTGCTTCAGTAGGCGCATGGTATATCCAAGATACTTCACAACAACCCGCTAGCACTGGTTCTGAAATCACACAGCATATGAAGATGTTTAAACATCTGAAACATATTTTGTCCAAGGTTCTAGTATATTAACATAAATATAAATGGGGAAAAAAACCTTTTTTATTTGCATCAGGAACTGTTTATTGCCTTTCTGGTTTTCAGGGTTGCTATTTTGAGATTAAGCTGGAGCTTTTTCACACTTATGACTATCATGATGTATTTGGCTGAACAAAGTGGAGCTATGTCAGTATGAAACTGGTATAAGGGAGACTGGATCATCCCAGCTGGTAAGATTTTTACAGATGTTAGGTACAGAGAGTACCCATGCATCATACAACCTCTCTCCCTTGCACTGGACTTGGGTAGTTTCTGAATGTTATGGCTATTTATTAACCCCCTCCTTTATTATGTCCTTTTAATGACAGTCTCCAGAAAGACTTACAACCACATGAGTTCCCAGTCACATGAAGTAGTTTGCCTCCTGAAGTATGAGGCAACGTTCTGTGTTATGGTTGCAATTTAGGAGAAACAGTATTCCAGACGTTGGTACCATCCTTCGGGTTTCTAAATCATACCGCATAAACTGGCAAATAAAATTTTAGGCCCTTCTCTAGACTTGTCAGTGCATAATGCCCAACAATAGTTGAACATCTCCTCCAAACAGGAATCTTAGATATTTCAGAGGCAGTTTATCGTTCACAGTAGAGCCTGATGTGCTTTCTGTCTGCAGTGTGACGATATATTAGATGCACCAATGTGGTTGCAGAGAGTTTTAAAATTTGAAAAGCCTTGCTCTTTAACTAATTTCAAGAAACCTGTTGCTCAGAGAAATCTACTTTTCTTTCTGGTGTTGGATCCAAATCTCATCTTTTAGTAGGGTATGATCTCCAACAATTTCCTCAGTGCCTAGCTTAACAGCTGTTAGTACTTAACAGTTAATCAGCTCAATTCAGTTCACCTGTGTGAGTGATCTCTGACGGGCCCATCTGCTTTGAGTCTGGCTTGTGAATAAAAAAAGGCTTCAACTCCAAAAGGAAGAAAATAGTAATGGACTTACAAGATTACTTGAAGCTATTCTTACTATTGCAACAATCCATATTTCAAGAATAGTCATTTTGCTTTTGCTTTGGCCACGAGTCCATTAGAGTATTGCTACCATATTAATCCACCACAAACAGAGTGGACTTTTTTCCTTTTAAAACATACAGAAATATCAGCTTATGCAAAAGAACAGAGATTATGCAGGCAGGTTTCCATTGTACCTACCCAGGATATTTCAAAGAGTTGGGTACTGCTATGCCAGTACCGGTCTGTCCATAAGCATTTTGTTATCCATGAATCATCTGCTTATTCCACTGAGCCAAATGGCTGCACTTCCTTTTATAAATAATGCACACTACTTCCAGTGAGAAAGCAGCTGCCAAGAGATCCACAGGGTTAGTTTGCTCTGAGTTACATGCTTTACCTTTAGACCTAGGTCCTATGTCACTACCTTTTACAAGGGTGAGCTCCGGGCCTCCACTATGTGAGACTGGGTCTCTGGCTTTGGCATCCCTTTCTCTCACCATGACTCTTTGGGATCGAAGAGCATGAACCCACTGTCCCCAACACTTGGTGTCTTATTCCTCTTGGGTGTCTTGACCAGCAGATGTTCGCAGTGACACAGAACAACCTTTCAAAACAAGCCAGTCGTTGATGGTCAGCTGGAATGCTGGATGTCAGTGTCCTTAGGTCAAAAATCAAAGCTCACATGCTGGCACTATTGTTCACCTCTCTGGTCCAGTGCTCTCAAGATTTCATCTCTCTGTCTGCTCTGGAAAGCCAAGAATTTATGACCATTTCCTTTCACCCTGTTTTTTTTGCTTCCGGCTCTACTCACATCTTCTGTTCATCTTGGCTACCAGTCATTAAAAGTTGGTGTCCAATCACTGTCCTGCCTTTGGATATCCAAGGAAAGCACATTCATATACTGCATTTCCTTGAGAGTTCATTCATACCCATCCAGGTGTGCTTACACAATCAACATCCCGATGTTAGCACTTTGTCCTGAAAGAAAAATGAATTCTTTCAGGCCTAGTAGTTCACAATAGAAAGGTGAGTGATATGTATTTTTCATAAAAATAATACAGAACTTTCCCTGCATGCTCCACAGAAGCAAACAGTTTGAGTGACTGAGAGCTCAAGAACAGGACTGCCACATTTGCCCTAGTGTTTCAAGGATCAACTTGATTGTATAGAGGCAGCCCATATTGATCTATGATGATAAACTCGGTGATGGGTTCCTGTAGAGTTATGGAGGCATTTCAGTTGGGTCAGAGGACAAAGGAAACAGGTCTTGGAGCCAGCATTCCCCCTTTCAACTCTGCGTGTACTGCCATGCCCCCAAATTTGCTTCCCTTTCATCACCTCTACAGATGTACTGGTATTTGTCTTTTGCTCTTTTCCACTCACGTTAGTGAAGGGGAGTCTTTACCCTCATTACAGGCTGAAGTTGAGATTAAATCATAATACACAATGTAAGAGCTTTCAGGGGAAATAGCCTTCTCCAGCATCACGCTGCCTGCTTAAATCTGGTATTAGTTCAATCCACAGATTTTTCTTCTAATGTGTGACAGCAGAAATAAACTATTGCCATGCCAGCTGCATTAAAAATCAAGAAAGAGACTAATTTCAAACTAAACAAAGGATTTAAATCATCCATAAATATGAAAAAAAATAATTTAAAATACCTGGACTTTTGATATAATGTTTCTTAACAGAAAGGAAATGTTACCTTAGTAACCATGATTATTATCAAGTCTCAATCCATTCAGAGAAAGGTACAAAATATTTTGCGGAGGAAACGGTGCTCAGATGCCATAATGATGAGAATGCTATAAATATACAGACAAGCATTTACTGAAGCTAGAGTTTAGTAAACTATTTACAATATCTAGCAGATGTATGGAATTACAAGGCTATTTTAATTACCAACACTGACCTTTAAGGGTAAGGAAATATATATCTATACTACTGCTTTAGTATCAGGAGACAAACAGTAGATGTTTCAGATTTATACTGAGGCACATGGTAAATAATTTGAACATATGGATCTTTTTTCCACATTTTCATGAATAAAAAATGAATGCTGAAACTATCTTGGGGAAAATACCTCTCCACAATTATGGAGAGAAAATTCCATTTACACCTGCATGAACAATGCTTCATTTGCATTTTGAAAATCAGGCCTTTCTATCAAAATTTGTGGGTATTTAAATGCTGGCATGGTTATAAGATGAATTTCTATTTAAAGTTAAATCAAATACTTGAATGAAACATTGGTAGAGTGCATTTTAATGTAACATACATTTCCAGATAGCTGTGAGAGGGTGAAGTGAGTACCAAATACTGAATGAGGAACTCAGAAACTTATAGTAGGCCTGGTCCCATCATGCAACTCTGGAAGAGTTGTACAGTCACAGTGCCTACCAAATTATGACCTTTATATGTTGCACATTTTGTTGTTCCACAGTTTCAGTATTCATTGCTATTAGATATCAGAGGTAGGCAGCAAACTTTTTTTTGCAATAAACTATTAACAAGGCAACGTTAGGATTGCAAAACTAAACCCTCAGGTGTCAGAAAATGCAGAGGTAGGGTTGAAAGCTAATTCACTTCCTTTAAGCTTTTCCTTGAAACATGAAAAGACAGCCTTGCAAATTCAACTGAACTAATGTGCTTCACCATAACTCCAGTGTATTTTGCTCTGTGAGACTGAACCAAAGACAGAAGTGGACTGAACATTCTTCTTTGCAGATCTATGAAATCTACTGATTCAAGTACAGGACAACAGAATTAGTTAAGCCATGCTTTGGGAACTGTAATTCAACTTTAAAACTAGAGTATTCACTAGCAACACATGCTGCAATAAAATAGACCTCAGAAAGCAAATCCTGGAACTTTATTTCATGCAGTAAAGGACTGTTCAGAAGTCAGAGACTACTCAAATCTATCATTTATCAAAATCAGAATTCATTTGATCATTTTCCAGTGTCTCAAGCCAATAACAATTGTCCCAGTCTGCTTCAGCCAAAGTTAATGATTAAAGGATGCACCATTGACCTCAGTGAAAGCCAGAATTAAAAGCATAGTTTAAAGAAGACATAGTTGGAATCGAGTCTTTATATTTCTTGTTTTCACAGCCTATTTTTTCTATGCCTCAGAGATGCCATAATGTGGCCAAAATACCATAGATGGCCACATCACACCTAGATGATAGAAACATGACAATAAGAAAACAATTCCTAATATTTTAATCCTATAAATGGCTGCCTGAGGCATTTAAAAACAAGGGAAAGTCATAAATCCAATTACGCATATAGCGATAACTGATGTTATTCTATTCTATGTGAATGTATTCAGTCTTGGCTTTATTCACCTTACTGGATTGCAGGAGCTTCTTAAAATGTTAATCATATTGAAGTAGAAATCAATATGTATTACACACATACATGACTAGGTAACCATTTAATCTTGTCAACAGTGGACAGAACGAAAGGTTTTGTTTTACACTTGTGCAGATGCTTGCCCAGCTTTCCATACTTTTTTTTTTGTTTCCTACAATTTATTGTTAACACTTTCATGGATAGCCATGGAAATTCACACTTCTTATTTTGCCTTCATTGAAAAATTTTATCATAAAAATCAATTGAGGTTGATAGATTATTTCCAGAATGGTATTTCTTATAACGGTATCAATTTTACTAATAGAAATTAAATTGAAACAAGAGGTTCAATTGATTAGGTTCTAGATCCTGCCCCCATTCAAATGAATAAGAATTCTACACTGGGCTTTGATGCTAGCAGGCCAATGCCAGTATATGGATTATTTTTAATAGCTGCTCCATTTGCCTATATTCATGGCACAGGTACAGAATTTAACTCAACATTTCAGCTGGCAGGAGGATGACAATTCTGCCTTTTAAAATGTTTTTCCATCCTGAATCAGAATGAAACATAAAAATGAAAAAAACCCCCATGAAAGGAAAATTCTGAAGAACTATTTGTTCAAGGACTATTAACATATTTTGTTATGACAACACTGCAAAAATTAGTTTGGATTTTCAAAAAATTATAACAGATTACAGTACCAAAAAGCAAAATTCATCAAAATGAAAAACTGAAAGGTTACGTTTGGGTAACACTAAAGTAGCAGACTTTAGCATCTCCATAACTTTCCCCTTCATTTTTTCTAAAAAAGTTCTTGGTAATATTACCACCATTTTGTGAAGAGTCCTAGTGTTGGTAAAGCTGCGTTTTTCAATGTAAAATGGTTCCATCAGAGTTTTTATGAGGGGCAGTACTCCTCAGACTACAGTGTCTGAAATCGGAAAGGTGCTATGAAAAGCCAAATCTTTGCTGTACTTTCTATATATAAAGATGCTTCTGATGAATTTTTTACTCGTTTAGTTCCTGCAATTATCCAAACCAGTTAGATGTACTAAGAACCTGTGGGACTGAGACATTTTAAACTCACTAAAATCAGTCTCCTAAATCCATGTCAAGTGTTTAGCTTATATCTACTACTTAGTTCCCAACAGCCTTCTCTGACCTCGGCGACAGCTATGGGGCCTCAGCACTTAAGAATCAAAGCAGTCATTTCAACACTTTTACTTGCACTGAGATGCCTAACCTTAGGCTCCTATCTTTGTAAAACTGGCCTTGACTGAAAACATGCTGTTCTGGCTTCCAGTAACTGGCTCGCAGCAACTGGATCCAGCAGCTGGTGAACAAGCTCCTCAGTACAAAAACATGCATTTATTTATTTAGTTGATTTGGTGCTATTTTGAAATGAAACAATCTGGGTTCTATTGAAATCGAGGCACCAATGAGGCATCTCATAACCTCTGATGGTTTGAGCCCTGGAATGGTGTGGGGAATACCCAGGGCTCCAGCCACTCCCACTTCTTTGCCATGTGGTTGGTTTCCAACCAGGGCAAGGATGTGATCATTGCATTTCCCTTCTGCTTAACTCTGTTTTTTTCCAGTTTTGCCTTTGGTTTAGGCTCTTTTCCCTGCATTATTTTCCAAGCAAATGAAAGCAAGTAGCCTTCCAATTTTTCCTTGCATTCATTCTTAGTAGGGAGTTGGAAAGAAAAATCCTAATATGTAGTGTATTAACATGGAGATTAAATGTTGCTGGACAACTGAGATTACAGCATTTTTATTTTGATGGGCTGAAGAGGCTAAGAAATGATGAATTCATTTTCTAATCGCAGGAAATAAATTTAGAGGCCCCACCACCAAAAGGTTGAAAATGGATTTGCCTTGCAGCAGGTAAAAACATGAAAGGACGATTTAAAAGTAATTTGTAATTAAAAAAAAAAAGCAAAACATACATGGAATGAGAGTAAAGCACTTTGCCTACTTCATTTCTAGTAATTGTACTTGGTCAGCTTCAATCTAATTTTTTTTTACCTTGACAGCCTTATGCCAACATTGGACACCTGTCCAACCGATAGATTTAATCTCTTTGTATTTTTCCTAAAAATAGAATACACCTGTGTTAAAAGCTCTGTTCTAAAAGACATTCTTAATCTGGATTGTGTTAAAGTGATATTTTTGTTTTCTATTTTTGATGATTTGCTTCAGTGATAACATAATGGCATAATATTTTGCCTGGGACTGATTAAAACTTTTCTTTTGATCAGTGGAGAAGACTGAAGCAGTTGTTTATTACTGGACAAAACTTCAAGAAAAAAAGAGGTTTGGGGAAGTTGCTTTTGCCAGAGCAATTTCATTTGCTTTTACAAACAGAAAAAAATCAGTTTCAGTTGGTATGCATACTTTCTTATTGCCATGCGGAGATAAAACTGCAGCACCAAGTTGTATCAGTTAACCTTGCAGTCAAAGTACGCAGTTTATGTTATATACGCTTTGGCCTCAAAGCTGCCAACAAGACTTGATTTAAAATCAAGTCCCAGATCGGAGCTCTTGTGCCAGATCATTAGCTGATCTAAATTAGCACTGTGATGGAGCCATTGGTTTATGGCAGTTAAAAATCTGGCCCAGTGATTTGATCTCCTACACAATCTGGCCATGTGTGATTAGTAGTATAAATATATACAATTATTTAAATCCATGGAAATCATTTGGAATATTTTGTGGTAGTTTAAAATCAGCTGGAAGTAGCCCAAAGAAAGAAAAATGCTACTGTTCTAACTCATATACAGAGGGTACAATTACACCAAACCAATTGAGAAATGAAGAAAATCAGTAATTGTTTTTAATATTATATGTTTACTGTAAAAGAGATTTTTTGGAATTGTAGCAAATACTTTTATCCCAAAATTGTGACATTAATGAATTTTTATAACCAAATTTAATTGTACAGAGAATATAAACTGTATTATTATCTAGAAACACAGACTGCTTAAAGTATTGCAATCACTGCATGTTTCAAATTTGTCTAAATTTTAAAATATCAGGCATATGAGAAAAACAATTTTTTTTTGTTTTATAATTTGATGCCAACATTATCTTGTTACAAATTGGCAACCTTTGAAAATAAAGTTGTTATTCCCCTTTAATCCCAGTTACAAAAGGCTTTCAAGTATATAGATTTTAATTGCATGAATATTTTTAATAAAATCCTATATTTAACTGTTGGCAAGATTGCAAGGGAAAACAATAATAACTGGCTCAGTCTACTTGACAGAGTAATTCTTTAGGTTACATTCAGCACATTCACACAGCTGTGACCAATAACTTTGCTGTCTTTATTATTCTCCTATGATATGAAATTAAAATGAACTGGAAATGTTTATCCCATAAATGGCATGCAACACATTAAACAGATAATGCAAGCTAAGGGTTTGCTTAAAACATACAGTTTCTCATCCAACAAAACTGAATTGTAACTTAATCCAAGCTTTTCCTAGTCAGTGGAGATTGCTGTTCTGTCGAAAGCCTCAAACACATAACAATATCTTCATTAAAGGGGAATTACTTCCATCTCCCCATTCCCAGGTGCCACTGAAAACGAAGCTTTGTTTCATGTGGCCAGTTTCAATTACTATGTTTACATCAGCAGATTCTTTTGCTTCATGGAACATTTTTTGATAAGTCTATTTTGGTTCTTGTTTGCTTCCCTTTGAATTTTCCCTGAAGCGTGTTTATAAACTGCATATTAATTCTTTGGTCATGCCTTTGGTATTTTTCACTACTTTAAAAAAAAGACCCCATCACATTTAATCATCTCAACTCAACATTCCTTTTGCTTGTTTGCACCAATCGATAAATTGAACTAAATCAAATTATGTAAGGTTGTTAATTCTGCAGCGTATAAGTGCCCTATTTCCAACATGTGCACCTGACATGTATTTTCCTTGAAACAAGATACTTCTCCTTCAACAGACACATGCCAATCAACACAGCCACATAAGGAAATACCATAACTGCATCAAGAAGACTTGCTGACATGTGTCTGCAAATTGATCTTCAAGATGTAGGAAGCCTCTAGGGTGAGAGCATGTGGAAAAATCAAGACTGGCAGAAACTAAAATTTGTTAATTTTATTTCAAATTTCCCCGAGTACAACCATATAGCAGAGCCCTAATTTATGAATGGGGTTAATAGTAGTAAAAATGACCATACTTCATGTGTTAAATACAGTACAAGTGCGTTAAAAATAACAAGAAACTAATCTAAAGTATGCCTGGATTAGAGAAACTAACTCTTGGTTGTCCTCGAGTATTTGCTGAATCTCTACTACAATCCAGGATAAGAAAGCATTGGAAATAGCTAGGGCTACTGGTGGGCAGAGATGTGGGTTATCTGTAAAATTTTGAAATGGAAAATTCAATAAAATTAAATATTACAATTAAATAAATACAGCACACTCAGTGTGGTTTAAGTGTTACATTCAAACACATTCAAAGCTTTATGTGGAAAGAAATTATTTTTATTGGAATACTTGTAAAAATGTAAAGACAATACACAATAGTGTGTACCCTTACATTGTTTGTTTAAATGAAAAAAAAAACCTAAAAAAAGAAGGCACTAAAAACTGTTGACAGACTAATTTTAGCACACCCAAAGAACTGTGCGTGATATGCCGTGCTTTGGTTTTGATTTGACCTGCACAGCCAATTAGGTGAATTTATAACTTGATTTTTGGTTTGGATTATTATGTGAGTGTATTTACCCTCCTGTTTACAAATCAATAAAACATGTGTACTCTCTCACACACTTCCTAGGGATAATCACTTGAAAAACATGAATTACAACTGTGAAACTACCAGGCTTGCCTAATATTGCATTGGCATCCATTCATTGTTACTAGTGAATTTTATGAAACAATTACTTTTTAGAAATGGAAAATTTCCCACGGAAAAATAAAGCACTGGAAAATTTTCCATCCCACATCTCTGCTGGAGGGTAGGAATATCTAAGAAAATGTATCTCTGCCACATAATATTGTACTGTATTTGGCTGTGCTAAAATCATTGGCACCCAGTAATTTCCAATAGCAGCTGTTGCTAAACAGTTCTGTGTAGTCACCAGCATTAACTACCAGACTCTCAAATCCTAAACTATAATTTCTAATGTCCTTTTCGATAAAGTACAGTGTTACTGTGTTTTTATTCCAATTTCCACACTGATAGGGTGTAAAGTAACAGCTTCATTGCAGCGCAGTCCACTCACAGTCAGTTTTCATTGATGGGGTAATGAAAGTTTTGCCTGAGTAGCCCCAAGGGCTTTCTAGTACCTTACTGCAGTTTGCCATTGTTATGTGATTTCTACCACATGCTGCTCTTTGAATGTCACCATCAATACTTCACAGCAGGTTAAAAAACTGTCCTTTTTGTCCTTTTCCATTTGGCAAACATAGTTTTCTTCTTCCCCTTTTGTTCTAGTGTCTAATGAAGCCAGAATTAATAAGATTTCACATAGACATGATTCTAGGGATATTAGCAGAGCAGGGAGAATAAGGTTTGACAAGTAGATGCAGAAGAACCAACAATGGGGTGCACAACATTGATTCTGCTATGCTACTAACACTGCCCCTGTGTTCCCATCCTGTGTATAGCTGCAGGGGAGTAAAGAGAGATGGGAGAACTCTGTTGAAGGCCCTTCCTCCACGGAAATAAATGGAAGCCTCTCCTTTATTATCATTATTGCTTATATTAGAATGGCATATAGAGGCTCAGCCATTTCTTGACAGGCAGTTAGAGGCAGCTTCTTAATCTCTCCATGCAGTCAGAGCTCTAGGGATCCTCCACTGTCTGATGCTTTGTATAGTCATTTACACCTGCAAATGAGGGATGAAGTACCTCCCTTCGCTGATAATGGGAGTTGCACATGTATCTAAACACAGAACTAGAGTCTTATGAATCCCCACAGACTTCTAGGAGGAATGGCTGGAGGACCTAAGGAGAACAGCTGTGTATTAAAGACTCTTATGTAGGAAGATAGGCTGGAAAAATTTAATCCCTTTGGGAACTCTCAAAAAAATGAAAAGAAAAAAACCTGAAATCTGGAATGAAATACACTTCCCATTAGTGGCAGGTGAAATGCTTCCCTGCCTGCATGCTTTACTCAAGAGACTACCAATCTTGAGACAATATGTTTCTTATTCGCCTACACAAAGCTCATTTCTTATGGCTTTTAGTGAGCTTCACATGGAAAGAAAAAAAAAAGTGAAGTGATTAGGAGATGGGGAAGAAAGCCTAGAAATAGCTAGAGGAGCCCTCAGCTAACTACCCGTCTGCCTCAAATCTACCCACTTCAGAATTGCTAAACAACCACCAGCCTGGAAAGGCTGCTTTTATAACACCTGAACTGGGATGTGCTGATCCTTGAGCCCTTTAAAATACTCACCCCACAGCTGGAGGGGTTTGTGAAAAATCTTTCTGTTCAGAGCTCTCTGTTCCCACATGAAGCTCTAAATTACCATAAATAAATTGAGCAATGAAAAAAATACTAACCAACCCTATGTAACTGAGAAATAGAAAAAGTGAAACAAACTGATTATAGATAATGAATGTGGTTAAGACATCTGAAAAAAATTCTGAAGGTAGTTAAAATACAGAAACTATACATAATTGTATAATTTAAATAACTGGACGGAGATGAGGATATTCAAAGGGTACTGCTTGAAAAATAGGTTTATGTTATTAGCAGAGTTTTGTCTCATGGCCATTTCAAATACATTGAGTAGTTTTGATTGCATAGCAAACCTCAGTATCTCTGCAGAGAACATGTGTACCTGGCATTCTGGTTAAATAAATCTAAAACTAAAAAAATCAAATGGAGGGCTAAACCATGTATTATTCCTATTGCTTGATATTTATTTTCACAATTATTTATCCTACTAGACCTCACTGAGAGTTGTGAGCTTACAATCTGACTCCTTGATATATGAATAGTTACTTATATATTAATCAAATATTTTTGTTTGTAAGCACTATTATATGTATTTGTTCCTCAACTTAAGCATTTTCTAACCTATCAATTCAAATAATAGACGTTTTTTACTACTAAATACTGACTACATCAGAGAAAAATAATTATTAGCAATGGTGGAGAAGTATTGTCTCATCTAATGCTGTATCTAAAAAGAGAATGAAATGGCAAGATTCTATTTGCTTGTTAAAAGAGTTTAAACAAGAGATGCTGATCTTTATCTGCAATTTATTTTAAACTGACTTTGAATTAAAAGCTTGAAGTTGAGGTCTGTTGATTTTAGCTGCAAATGTTGATTTTCTTAGCAGTATTTTCTTTTCCTGTGACTCGGAAACTCAAAGACATATACATCTCTGATTTGTCATGCTTTTCAAATCTCTCTCTGGAGGTACTTTGTAGGAACCATAATAGTCTTCTCTTCAGTAATAATTACAGTGAAAATGAGGATTGCTTGATTCAGCCATAATCAAGTTGGAACTTATATATGTGGCTATTGGTTATGTTTTTCCAACTTATATTTGAAGATTCTGCCTTAATAAATATCAGGGGGAAAATGGTGCGTCAGATACACAGGCTTCAAAAAGCAAATGAACAATCAGGGCAAATTTCTCTGACCTGTGAACTCTTTGATATTGTACGTGGGAGTGATTAGGAAGAGGAACAATTTGCATGAAGTCTTGATAAGGCATCTTGAGTGTCGCTTTTAAATCTGGAATTGAGATTTAAGCAAGAATTCTCTTTC
>NW_005842305.1:776557-778067 GCF_000455745.1 Alligator sinensis | reverse complement strand
TTCCCTCTCGACAGCACGGCAGTTGCCACCTGCCCATTCAGTCTTTAACCAAACAGTTTGGGTTTCAGGCCTGCTCATTTGGAGGTCAATGACCTGCAGGAAAGGTGGCCATTTGTTCAGTTTGTTTTCCCAGTAAACTATAGACACTGATAACATTTTAAAAATGAGACCCACACCTATGTAACGTCTTCAGGGTGACAATTTGTCTTTCCTTTTTTTGGCCTTGATAACAGGATGGAATTGATGCAACAGACCCTGTTAAGGTAATCAGATCAATACTGGAATGCAGACGGGGAAGGACATCTCTGTGCATTGCCATCCTTTGCCTCCCATTTAATTTATACTCATGAAAATATGTTTAGGTTTAGGGATTGGTTAAAACTGAACCATCTGCATTGTCCATGGGCGTCACCAATCTGTTTACAGATTACTTGGTAATAGGACCTTAGCAGAACCAAGTAACAGGTTAGGTGCTCCACAGCACAACTAAGTACCTAGAAGTGGCTCCGCAGAACATTTCTAATGTTCCTTTTACCTTGCAGAGGTCACTGATGAGTGACTATTCATACAGCAACTGCCCTTTACTATGCAGATGCTGGTATAATAAATCTAAAGATCAGGTCACTCGCAGGAGGAGATTAACCATCTGTCTGAATCTTTACTACACACTTTTTTTCAGAGGAATGGAGGAGCAAGTCTCCAGACAGGACTGGTGCTCAGTGTGCTGCATCAGATATGTCACTGAAAGGCTGACAACTTGCCCACGTATCTCTAATGATGCAACACTAGAGGTTTCTCCTCTGTTTTTCTACTTCCACTAGGCTTCATGACAGACAGCCTCTAGGACAATGGGGTCTAAGTAAAGTTAGCCAATAGGCCACCCACATCAGAATGGTCTTCTATAAACTGAATGCTGCAGTCCTCACTTTTGCTCTTCCCAGCATCAAGGATGCAGTTGGATTATTCCCTGTGTTCCACGCTAGGTTTGTCCCTGGGTAAGGCAGAAAAAAGGGAATTCATAAAGTACTGGAATTCATAAAATCTATTGTTCTCCTAAAGGTGAAAAATGTGATGCTACAGTGAGTGTGATGCTTCATCCAAAGCCACTCCTTTCCCCTTGTCTCGGATCTTGATTTTCTATCTTTCTCAGGATATACAGAGGTTTACAGAAGTAAGTTTCACCAGAAGATGCAAATCTGCTGCCCAGTCTGCAGGACATTCCTCAAGGTCACACTTGCCGTTGATTTTTAACATGCACAAGAAGTAGCTACAGAGACTGTAGATACAACAGGACAGAGGTAGAGCAGCATCAGGACTGTGCTGATTTTAGCAGTTAGTTTTTATAGATATGTTAATTAAATTACCCTGACTTGTTTAACCCTTAGCAAAATACTCCACACCTGAGCCTCACATGCACAAGAGATTTCTTTGTTT
The DNA here is from genome assembly GCF_000455745.1 of Alligator sinensis. NCBI lineage: Eukaryota > Metazoa > Chordata > Crocodylia > Alligatoridae > Alligator > Alligator sinensis. The sequence continues at coordinate 776,633 of NW_005842305.1, read as the reverse complement.
GTAAGCAGAGAATTAACTATAAACTGTGGGGAAGTTGCTTGTTTCTCGTTCTGTCTAAACCAGGTTTTTGGACTTT
>NW_005842305.1:735207-776526 GCF_000455745.1 Alligator sinensis | reverse complement strand
GCAGGAATGATGTTTTGTACTGAGCAGTTCGATAAGGCAAATATCTTCTGTTTGATAGTGAAATTTTTTGAGCATCTCCCAATAGAGATTTATATAGTCTTTTACAGGAAACAGTACATGCATGCAAATGCCTCTAGAAGAGCTTATCAGCTTGTTCCTTCTCCCTTTCTCTCCTTTCCAGGTTCAATCTACTTCCACTTGTTCCTCTTCACAGTAAAAGAGACTGGAGAGGCTGAGAGAGGTTCTGGACATGTATTCAGGGTCCTTGTAGGTGGCTACATTGCTTAATTTTTTATCATTACTACATGTTGAGCATGAATAAGGGAAAGGGATACTTCATGGTGGGGACATGGACATAACCTCTAGTTCCAAACCTCCGGTTTTGGTTTTGCAAGATTTGTGTAATCAAAACTAGAACCAAATTTAGCATTTCTTCCTCTCAGTAGGAACTTATTATGCGCAACATCTCTCTAAAAATGGGTGCATAGAAGTAGTCCATATGTAGACCCCTAAATAAGCTGTCTTTTTCAAAAACTGCTGAGTAACCAGCATTTCTGAAGTCTTGGGAATGGGTCCTTCAGTTTAAAAGACCAGGCTGCTTGCTCAGGTTTTGAAGTAATTGTAGTCTAGCTTTCTAAAGGCACTCAGTGTTGCCAGTTTTGGCTGATGAAATTACATTCTTTGTCAACTTCCTGGCAATGAGCTAAAAGTTTTTAAAGCCATTTCATGAGGATTGTCTAGGAAGTGATCAAACAATATGCACATGCCACAGAAGTTCTCTCAATGCCCCACCGAAACCAAGGAACAAAGCACATCACCATTTTGGAGAGGGATCTGTGGGTGGTTATCATAGTAATCAATGCATAAGAGCTCATAAGATATAAATTATTGAATAACACTGGGACCAGATAGTTTTCTCCAAGAGAATGTCTTCCCAATATCCCAATATGGGTTTTTTTATTAGTTAAGTACCCATGTTTTCCTAATTTCTAATACCATCCCTTCTCTTTCTCTCCTCCTCTGAAATAATATAATAAATACAGTAATAAATTCTTCTGTTAATGATGTTGTCATGTTGAGTAAGTTGGATCTCATTATCAGCCTGATTACGCCAGATGCTGAGCAGCTCAAGATGCTAAGTAATTTACAGGATTAGGTCGAATGCCAGGCAGTACATCTGAGCCTTCTTTTCTCTGCCCTGCATAAGATGGACATAATTTACTTGATTTTCTGGGAAGCCAAAGCCTGAAAAATGCTTGCCACTCTGTGTCATATCTCAGGCCAAATGATCTTTGAAGGCATTGTCATTTCAATAAAATAGTATTAAGCATTAATCATCATAACCTTACGCTTTAGACCTGAAGTCTCAAGGGCTTCATCAGTCGTTTGGCTGACTCCTTCATTGGATTAAAGTAGTAGAAATGACACAGCTTATTTAGCTCGTGGATTTGTAACATATACCACCCAGCACTGAATACAGGAACTAACAGCACAGGGCAAAGTCAACAATCAGTTTTGTGAATCAAAATGTAGAAAGCACACCAGAGCTAAGATATACATTGGCCTTCTGCTTTTACTATTTTCTTTGTCATACTATCCATAGTTAATCAAATCAGTATTATAGTTTATTTTTGTATATATTTAAATATGTCTTCTTGGCTGCACCTCATTTAACTTAACTGGTAAAATGTACCCTAACCATGAACTGGTAAACAGTAACACAAAGTACATTAACTGCTGTTTTGAATGCATGTTATTGAGGGCTGGCCTGAAGGAAATAGTTCCTCTGTTTTGTGTAGTTTGCAGTAGAAAATAATGACTAGGGACAAGCACACCTGGACAGAGAAGCTGTTTTATTTTGGCTGGGATGAGGCCAGACTAAAAGTTTTCATTTGTTGACTTCTTGAAATGCCAGTAGAAACCCATGTGATTTAGACAGTTTGAGGCTGAGGGGATCTGCTAAATGGAATCCACATTGGAGCTGCTGGCCTGGTGGTAATGTGCTGCCCTACGAGATCTGTTGAAAATCTGCTAACAAATTAATGGTTTGAAAGGTTAAGTGACAGTTTGGCAAACATGTGTCAGGGAGGGGAGGCACATGCCAGAGGAGTGCCCTTCTGACACGCAGCCTGTGGGGGGCAGTTAGGGCAGCATCAAATTGCAGGCTTCGGGGTCGGTTCAAGTAACCCAAAGAAAAACAGCTTAACATGTGGTAGACTGAGCTCTACAGGGAGGGAAACAGCTAATAAAATACCTGTGGAGAATCAGCTGAAATTCCTGTTCTGGTTGGTCCTAGATGTGGTTATGATAATAGATGGATATTCTGTGCTGAGTTCTCAGGTTGTGACGCTCCAAGTACTGAAGGTTTTGCCATTTTTGAGGAAAATCATTATAGGGGGTGGAAAAAAAATCAGTGAGAATTCAATTCAGTTTCCAAAAGCGCTTCCTCTGAAACTTCCTGTTAGGAAAGGGTCTGTGTGCATCTGTGCTCAGCCTGCCCCCTGCCACAAATGGAGAATGCAGGGTGCACACAATGTACAAAAGGTATCTGACGGCCTAATGCACAGACATGTGTTTCTTTACATGACATCAGCACTTCTGTTTATAAAGTATTACACTGATTTGTAGAATCTGCTGTTACTATTAAGCTTTCTTAATATAAGACATGAACAGAAAAAGGGACAGGAGTGAGGATGGGCAGGATTTGATCCAAACATAATATTGACCTGATTCACTTCTCCATTGAATTGAATGGTGCAACTCCTATTGACTTCAATGAGAGTAGGATTTAACTCATCCTGCCTAAGAGAATCACAGCTAAATCGAATAGAAAATACAATTTACTTCAGAATGTTTAATATAGAAATATAAAGAATATCTTCATTTGGGACAAATACAATTTCAGTTACTTTCTAACTTGAGCTTGGGGAACTTTTATGGGGTGCAAGGAAAAGCTGTTTTTGAATCTCAGAAGAGAACAACTCCAAGGCATTTTCCCTTAGCAACATGCATCTTTTGTTATCAGACAATCTATGCAGTTATTTTAATTAAAATCCTGGAAATGGACAAAACTTAAGCAGTACAGGAAAAGGGGCCTTTGGCAAGGTTTGGTCTTCTCTGATTCCTATAAACTAGAGGCTAATCAAATGCCAGCACCAAAGAGGTCCAATCTGATGTGGGGAAATAGGCTCTTTCTGGGAACGGAAATAACTCTTCTTACAGCCTAAAAAATCCCCACAGGATGTTATAAAAGAAAATCACAGTTTGGTCACCTTCCATTTTGGGAAGTAGCGATGGGACTGGATGTTACCACAGGGATTAGATGTCTTCACTTCAAAAAGGTTCAGACATAAAGGGGAGGAGTGATGAAAACTGGCTGTCATTGTTTGAATCCTCATCTCTCCTCAGCTTGGCACTCTCGTTCTCTAACCTCTTTGACTTGTATGTTGAGAAGAATTGACCCATCCATGGAAAGGCCTCTCTGCAGCACTCTACAAGGGGATTTCTTTTAAGATACTAATATTTGGTTGATTTTATTGGTTTTATACCTGATACTGCTTTTAAGCAGACATATATTTGTTATAATTTTAGTGTTCATGAAAGAGGTCTAATTGACACTACCAATGCTCTTCATTTATCCACTATAAAGGGAGCAGCCATCCAGGTTTCCCTACCATTGGCCCACCAATGGACTTCAGCCTTGACCTGGATATATCCCAAGACAGAGGATGTGAGAATGGGTCACTATCTGTGGACATTTGTAAATCTGCCAGCAAGGACACCATTAAGTATGGTAGGTTTAGCTGTGATGGGAATGTGTGTCATCCAGGGTATGAATGGAGACTATCAACATACTACACACTTCAGATGATGAACATGAGTTTCAGTTACTACTAGCCTCAGTGATTCATCCCCAAATCCTAAAGTGAAAGCTCCTCCTCCACAATATTTTTTATAGGTGTTATTTAAGAAGAATTGTGAACTAGACAGCATGTTTCTCTCTCCCCAATAACATTTCCATTATAATGTCTGTATTAATTACCATCTTTAAAGCTATTCTTGTTACATAAAGCGTTTCAACTTTGGGGCTTTTTTAAATGCACAAAATAACTGAAGAATGGTAGGAAAATGTTTTTCTCCCCCACAATGAATTTTTTAATATTCATTGTTTCCTTGATTGTTGCTTCTGGTGGCAAGATGGTCACAATGGCAAAAAGGAAGCAGTAAAAAGGACCTCACCTAGAAGATCAGCTGCTGATAGATCTGTCTGTCTGTTATAGATTTTTGTAAGGACCTATTCTAATAGCATGTGAGCAGCTCACACATCTTCTATGTAGTCAGGTGGCTATACCGATGGAGAATTTGGCCCATTAACTCCTCCTCATGATTCCAAGCTCCTAGATAAAGTAAATATACAGGACCAGATTCTTATTTGCACCAATCAGAGTATCCAGTTTATTAGGGAGATAAGAGCAGGCTGCAAGAGCTGCCTAGGGAGACTGGGTAAATATTAGGTACTAGCCTGTGCTGAGCTCCATATGGCTGTGGCTTTTGCCAGTACACAAGCTCAATAGTTTAAAGTTTGTACTAGTACACTTACACAAGTGGTAGTCAGACGCACCTGTTACTGCAGTGTCACAGGAAAGGCCCAGACCGCTGGGTTGTGTGGGTATCCCTTTAGTCAGCCATGTAGAAAAACTCAATGATTTTGCTATTAACTTGCATGGTATAGATGAACAAAGTTTCACGAATGTGAACAAAGTTTCACAATTTTGGGTTCAGCCGTGTGTGGTGGTAGACTCTGGTAGAGTACCAGTGGTCTCCCCAGTGCAGGGCCCACAAGCAAGGGCTTGAGGCTGTTCCAGACATTCATAAACACAAGGGATCAGATATTTCCTGCACTTGCCATGGCACCACTGAAATCAGGTGGAGCAGTGGAGCCAGACTTACTCAGGCCCTGAGTCTACTATAACAATTCTCTGAAATAATAAAATGGGTCTTTTTCCCTGCAAACAATTAAGCAAAAATAATCAAAAATAAAATCATAGTTCACCTAAATAACACCCTGCAGCACCGAGCTACAGATCATTTCATCCTTCTTGCCTGGCTATAATACCACATTGTTAGAAGGTCTGAAGTATCTATAAGGAATTCCTTGGGTGCCCTGTTACATATATATTCTACAAAAAGCAGATATTTTGTGCCTTTTAAGCACATTCATAAAAGCACCATCTTCCATTCTTATTCTTTAGCTAGGTCAGCAGTCAATCAGAAGATAGAGCTGTCACCATCTTGTATTCCCACTCCTGGTCAATGAAGAGGCTTGTGGGGAAGAACTGAATTGTTATTTGCTGCGAAGATGGTAATGACTTCAGGAACTCAGACTCACAGCCCATTATTTAAATTTTATTTTAAATCCTTTGAATAGTGTCAACTTAGTCAGTGCTCTTTTAATAGAGTCACAGGCGTCCCATAGATAATGCCTTCAGAGTACATTCTATGGTTAATAGGATAAGTTATAGTTTGGGGATTTTTTTTCCAGGACAATTTCAATGTGTACACCAGAAAGCAAAGTTTAATTAGCACCTCCAGAATTGCAGCATAAATCTTGCCAGTGTGAGAAGGAAGTGAACTGTAGAGTAAGCTGTCAGCAGCTCACTATGATCTGACAGAGCCCAACAAATGCTTTCCACATTCTGACCCTGGCCGTCAATCAACGTTCAGTGAGAGAACACACTTCTTACAGAACTGTCATCTGTTCTGCAGACATCGACATTTGGCTATAATTTTTACTAGCTGTCATTTATCATTATTTTGGAAATAAGGAGACAGTGGAGCATTCTTCAAACCAAGCTTTTTGAATATTACTCTTGCAAGGTACAGCAGACTTTAAAATGATAGGAAGAGATTTCGACAGGAACAAAGGAGAGTAAGTTTTCTATACCTTACTAAATATATACTGAGACAATTTTAGTCTTAGTAATAGTTGAGGAACTCATCTGAGTTCAGGATCTGCTACTTTATTTCAGTGAAAGTATGAATCTTATGATTGGATTTTTGTTGCAGAAATAATTTCAGGTCTATATGGCTAGTTTTTCATTGATGTGAGCTCTTGATGTAAAAAAGTAAGGAAGCATTAAATAAGATAAGTAAAAAACACCCATGTTATCTAGGGGAGCAATCAACTCAGTTATATGGTTACATGCAACAAAAACTCTATTGCCCTAAAAGCATGTAATAATTGACATATTTCACATCAAACACACCCACAACTTAATTAAAATTGTTTTTCCCCTTCAAACAATCATGCCTTCTGGTTTATAAATTCCTGCAGATATAAAGAATAGCTTATCAACACTCACTTAAACTCTTTCTAGCCATACTAGGGTTGTGGTTCTCTTGAAGTGGCTTAGGCTTTAAATTGCAACAGCCTAGATAATAAAAGCTTGTAGTCCTTATACAAATTCTGTACTACAAAGAAATTTCTGCAGGGGAAGTGGTATTCGAGATGCATCTAGTTATTCAGAAATACTTGGAGTGGTCAAATCCTTCCTACATTTTCTAATGGAAGACTACAAAAATATGACGACAATCTCACATTAGAGCCATAATGTAGAGCAGAGGAGATTTTTTTTTAAATCTGGTAAAGCCCTTTGACATGTGAGTATCTTTAAGCAGGTGAGCCATCCCTTTAACTTCAGTGGGATGACTCTTATGCTTAAACACATGTGTAATGTGGACTACTTAATTGGATCACAGGCTTATGGACCAATTTTTAAAGAACAGTGACCAGAATGCTGTGCAAGAGCACAGTGGTAGTACTAGTGCAGAAAGGCAGCAACATCATTGTTTTCAGCAGATTTTTCTTAGATGATCCCATCAAAGTACTAACCTGACCTGTTCTTACAAGTTAATGAGGTCTGTCTTGACAGGATTATTGAATGATTATTTGTTTCTTATATGACTTATTGCTCAGCATGCCAAACTCTAAGAAATTGGTTGATATATGTCATACCTGAAAGGTGATTGTTTGCATGGACTGTAGCTTGGGTATCTATTTTTTTCCCATTGCTAGGATGGAAGTGTCAGACCAAGGGTGAAGGTAAGAATCACTTTTGGCTTAGGGGATCCTCAAATAATTGTGCTCCTATGCATTAAAAAGGACCCCACATTTGTTCATATATAGTATACCATGACAATCATCTTTGTTTCTCTATTATTGTAAAGTTGCTGTCAATGCGCCTTGTAGGGAGAAATGATCTGAAATGTATCCATCTACTTTCCATTTTGTAAAGCCACCTACTTCACTGTCTGACACACTGTAAGTCAAATATTTTAAATACTTAAAATGCTTCAGAAATTTGTCATTTAAAAATTTTATGAAATACTTTTCTTTAAATCTGCTAGTCTTCAGGTGATAGCTGCTGAAAAAGTAATATTTACTTTACTTGCTGTGTTTTTGGAAATTCAATAATGTGGTTTGCAAACATGTCTTAGTATATTTATGATTGTGATACCATAATGGCAGGCACTTGGAGACTTCAACAAATTGCCAGTTCCACAGGGGTAGGCACCATACAAACAGAACAAATGACAGCCTATGTTCCAAAAAACCTTCCATGCAGGCACTGTCAAATTAGATCAGGAGGCTAACTCTGCAGGGTTGAAGCACTCTCGAAATGGAGATGCCATGTATAGCTAGCCATGTTTCAAAATAGCTGCTGCTCCCACCTCAGCAAGGTGGAAAAAGAGAAAATGTTCCCTTCCACCCATTAGTGTGACTCTGCATTGTTTCCCATGTGGGGAATTTCTACCCTGAAATTAAGAGTTGCTTCACACCAGCTCAGGCGTGGGGCTTTAGCAATACACCAACCCTCTGATTAACTCTGATGATAATGGGAAACAGGAGATCAGTAACATTTCTTCAGTGACTTTGCAGACACTGCTTGGTCTCCCTGATGCTACCATCTAATGGCATCTATGGCAGCTTGTCACAGGTGAGGTGGTTCCCATAAGCATGTTCCTTACCTGATCTCCTCTGTTTCTTTGGGCAGGCAAATTGCATATACAGACATTATTTGTGACCATTTTGGCAGTGTGCCTTCCTGTCTAAGGGCCAGATCCAACAGTTAAAGTCAACTGGAAGGACTCTCAACAATGTCAGTAGGTATCAGCTCAGGCACTATGAGAACAGTAAGGGGGATACTCTATTAACTGCAAAGGAGTGGTCCCTACAGAGATAGCACATTTGTTAGGAATCACATATCAATAACTGACCAGTCAATCACAAGGAACCAACAGAATCCAAACACTTTAATTTTCCATTATTTTCTTAATGCATTTTCCTTTATTCTAGAAGGGAGTGGCAATTGCAGGCAAATCCCAAACTAACTGAACATAAACCAAGCACCATCACTAAAACCTCAGGGCACCTATACACATGATGGACCTGTGCTCCATGTCCTAATCAGCATGTGTCGGAACAGATTGCTGCGAGTCTGCTGGAGTGTGCTAATTAGCTCACTCCAGCAGCCTCTGCGCCACCTGTATTCAGTGTCCCCACATTTCAAAATGGTTGCAGGGGTGCTTTAACTAAAGCTTGTCAAATGAGCTTTAGTTAGAGCAACCTCGCCTCCATTGTGAAGCATAGGATGCTGAATACAAATGATGCTGTGGGGGCTTTAATTAGAGCCGCTCTGACAGCATGTATATAAATGCCTTCAAGCTTTTATTCCTGTCTCAACCTAGCCAAACTTCAGCCTTTATTCACAGCATCTAACTATTTCTTTTGGAAGAATGATCCTGGGCATGTCTGCATGAGATGTTAATTGTACAGTAGATTAATTAGCTACACAATAAACATTGCATGTCTACATGTGTACCTTATTGGGCTAGAGCAAACTAACTAACTCTGCAATAGAATAGTACTTGTAAATACAAGTTTTTTACGCCACAACAGCGCACATATAAACACTGATGTGGCTGGCTGAGGCATGAGGGTGTTTCAGTGCAGGGGCTGCCTGCTGGCTAGCCTCACAATGAAGCACCCTCGTGCCCCCGCCAGCCCCTTCTCAGCACGTTGAGCCAGGGGGAGCAGCCCCAGGCTGGCAGGCTGACCTCTGGGGCCCCCTGCCAGCAGGGGCTATTTTGACCCAGCTCAACATGTCATGGTCTTGGGTGTATGTGAAGACGAGATGCCTAGGAGCAATAAATTCATGAACATTAATTGCACGTGTAGATGTGCCCCCTTTGAACATAATAGGGTTTGGGTCCTTTTGGCATTATAATTACTAATTTGTACTCAAATCAACAAAACAAAATTCTTATACCTTTTCGACAGAAAAAGGAGTGATGCCAGCGGGTAAAAATTAGGGATACCCTCATCAAAGCACAAGATTCAGATTTTTTATCTATTCAGCTACTTTTAAAATCTGTCACTGGATGCTCCTGAGAAAAAGAAGCATTTGCAGTGATGAGATATTTATGTGCCATCTGCCCACTAGTGGTGGCTTGCTAGTTTATACAGTCCTCAGCCAACAAGCAATGAAAAGATAGCTGAGGAAAGGACCTTTCCCTATGCTCTTGGATTTTTTTCTTTTGCTGCTGAAGCCATTCCTTTTGTTACTTGATCATCTGTAATTATCTCCTGGAGTAAATTCTGTTGGTGCATCAATTTTCAAACACAACATTCATTTTTATCAGTCATGTTTACTTAATTTCAACTGATTAGCACAGACCCTAACAAGTGTCTTAGACTAACAGTATGTCACTGCTGAAGTATTTTGTAGCTAACAAGACGACACAGAATAGTGCACATGTTGCTTTGTCTGCATTAATCTATTTACATTGTAATTCTTCAACTGCGTTTAATGGCTGGTTCAGCTGGAAGCAATTAGTTGTCTAAATTAAAGCCACATTTCTCACTTTTGTGTGCTGGAAGCATTTTTTCCCCTGCCCTTAAATCAGGATAGATAGCATTAAAATACATGAAATCTTACTGAGGGGCCCAAATGAGATATTCTGCTCAAATATACATCCTTTCTTTAAACCCAAATACTTGGATAGGACTTGAGAAGAATATGCTCTGACTATTATTCTGCAGCACAGATTTCAACAGCACATTGACGCTCACTTTTACATAAAGGATTTACTTAGACATGAAAGGACTGGGAGTTTGAGATGAAGGCCTGCAAGCTATTGGAGAAAGCAGTGTGCTCTAGAAGTGTGGGGAAAGAAGAAAAAAGCAAAAGATGACAAGATGGAGATTGCTACTGGAAATAACGCACGAGAAAGTTTCTTTAATACATAGCTTCCTTACTAGCTAGTTAAAATAATGACTCTGTAGAATAATGTTGTGTTAACGGCTTAAAAGGCAAGTATTTTACTTGGAACTTCAGGTGAGAGTTTCCTCCCCTCCCTTTAGGGGGAGTTACACCAATGTATAACAGCCAAGAATCTGGCCCTCTGTTTTTTGGTGGGCCTGCATAAAAATGATCACGTATGGAAGCTAGCCAGCAAAATTAGATGATATTACACAACACTTTTCCAGTGCCATTCATCTGAGAGGGACTCTGGTTCTGTCCTCTCTTCCCTCACATTTTGATTGCCTTTTGCCTTTTCCTGTACCTGCCCTCAATGCTGGATGGTTCTAACACCATATACGAAGTGCTAGGAATTGCAAATGAGCACCTGTCCTGAGATTTCAGTTTAGTTTTGAAGACTCAGAAGACATGGCTAGATTTTAGCCAAGCAGTAATTACTTTTGAGGTCTCTGCCTCTATGATGGGTTTTGATGTTGTTTTCTAGAGTTCTAAATGCTGTGCTCTATTGTTTCCTATGAGACTAGCACCCTGTGGTTGAGACTAGGACAAACTGGTATGCACGGTTATGCCTATGGCTCTGCCTATTAGAATTGCTGCCCTGAGGCCTGTCATGGAGACAGCATTAGTGTTGAATGACTAGTGGTGTGGTAATCATCACCTATGCTTTTATCTCTGGGGGTCTAGTTGATCCAACACATGTTTCTAAGCTCACTGAAAACCGTTTCAAAACCCGAAGGTCCTTCCTCTGTGTGTGCAGTGCAGCCTTTTTAGTTCATAATGATATTTTGTGCTAATTTAACACATTTCATCCACTACTCTTGAAATGCTTTATACAACGTTAATTAGGCATCTGAAGGTCTTGGGAGGTACAGCAAGGATTACTGTATTCATTCTAAACGTAGGGAAACCAGATGAGAGAGAGGGTAAGAGACTATGACGAGAATGCAAGAGTCCTGACTAGCAATTTGCAACCCTAACCACTACATAACATTGCATAATCGTATCGAGGGAACTGATCATAAACCTTTTGCCTAAGTGCTGTCTATGAACCCAATATTGCTAGCTAACCTTAGTTATTTTTTCTCTTCATCTTTCCTAATCTCTTCTTCCAAGTTGTTCTCCTGTGCTTTGTCCAGTGAGCAGTCTTTTGGCTTGTAATCCTCTTGGAAATGTAGCTTCTGTTAACTGGCCCAGTTCTGTTGACATCATTACATTTCCACTAATTGCCCGCAGTGATACACTGGCCCAATGGGTTTAGTCACAAAGAACAGGTTCTAACTGTGGCAGGTTTGAGTTATAGCAAGGGCTTATCCCTTTGCCTGATCTGCCTGCAACTATTCTGATTTTTTTTTTCCTATTTTCCAGTTTGTGCCTGAAAAGTGAGGCCCAGTGATGTGTTTATGCTTAGTTTGAAAATGTACAAGCAAATAAATACCAGTTACTGCTGAACACACTGCTGTAAATGCACCATTTCAACCTCCCCACCCACCCTAACTTTCTGATTACTGTGCTCCAGCTGGCTCTCAAAAATGGCAGGAAACCATTCTTAAAGGTATGGTGAGTGCCACCACAACTCCCCAAACCCAATGGCACTATTAACTCAAAAAAAATAAATGATTGCAATAGGAGACTCAAGTCTAGTCTGTATTACATAGTTTTGCCCTCAGCATTCAATACTGTGCCGTCCTGATAGTCTTATGGTAGTGGCGTGTGCCTGGGTGGTTCTGGTTTCAAATCCTGCCTGCTTTGCATCACATATTAGCCAGAAAATGCAGGGGACAGGACTTCGTGGCCCAGGAGGCCCCTTCCCATGTTACATCCCTCAGTTCTACCAGGAAAGCTGGGAGAAAACATTGAGTTTACCCATACTGAGCTTCCCTCAGGGAAGGTGGGGACCCATTTCTGCCAACAGAACGGCACCAGTTCTTGGACCAAAAGAAAGCTTTTGCTGCCACCCAGTAGCTAGTGCCTTTTCAGGGCGTAGTTTGCATCCTGCTGACACAGCAGATGAAGCAGAGTCCACCAAGCTGGCAGATATCCAGACAGCAGAAGCAGCCTGGTATAGACAAGCCTTGTTGACACCTCTCTTCTTTTCAGCCTTGCACAGGGGCTGGATTGAGAGGGAGAAATGGATCTAAACTAAAACCAATTTGCAAATAATTCTGTGCCAGCGATCTGATTGGACAAGTCAGATTTTTAAAATAAATAATGTTCATGTCCAGAAAGAGGGCAAGCACTTTAGTTAAGCTATAATGTCTGGGCTTCTGGGTTACCTTGGCAGGAGCAAGCTGGAGGGCTCCCAAATAATAAAGCAAAGAAAGAGATGTCTGTTTAAATCAGGAATTCCCCAGATGTAGGGCAAAGTGAAGTGATACCATTAATGACCATGTAATGTTGCAGCTCTTAATTTTCAGAGGCTTGCACCACAAAAGGCAGTTTGCAAGATTTGCCTCAATCTTCTGGAGCACAAAATATGTCTTTGCTATATTTAACTAAGGCACTTACAGGCACCGCCCACAACCAGTGTCAGACCATCCTGAAATAGTAGCAAACCTGAGATCCATTTCTTGTAGGGATAATGACAATTTGCTGTTTAATGTGGAATTCAAAAGTGGTAAAAGTTATACAGGTTCTCTGTACAAGAAACATTGTCTAGGAAGAGACAAGAACAGAATTTATAGGGAAACACCTTGCTGGATTCTGTGACACATTGAATTTTTTTGATGCTCACCCATGTTAACACGCTCTGGCAGCTCGGTGAGAGTCTGGTTTCAGCTGCATCTTGGGTAGTGTGGCTGAAAGAAGTAAGAGTTCTTCATTCTTCAGAGTCCATGAATGTGAGTGTTGTGGGGTCTGTAAGCCTCATCTAGCAAGGGAAGAGTTAGTTGGGAAATTAGCCAGTACCCAATCATTCCTTCCCTTCATGCTTCATGAGGGGCAGGGAGGCAGCTAAGCAGATAGCCTAGCTAATACTGGTTTGACAGTTAGGTTAAGTTTTTAACCAGGTAGACCATGTGCAAACCAAAGGAAACTGAATAGCCTTTATGGACTAGACTGATGCTAAGGACTCAACACTACCTCTCTGGAAAATGACAGTGAAGCAGAACTCAGATAGTGGAGGGAAGTGGAAAAATGACCCGTGACAATAAGTAAAGGAATTAGGCCTTCATGTGGAGGCCTGAGGGCTGCACAATACACAAAGCATTTACTAGTCACATCTTCTGACATTCTCCATCTTCCTGGCATGTATTTCCTGTGTACACTATTCTTACTGGTATAGCTGAGACTGTTAGAGGTAACCTTAACATTCAGAAGTGCTAGGCTTTTTTATACAACACAGAAAATATATCCAGTTCTGGATAGCAGAGAAATACAGTATTTGCTAAGGTTAGTTTCTAGTTAGACAGCACATCTACATATGGGCTTTAATGTGTAGTAGCCTATTTAATTGCACGTTTTTCACATGACACTAATACGCAGTAAGACTAATGCACAGTAAAATAGGCTACTATGCATTAAGCATCCCTTTATGAATGCGCACTGTCAGTACTGCACCTCAGGACAGCCCAATGCACATTTATTTAGTACCTCACATTGGAGGTCCTAAATTTAATGCACATTAGGAAAAGTGCATTAATGCATGCATAGATGCACCCAGAGACACACTCTGGAAGACAGAACTCAATGGAAAATCTTAAATAAGAGGTAAATTAGAATTGGGAGAGAAACATTTGTCTCTTGCTGGCATCTGTGACTGAGGAATCCTAGTCAGGAAACCTAAAAGGTCTTCTGCAGCAAAATATCTTCTGGATATGTATTCAAATATCCAAAATGGCCTTCAGGCACTGATGTGTTAATGACTTATCCATACTATCTCCTGCTAAGTAGACCCTGTGGTGTTGGATTTTCAATAGCAAAAATGTGCCATTCTTGTAAGGCTATGCTCAACCTGAGAAATGAATGAATGGTGGTGCTGCTTCTTTAACCCTGGAAAAGATAACAAAGTTAAAGGCTCTCCCAGGACCTTTGAAAAGACTACAGGACCTGTAGGTGTAGGTTTAAGGCAACAGTACCATTTGGCCAAAGACCTATGTATCAACTGAACTAACCTATTTATCACCAACAAATTACACAGAATCAACACTGTAATACTTCAAGAAAGCATTTGATAACCTGTCAGACTGTGTGTCCTGTTGTATGTCCTTATACTGGAACTCTGTTCCATGTTGTTATGGAGATTATTACATGTGTTACTATAATTGATGCAGTGACTGCATGTACATGAAATTATTCAATAAAGGGAAAAGTCTAATCACTTCAGAAAAAGAGAAAGACAAAGCTTACTAGGCAATAGAGATGATCTATCTGCTAAATAAATTGACAGTTTAAAATGGATGAAAATGTAGGGTCTAACTGTACAAACCCTATTGGTAACTTTACTCATGTGATCAGTACCACCTTAACTGAGTAAGTTTTATGTATATATGCAGGATCAGATCCTAGTAATGCAGTGCACTCTCACCTGGAAGTCCTATAGATTTTAATAGAAAGTGACAATTTTTCCATTGCTTATTTTTAAGCCACCAAAAGTTAACAGAGAATTAGATTTCTTTTTAAAAATTCTACAAGATGGTTAAATAACCTGCAGGAATCCAACCTGACAGCCCCCAAAACTGAAACAGTCTCATGAAAATAATCTACTGCAAACTGAAAACAATGTCAGCTGAAAATGTTTAGTTTTCAGGTAGCTGCTGAAAACTTGAAAATGTTCAAGGAAAGCGGACACGGAACAAAAATTAAATAAAAATCTAGTTTTTTTATTTAAAGCAAGTTTCAATGATAATTTCAAACAGGTCTGCTTACATCCCACCTAGTCAACTTACAACTTCACCGTAAGTGCTTTTAACACCTGTCGTGAAGGGGTGACATCCTTTAAAGACTGACAAATTTCTCTCAGCTTGCTGGATAAACAACACCTGTGCTACACATTTATAATCTGATTTGGTAAAAAGAATGAAATGGTAAAAATTAAGAGAAAGCTACATATAACAACAACAAATGGCTAGTTTCTGACACCCCAATTTGAATTTAGTGGTACCAGCTCTCAAGTGGTTCCATTGACTGCAATGACACTACTTAGGAATGAATTCACTGTTCCACACAAGGAAGTGCACTGAAAGTAGATTCACCAAAATTCAGCTCAAAATACCTTTTGGGCTGTAAATGGTATTGGGTAATAGGGGTAGGCTCACAAAAGAAGTGCTGCTGCCCTTTTTTCCAGCAGTCTGGTGGATGGAGAATTCAGGCAGGTTGGAGAGAGCAGGTTCAATTCCCACAACTGACTGAGGAAGCATGTAGTCTTATCTTCCACTGCCCTAATCACCATAATAGAAAATACTTCCTCCCAATCCTGCTCAGTGAATATTAAGCATTTCATGGTAGTGAGGAAGATCCCTTCCAGAATATCCCACTGGTTCATGGGTCAGGCATTTTCCTGGAAGGTGTGAGATGTGTTTTCGAAATCCTCTCCAGACAAAGGAGGGAAAGAACCCTGGGTCTCATGTCCTTGGTGAATGCCTCAGTCAGTTTGCTGTTGGAAAAATGGTAGTACAAGCACCATCATCACCAGCCTGCTTTGAGATTCTTGACCTCCAATTCTTGTGTTGTTGGGGTTTTTTTTTTTTTGTTTTTTAAACACACACACACACACACACACTTCTGTTTGGGTAAAACGGAACTTTTTGTTCAATACAGAACAAAACAGCTTTTTTTCATCTAAACTGGCCCATTCTAAATTCAAACCATTCAGTAACCAAACCAATCAAATAAATTATTAACACAGTCCTAATTAAAAGTAATCTGCTATTTATAATGCACAGAAAAGTGGAACTAAGGTGTGGCTGCTCATTTCCCTCCCCCTTCTGATAGAATAAAACCCCTTACTTTGCATTTCCTGAGTTCTGTCAGTTTGTCACAACCTCCAAAGTTCTTTAACCATTTTTGGATATTTAATTGTAACATCTATAGCATCTGTATCTCATTACATTCTTTAGCCAGTGGTGAATGGAATCATGTTGCCATGAGGCAAAGGTCAGAGCCACCCCCACCCTTATTTGGGGGGGCACTGATTTTTTTCAAACAACAAACCACCATCCAAAGAGAATGACCACTTTTTCTCTGGATCTAGATGGACCCCTATTGTTGTAGCACATCAACAGAAAATAAATAAATTTCCAGTGGTTATTCACTCCCTGGTCCTCTCTATAAAGAAAAACACCGCCCCTCACCCCAACCAACCCCAGATGTTATTTCTTACAGTTCCTAGCCTTACTGATACAGGTCTGGTACTTCATGACTACCTTCCTACTTGGCTGTGTCTCCCTTTTAATATACTGCCCAGCATTAATCAAGCAGTTTGGAAGCATCCTATATCAGCTCTGCAAAACAGTGCTCCAGTGATTTACTGTCAGATTCTTTCAGCTCCTGTTAGACTCCTGTTTTTCTTTCATGTTTGGTAGCAGAGGTCAGCAACAGTAGGAGATGTATGCTTTCACTTTGTCTCACATTTGTTGCTGTCATTCTAATCCTGCTCAGGTCCCTGCAGAGCAACAGGATGTGTTCATGCTCATAGCCTTATATGCTAATTGATTTTAAGGAACCCATTCATCAGTTTAATTTAGTAGATCACCCACTAGGTTTGCTGTTCACTGTCAAAGGTAATTCAATTAAAACTGCAGAAGTGTGACTAACTATTAACTGTTAAATACGTTTACCAGCTGTTGTGCCCCCTCATCTCCATCGTATGCTGTCTGCGAGTCAGTCCTCGGATAACACGTGACCACATTATATACTGTAGCTAACTAGTATATACAACAGTTTACAATGATGCTGGTAAATATGTTTAAATTCTTTCTACAGCATGTAGTAAAATGTCAAAATATAGACATTTGCATCAAGTGAAGCTTCACAAAAACATAAAAATAAGGAAGTGTTATGACAATTGAATTAACTCTACCTATAAATTCCAAACTTTAAAAAAAACAAAACCCAAAACAACACCCAAGTGTTGTATTTTTTTTTTTAATTCCATTGGAAATCTCTCTCCTGACATGATAAAAAAAATCTGGTTTTATACACATTTGCCTCTAAAGTTGCTCTAAGGCTACCAAATACAAATGTCTCCCAGCAGTGAACCTGTTGGACATCAAACACTCAGAAAATGATGTTTTTGTTGAAGAAAGGAAAAATTAAATGTCTCTTTGAATTTTTTCCAACTAACAAATCATGTTTTGACACTTCATGTCTGTTTGTATCAGTCATGTCACATATGGTTTGGTAGTAATTAAATGCATCATTAGTGATTCCATAGTATGTATGACACAGGACAAAAACAGTGTGCTTGCTTAATAGAGGAAGAAATAGCATCTGAAAACCTCAGGTAAACAAGAAACACACCCTCCTACCTTTCACCTTTGAAGAACTTGGTTTACATCCCTCTGGGACAAGCAAATAGGAATTGGGAGAGTTTGGGTCATGCAACTGGAGATTTTATACTCGTGATCAGACTGCCTCAGACAGTCTCTGCTCACAAGAAACCCCTGAGTGACAGTGGTACTGCAGGTTAGGGATAGGCTGCTTTAGCAAAGGGCTGTGAAATGACTTGCTGAGCAACTACCTTCTTAAAGTCAAGATTTTTGTTTTGTGTTTTAAGTAGCTTGAGGTCTTGCATCTAATTCAGGCACAGAGGACTTGAGCACCCCAGCTTCCTTTTATAGGCTGTGGTTACATGATGCTGTTTGACAGGGTAAGACCCCTGAATCCACCAGGACTACCTAGAATTTTGTTCATATTGAATGATTTGCGAGAGTGGAGCCTAAATATGAACTCATGAGACTAATGTAGGTAGACTATTTTTATACTCTTGGACTGGATTATTGGATCCTCACTTAACATTATCCTGAAGTGCCTCTAAGAGCAAACCTATGTAAAAGCCTGGAAGAGATCTAGAAGCAAAATTAAATGTGCTAGGAACAGAATTAGTCCTACCTCCTAGTCTGTGTTGTAACCTCAGACTGCTGTGTTCATTACCCGACACATGGCTAGGTAATCTACTTGCTGGTTCCTTTATATGAGATATTCTGCACATCAGAAGAAAAAGAAGAGCAGGTGATACAGTAATGAGCTGTTGTGTTCAGAGGCAGAAGAAAGGATGAAAAAAAGATGAGAAAGAAAGGAAGCTAGGAAGGGGAGAAAATCTTGAGATATGAAAGACTGAAAGTGGGAGACAAAGAAACATACCAGCCACAGGACTAGAAAAAACCCATCAAAAAGCCCCCTCAAAAATAGTTAACTAAAACATTTATAGACCAAATGTAGCATTTAAGGCCAGGTCCTGAAGGTTCAGGTAGGCACTGTCTAGATGGGTATGGACCCATTTCATGGCTTATCTTACAGGAAAGGAGTACAGTTTATTTGTACTCTTCACCAAGTAAAATTAAAATATCCAGGTCTCCTTGCCAAGAGGGAAACATTAGTCAGTGATCACCAAAATGTCAGGAGCTTTGTGTTTACTACTTGGAAATTATACATGGCATAAATCAAAAGCCAAATTATTTAGCAATAATACTGTAACCACAGCCTACTAACTGCACTTTTAGTCAACCAGTGAGGAGTTTGGAGGAAAACCTGGGAGGTTCTGCATGACCAAACTGAATTTGCTTTTTATTTTAATTGTACCCCTTTTCAAGCACACTGAACAAAGGAATGAAATCCATGTGAAACCAGTACCAGTCTTGGTTGAGTAGTATGCCTTTGAAATATTTTGCTAAGAAGCTTTTGTTCTTGAACACACAAGAGTTCCTTTTTCTTTACTATAGCAATGTAGCGCACTTCTATCTTCATAAACATACCAGATATTTATCTTTGGGATACATTTATAAATGCCATTTTGTGTTAAGTAGACTGATGATCAACTATCAGAAATAGTGATCATAAGCAATACAGCCTCATAAGCAATAACTCTAATATATTCTGCCAGAGATCTAACCTGCTGTTATGGAATAGCTTTCCTTTCTTCTGGCATTAATAAATTAAGGCACCTGCTGCACATATCAATAAAAATCTGGAAAAGCATTATCACTTCTTTGCAGAAACAAATGTCCATCACAAAGAAGTGAGCAGGGTACATAGTCTATATGGGATTTTAAAAGAGATTAGATTTGTCAAGTTATTGGAGGAAAGGTTAACTTTACTGTTATGAACTTTATCAACTTCCAGGTCATATCAATTAGTTACAGCATTCTCTTGTAGACTGGAACTAATTTACAACACCAACGATGGAAACGTATGATTTTCCCATGAGCCTCAAATCAACTCTTGGGACTATATTGATGATTTGTGATTTGTAGGACATCACTGATTGTAGTAACAGCACTTAATCATTCCTCAACTAACCTGTCCTGCAGCAATAGATGAGACATTCCATAACTATGACATTTGGCAGATAAAGGCCAAGCAAATACCTAGACAGATGACTCCATTCTCAACCCTAAGCTTTTTAAACAAAACCAACCTTAAAAAAAAAATCCAAAAAACTCCCCCTGTCAGGTAAACTTTGGAAAGGAAGTTCATTTGAGTGCTTTATTAATATCACAATACTGATTTGTCCTAATACAAATTGATTTTAAAGAACAAACATTTTAAACGAAGTAGTAGTGACCACTGATATCCAGTCAAGTATTATGAACCTAGCAGTTCCTTTACGCAACTTGAATTTGCTTTAGGATTCTATAAAATGATTTACAAAAAATAGTTAAGAAGTTTTAGATTATCCTTACCAACATACAACGAGGCCTCCAAACAGAAGACCATTTGTTTTTTTTTTAATCAAAAATCAGAAAATACTTTGATCTAATGCAAAGGCTTCTAAATGGACTGACCCCCATGATCTTCATCAGAAAAGAATGATCCCAACCATAAAAATAAGCCCAACACTTTAGTAAAAATATTAGGTAACATTTCCAAAAGTACTGGAGAGACATAGGAGTTTAAGTCCAACTGACTGCCTATCTTTAACTGTACATCATTGCTGATTCAGCATGACTTTCTTAATACAGAGCAGTAAAGGTCAAGCTAAAGCCTGTTAGATTCAGTTACCGCATCTTCCTCCAAGTCAAAGGGGCTCAATTGGCACTTGAAATGAGTTGCAGATTGTTCAGATAGGCTTTTTCCTTTATTTGAATGGTAATGAAGAGAGCTGCTTCCGATACAAGTAAGGCCATTGACCCTTTTTGTGGTTTTATTGAAAAAACATTGGTTGGCAAAAAAAAAAGGACTGGGCAGTACCCTCCATGGATTTCAAATTAAACATCTGCATGTAAGATATGGTAACACTAGAAAAAACAAATATAGGGTGTCAACTCAGAGGATCCTTAAATTTGGGTAAATTGGTATATTCCATTTCCAACTTGTTCTAAAACAAAATAAATAACATGGGAAACACTTTCAATCCAGGAGGCATTGATGTTTATCAGGATATTACTTGAGTCATAAACAAGTACTTGCTTCCTTACATGTGAAACACTGATTAGATTAAAGTAATCATGTCACAAGATAAAAGAATGCTCACAAGGCAACCAAAATACCCAAGTAGGAGATGCTTAGGAAAGTTTCACCTAATCGCAGATGAAGCATTTTTAAACAGGTGAGTATAGACATGAAGCACAAATTAACCCCCCTAGTTATGAATATATTAAAATAACAAAGGAAAATTCATTTTGGATAAAGTAGGAACACATTAATGCACATTATTTAAAGCATTATGCAGCATATTTTCAGCATGTATTTTGCATTATTTTGTGGTGCTTAATGGAAGAATCAGAACACTGAAAAATGGAAATGATTTACCTTTGATACTATCAAAGGATTTAGGTCCCAGAATCCACAAACAGCTTAAGATGGTAAACCATGCACTGCATTTGTCTTTGCTTGGATTTATTTATTTATTTATTTAAAAAAAAAAAAAATCATTTGTGTAGGACCCAGGCAAAAACAAAGCCTTAAGCTCCCTCTGCTGGTGCATAAGCAACAACCAAAGAGAGCTAAAATAAAAGCTTCACTCCTGTAGCCACACATCAATTGTTTAATACAAAAGAGAAATCAACAGCAAACAATCTCCTTAGTCTTATGAGAAGGTTCTGAACACAATGCAGTGTATATGTTCTTACATTTTTGAGGGGAAAAGAAAAAAGCATACTTCAGCCAAATTACCTAAAACCTTTTTTCATTTAACATGGAAGTGAAACTCAATGGGATGGATGAGTTTTCATTTCTTTTTAAGAGTGTAAATACAAGTAAATATAAATCTCAATCTACACATCTAAAAATGTTATCCCATTAGATGGGCAAAGTATTCTTCTTACTTCCCTCACTCCCCCAGAGGTTATGAGATTGGTAAACTAGTTAACAGATTCTGGGTGGAGTTTAAGCACCTAAAGATAAATCCGCAATGGGTTTCTGGCATGCCCTAGGAAAATACCAGGGATATGTGCACACACATTCTGACTTGCAAACAGCAATCCAGAATATGCCCACTCCAGCAGCCACACCACTGAATAGATACCTAAATCCAAATCAGCACCTTTATATTGCACTGCAAAGATCTCTTTGCTAAGGTTTCTTATTGGCTAGCTCTACATGGCTCCCCAGGCTCTCTCAATCACCGTTCTGGGGGCCCTAGTGGCTAGTTTAGGGAGGGTAGGCACACAACCATGTTTCTCTCAATCTTCCTCTTGGGACTTCCCATCTCACTAAGCAAGCTGAAACCTTGTTTCTGCCCTTCATCCATTTCTGAAGAGAAACAGAAAGCAAAATGTTACAAGGCAAAATACCACATGCTAAAATAGCAACGTTAAAGGTTTCAGAGGATTATTGCTTGCCTCCTGGCTGTCTTCAGAAGGGCCAAGCAGCCAGGAAACATTTTAAAACAGCAGAAGACTAAAGGGATTTAATAATAAAATAATATTGCTCAGACAGCAGGTTGGAGAGCTGGCTAATACCAGTGATTCAAACCTATCCTTGAAGGAGCCAAGTGTCAGATTAAATAATGGATAAGAGTCACCCTGAAGTTACTGGTTTAGCCCTTAGTCTCTCATCTTTCCTAAAACATTTTGTATTATGCACCTGTGGGCACCAAGATACATTCAAAGATACTTGTATTTATTACCAGTGCAGCTTTAAAGGAAAACAATGAGAAGTAGACAGCAAAGTCTGATGGATCGTTTTTATATTCAATGTAAACTTTTTTCTGCCCAAAGTTTTACAATACCTTCAGGACATATTTGTTAGTAAAATAATTAGTCACAGGATAGGTCAAGAATCAGTGACCAGACAGCTACTGACATTCTGCCTTGAACCCATTTTACAGTTAAGTGATCTTATTTGGCAAGAAATTAGTAAAAGGGGGTATATTACAAACACAACTCAGAAAACCCACACATCTTCAATTTCCTCATATGAACTTCATGGTGATAAAATCTAGGGGGGGGAAAATCAACAGCTTCAGAAACTTACACCCTCCATTCAGCTTGGTAGTGGATAGACTACAGGTTGCTGCATAAAATGCAGCACTTATGTCTGGCCAGAAACCTTTTTCTGAAGGAAATACTATGTACTCAATCCTTGCCTGTTTGGAGGCTGCCCATTAAAAACTTAACACCCTAATCAGTGCTAAATATATGGAAGGTGCAATTTAAAAAAAAAACAAACTGAACTCATTTTACATATGGGGAAAACAAAACCCTGAACAGCCAAATAGTGGTGTTTGGTCACAACAGAGCTGGGAGATAGAAGTCTATATTACAGTTATCCAACCACCCAATTCTTTTTACTTCCTACGCCATACAAAAAGATAGATGTTTACATGCTTAACAGAACTGCATATAATACTAGAAATGCGAGAGAGTCGCTCCTCATTCAGTCTGGCTTGAAGATAATTTTAAAACAGTTTGTTTTTAGATAAGTAGCAACAAGCAATATTAAAAATTAATTGAAATTAAAAATATTTTTTCCCAATTACAGTATTTAAAAAGGTGTTCACAATTGATATTTGCAATATATTAATACTTTATCAAAAACAAAATAAATCAGAAGTCATTAGATGGGTAAAACACTTGAAGTGTAGAAGGTAATTCATATGACCTTACCAAAAAATCCATTCACTATACTTGGGTAACTAGGAATATGGACAAACATCTACTTTCAGTGGATTTAAAAGGAGAGGGGAAATCTATAGCAGCTATTAAGATTTTAATTGCTATGTGTGCATGAGCCTGTAGTTTCAAGTATAACAAAATTGCTTCCACTTCAATCCTGCTGAGGCAATTTAGCTCACTTATATGGCTACAGGATGATGTGCAGATAAGTTTAACAGTTGCTGCATATTCTGATGCAGCAGTTCCTTCTCCCTTTTTAATACCAGTACATATGTGTTTGTCCATATCCTAGAGGACTCTTAACATGAGTTAGAAAATAGCATGTGTCCAACTACCTCAAAGTCAGCAAGCTCTTCCATCACTGCAGATCCAAAGCTGTTGCTTTTGACTTAGAGCAGTTTATTGTATAACATGTTTTGAGATGTACGGTATTCACTGAAATATAATCACTGAGGGTAAAGAACATCATATTGGAACACTGAATGCTCACCTACCTGGAATGCTTTTGTTAATCAAACAAATTCACTAACTGATTAGAGAACCGGTATGTTTTTTTATTTATTAAATATTTACAGCAAAATCAGGATTATGGCAGTTTTCCCCAAATATTCCTTCTGCATGAGAAATACCACAGCTGTGTGAGAGCTGAAACATGTCAGCTAAAAACTATTTTAAAAAAAAATCACTATCTCTGCTGCAATGAAGATGTGGCACTATAACAAGAGGCAATATTATAATTAGGAAACAAAGTGCAGAGATTTTTAATTTAAAAGTAGAAGGGTTTTGATACATCATTGTTTATCAGAGGATGTCACAAATAGCTTTGACTATACATTTCCATAAATATTTTCTTAAATAAAAACTGCATGGAGACCTTGGAAATGTGATGATGACAACGGTAGTACTCTGTTTAAAGCAAATGTAAGTGCAAGTAAAGTTTGGACAGCTTACCCTGTTTCATCTAAACAAAAACATTACAAACTACATTATTAATGCATATGCAGAATATAACCCTTGTTTTTGCAAAACATATGGAAGAGAGTTCAAGAACAACAGGCATTTATTCAATATAATATATAGTCATTTTGCTCACCTAGAGTGAGAAAGAGTAGGTCAATATGCCCCTTTAATATCAAGGATTGGGACTTACCCATCCTGTTCAAATCAGATTAAATCAGGAACCTATCCTGTTCCCCCATTTCAGGTAGGGGAATGGGGACTAGATTTAAGAGAAAAAGGCAGGCCAACAATTCAGTGCAGGTAGGTTGTTCCCATACAGAGTGCATCTGATGGGGAGAGGGCTCTAGGGCCTGTAAACTTGGGGAAGAGAGTTTATAGCCTAGAAGGCTTAGGTGGCAAATGCAGCGACACAAAGGAGGCCTTTGAGAGAGAAAGGGTCTTAAGGAAGGCTTGAAGTAGGAAGCAGCAAGGGGTGAAAGAAATGCTGGCTTTGGTTTCTTAATGTAAGGGCCTCAGTTAAAACCCATGAGTTGATGGGTCTTTATTTCCCTATCAACCTCTGAAGGGGAAAGAGACTGCTGAACTATATCCCAAAAGCAAGAAAAACTGTTAAGCGTTCCACCTGAAAGGTACCTTGGAAGGAGTGAGCATGTGAATGTCTTAGCTTGAAGGCCATGTTGTGACCCAGACCACAGAAGACTGGAGGAAGAGAGCAAGATGAAACCTGAATATTGCAACTTCTCCAGAAGGTACTCCAGAAAAGTAAATGGCTACAATATCTAATGGGATCAACAGATATTTAAAATAAAAATATATTTTATTCCTCCTCAACTGGAGTGATGATGCCATACAAATTCAGATTTATCTGAAGACTACTTTTGGTAGCCAGTTTTTGAACTGAGATCATTAAGCTGTAGCACAATTACTGCATTTTTAGCACACCAAAAATGTACTCAAGTCTAACAATCTGTTTTAATAGGCATTTTAAGACACAGACAACACTGTCCATCTCTGTGTTCCATGACTTCTGCTGTGTAAGGAAGTGAACTGCAACAACCATCTGAAGTGCACACAAGATTCTCCAACTGTATTCTTCAGAATTTAAAAAAAATACACACCATAATTAAAATATTACATATTAAAGGCGGTCTGTTTTTGTTTCAACAAGAACAAGCCAAAATTAGCTGACTTAGAATTTCAACATTTCTGTGAAAAGAATTTGCAAAAATATACTCCCAGCCTCAAAATGTACTGTACAGAGAACACATTAAGTAGCATGATACTTCTGAATTACTTAATGTATTTTAGAAAGGATAGCAAGCCAGAAGTGAAATATATTATAGTACAAATATTTAAACATCCAGGACAGACTGTATGAAACGTTCCTATTGTAGTGATGGGTTAAGTTATAGACAGAATGCAGAGAACCGCAACTTTCGTTCTTTAAGTTAAACTTGATCACGTAGGCGGGCCAGTCTCTGCGATAACTCATCCTGCAGAAACCAAGATAAAATTGACTTCACTATGTATCTGCTTTAAACAGGTGCTTGCAAAGAATTGCATAAATTTACCCCATGAACACTATAAGAACTAACACTCAAGACAGAGTGAGAGAAGGATTTTTATTCCTGGAAGACTAGCTTAAACTGAAGCCCATTATAACTGAGCATCACTGTGCACCATCCTCACTAGACCCAAGTTAACAGACCCATCACCTTTGTATCTGCAGAAGCTAACTCGCATTAACTTTAGTAGGTCATCAAAGAACATCCATTAATCACTTGGAAAGGTGGAGGGGCATGGAACAGAGTCTTACTGAACAGTCTATGAGTTAAAAAGCAAAACTGACAGACTTAACACTAAAAAAATCTCATGCCTCCAAGAAAACTGCTTTGTTAAAATAAATTAAATGTGTTAAGTGAAGAAATATCAAATGAGGCAGTACTTCTGCATCACACTGATATAGAAGATACCAGAAAGCAATATTTACCTGTTCTGCTGAAGCCACGCTTGTGCCAACAGAACCTGTCTGCCCCTGAGGGAGTTCCATGTTCAGATCAAGACTAGTTAAAAATAGAAAAGAAAATGATTACATATATTATTAAAGTTACACAGGATGCAATTTAAACTGACAAATGGCTCACGACTTAAGTATCCTACACAGTGGAGAACCACCATGGTAATCCCTCCTCTGGCCCCCCCCAGATTATGCTCCAATATATTAGGCAATCTTCCTCAGGAAATTAGGACCATCATCAGGAGAACAATGCATCTATCATAATAAAGACTAGTAACTGATGCTTTCAGATAGTTGGGATTAGACCAGTGATAAAACAGGTATGAAAAATGAAAAAAAAAAATCTACAAAAAGTTTTAATACAGAACTTGTCAAAAGTAGCTGTCTTGCCCCAGTAGCAGAAGCAGTCTGATTCTTTCTCAAAAGTACAGTCAAACACAGGGTTTTTAATTTATTATTTTTGTTTATGGGGCAGTGTATTCACATCAGCAGAGTAACAGAGCAATACCGTTAACTCATGCTTTATTAACACAGCAAGTGTATGTGCATGTCCTTGCACATACTTGACACGCAATCCAAATGTATTTAATGCAGCCAGCCAGCATGATTTAGTTCTGAACAGTGCCCTTTAAAAGCGGCTTGATTTATATCATCTTACTGCAAACATTAGTTTTATTCAAAATTAAATGCCAAGATCAGATGCAATTGTCTTTAGTTGCAAATATTCACTCTTTAAGAATTTAACTCACCCTGCTTCATCTGCCATTTCCTGTAGAAGCATATCCACTTGATTCTAGAATAGGAATCAAAACTGAATGAGTCTGCTGTTATTACTAGTTAACCTTAATAAAAAACTGTTTTAGAGGGAAAGGTAAGTGAATTTTGAACACTTTTTGTATTTCACCACCAGGAGGAGCTACATGAATTCAGAATACACAGCATCTCATGCTATACCATCCAAATGCTCTTGAACTTCAATTACTGAACTGCAATATTTCCAACATGATTAGGTCTAATCCTACTTGCACACAAAACACTTAACTCGCATAAGTATATAAGTATAACCAATAGTCAGCATTTAACTATTACGGTCATGGTTCTGAACACCTTCCCTCCCTTAGAAGAGAACAACCCTCAATTTTATTCAGTTATAACTATATCTTTCTTAGAAACTAGTTTGCTTTTGAACTACATTATCAACTGGTGATTGTCTAACCACAAATGGCCATATAACCTTTGTGTTTGACAGCAACTAATTGTTACCTTAACTTCAGAAGGTCAGCAAAATACTTATTATTATTTCAACGTACAGGTTTCCCTTGCTTTATGCTTTACGTGCACTCCTGGAAAATGGCGCATAACTCAAATTCACATAAAGGGAACTGACTTTACAACGTAACAAATAGGGATACGTTTCAAGACCTCGACTGTACTGACTCCCAGACCCATTTCTACTACTTCTACAAGACAATTTTTGTACTCACCAGCAGCAGACAGTATACACAAGCACAGGGTGGTGGTAAATGTTTAGCTGGTGTGAAGAGAGGGTGGTGAAGGTTTCATTGATGGACCAGAGAGAAGGGTAGGAGATAAGCTAGTGGGATGCTTAGAAGCCATAATGGGGATGGCAACTACAGAAACACGTGTCGCAGACAATGAGCGAGAAGCACAGATCTACACAGGAGACTATATTTTGGGGCATGTCACTCCCACAATGCACTGCACAAAGCAGCTGACTGCAGGCTTCCACCACACTGATCACATAAAAGTGAATTTACGTTGCATAATTAATTTGGTATAAAAAGGGTCATCGGCATAAGAGTGAATTCACACATACAGAACCCACATAAAGCAAGGGAAACCTGTATTTATGAGGTCTAATGATGAAATGTATTCTAATGAAGAAAGCTTAGAAAACTAGTCAAAATTCTGTACAAGCCAAAGGAAGGCCTGCAATCAAAGAACTAGAACTGAAGTAATTGCAAGCATGTATCATGATATCAGGGATCTATTTTGTGGCCGTTTTGGTCTGAGACAAAGACATACAAAACTCTAAAAAACTTTTTAGTTCAGAGGTGATACCTTGTATTAGACAGACTAAAAAACAGCCAAAAAAATTCTTCTTATGTAAGCTTTTTGGCTCACACGCTCATCTTTAGGCTAAGGAGAAAGCAAAGATTGTAAAAATCCTCTTAGGTAGAAAATAAACTTAATTTTGTACAGGAGTGCAATCATATTGTGATATGGTATTTGTAATGTTCCATTTTTATTTAGGGATGTAGCAGCTTAAATATTTTATTCTTCACAAAGTAAACAAAAAAATACCAGATCAAAAAAAGGAAAATGTGCCAGCTCCTCTTGGAGACTTATAAAGGCAGAAAGTATGAATGTTAAAATGAAAGCACTTATGTACAATTTAGTTGCAGGCAATATTTACTGAGAAATCAGTTATTCTTACTTGTGGCGTTGTTAGCGTAGTAGTGCTGCTCATTGTATCTTCCATCTGTTGTGTCTGAACATCTAATGTTTCAAACTGGTGCTCAAATTTGTCCATTAAGGCAGATATCTGCAGATAAATAGTGCTGTCAGAGCAACAGTACAGACCAACCTGAGAATTTATTTCAACCCTGAATGGTTAAATTTGTTTACCTTTTCCAGGTTCATGCTCTTCAGTGTGGCATCCATAGATTTAACTACACCTGCCATTGACTTTGTTACCTAAAAAGGAAAGTCAAACATATTACAACATTCACAAAATACAAGTAACCAATACTTATGCTTGAATCCTTCCACTTCTTAAGACCTTCTACAGCACCATAGTTGATGAATTTGCACTACTTTATCATTTTTGGGGGTTAATGCCTGCTTTTTGGAAGCTTTCTTTCTAACTTTAAATAAGTGCTCTGGACTGAAATGATGCAACTAAAAATTAAAGTTATGCATGCAGCTGGTATTTTTATGGGTGCACCAAACACACCAGTTTACAGAGAACCCCAATAAGTTTTAGAAAAGTAATTTTAATGCAACTTTTCAGGCCTTTGGATTATT
Source organism: Alligator sinensis (assembly GCF_000455745.1). Lineage (NCBI taxonomy): Eukaryota > Metazoa > Chordata > Crocodylia > Alligatoridae > Alligator > Alligator sinensis. The sequence goes on along the minus strand of NW_005842305.1, from coordinate 746,968 downwards.
AATCCTGTGTTACTATAACAGCCTTTATTCATGAGCATAACGAGTACAAGCTTGAAATTCTTGAAAACTACTCCTGAAGTATAATCACATCTGGAGAATTTTACAGTGCACAAGAACATGACACAATGGCAAGAACAAATAAATGGTATGACAGAAAATGCCTGGGGAATTTAGGTTTAACAGAATGTTTATCTTGGGCATTTCTAAAATGTTTTTCTATGATGTACACTAAAAGTAATGTTGCTCCTCTCCACTATTTCATCTTTATTGACAACATTTCTCTACTTTAAAAGACAGTCTAGTTTTGTAACACAGTGGAGGACAGCAATTTAGTGCTGAGAAGGACAAGAGCCTCTTATTAATCAAGTTCCTCAATCTTCTGATTCTTTTGGAGGTCTTTCTTCCAAGTACAGACCAAAGTTAGTTCTAATAACAACATAACAGTAATAAGTTTGCCAGTAACAGTAATAAGTTTGCCAAAGTATCCTGAAGAGTCTTTTTAGTCATTTGGCAGGTCACTGTAAACCAGGGCCATAAAAGCCATATAATTTATTTACTTTTCTGTTAACTCTTTTTCCATTTGTTTGGATCAAACCAGAAACACTTTCTCAATACCTTTTGGCATCAGAAACCCCCAGGACATGCCCTTATGCATCTATTTGACCAGTCAAAGTTTGGTCAACTGACCAATCAAATATTGGTAAAAAACTGTAAGAAATTGCCTACAGATCCAAATAATATACAGAAAAAGCACAAAATTTCCATTAAGAAATGTGTCAAAAATAATTTAAAAATCATGTTAAAACCCACAAAAAAGTAGGTTTTGGGGTTTGTTTTTTTTGTAAAATTGCTATCATCTTTGACTGGTTAAAAAAATAGTCAACTGACAGGTCAATTGACTGGCTTGCCAACACTAATTTTGAAAGGGGAAGGGAACAATATGTTTAAAAAAATCTTGTGGCATAGAGAACACTAGATTAAAGTAAATGAACCATGTGATATGTTGGTTGTCACATAGGAGCATATCTGATTTAGTTTACAAGGTTTAAATCTACCCTGCCTTCCATCCAACTAGACTAACAAATCTAACTGTCTACACAAGATGCTGTATCATAACCGTACTAAAAGAAGCACGTAAAGTCAGTGATGGCACAAACATGATGGCTAAACATTCACTGCAATGCTGACAACTTACAGCCTTTTACAACATTTGCTTTACTGTGGAACTTTATGCCAAGTATTCCTAATAAGCCTAGGACTTCATCTGTAAAATACTGAATTAGGGAAGGCTACTGACAAGTAAGGGCCTTGGTTACTTCAGTGTTTATGTCTAAAAACATGCTTACCTTGCCCATTGTTACTGCAGTTTGTACTCTTGCTGCTACCGCATCTACTCTGGCGCTCATGCGCAAGAAGTTGATTGACTGATTCTTCTGTCGGATTGCATTTTCTGCATGTATTCTTGCAACTTCCGTATTACCCTTCTGGATTGCCTGTTTAAACAAACTAAAGCATTTTAACTATTGCTAATCTTCATTAACAATAATAACCCAGTGGTATTAAGCCTTTCAAAACAGTGCTATTCCTTCTGATGCATCAGTTAGAACAGAATCATAGAAAATTAATTTTGCAAGAGACCTCAAGAGGTCATCTAGTCCAGCCCCTTGCTCAAAGTAGACCATTCCAGCCAAGGCTTTGTGTAGCTGGGTCTTAAAAACCTCCAAGTATGGAGATTCCACAACCTCTCTGGGTAATCTGTTTCAGTGTTTTACTACCCTCCTAGTGAGAAAGTTTTTCCTAATATCCAACTTAAACGTCCTTCGCTGTATCTCGAGACCACCACTCCTTGTTCCTGTTGATGGGATTTTTCATAATGGATGACCAAATTCTGTAGTCCACGATATCCACTGTGACCTACACTGAAAAAGCAAAAACTAGTACCAAGGAGCCACAATTTTAGCAAACACTGCAAGACCTTCCCCTTCAGAGAGACTTTTCCACCATGTGAATGACACAACATTGACCACCCTTTTATCCAGAAATACCAATCCCATTATTTTAAAAACCCTAAATAAAGCTCTTAAATAAACCTAAATGTTTTTAATATTTCTAATTTGCCAAAAAACATATTCAAAAAGAGCACCCCTCCCACCCCCCCCCTTTTGCGACAAGGTCTGAGACTCCATGAAGTTCACTTGGCTTCTCAACTGCTACTAAACTATATTTACTCAACTCCAAAACAAGGGTTTTTTTTCCATTTTCAACATGGGGGGAAAAAAGCCCCTCATCTTTGATTTTAGTACAAGGCCATCCACCACTTGCCTCACACAGCCTCTGCCCTGTGCCCATACTGTTGCTTACCCCGAGTTGCAAGAACTGGAGCCATCATATGGAGACAGGCAGGGCAAGTGGCTGGCAGGCACCAGCAGGGAGGGGAAAGTGGCAGGAGGGCAAGGCACCAGGGAAAACGGCAGGAGGGCAAGATGTGGAAGATGTGATGGAACAGGGGGAGGAGGGGCATACGCACCAACGGTGGAGAGAAGGGAGATCAAAGTGCCAGAGGGCAGGCCACTTGAACCTCTGCTGCCACTTGTCTTGCTACAGCGGTAAAGAGGATGAATTTAAAATGCACACCCCCACCCCCGTAACTGGATTCTGTACATGGAAAATTATAAACAAATATATAAATTCTTCATGTATAGAAACTAATTACTAAGGGGTTATCTTAAATTCAAAGTTACTTTGGATTCAGGTAAATATGGTATTCTACACAGAAGGTGCTCAGAAACTGTCAACATCAAACCTTATGGCAGATTGGTCAGAAGGAACCCAATTTGACTTTCAGATCCCAGGGCGAGTTTGCCAGGCTAGTATGAAATATTTTCCTAGCAAAAAAAATGTAAAAACTTCATTACTAACCTTCTTTATTTTAGCCTTTTCAGCCTTTTCTTCTTTGTCACACTTTTTTGAATTCCTGCTAAGTTCTTTTGCTGCAAACTTCAGGTTAAAGAGGTGTTCTACAGTACAAGTTAAGGATCATCAAAACGCTCAATGTTTGAAAAATTAACACGTTTCCTTGCAGGATTTGGTATCCCACTATATATTTTGTATTTTCTTTATAAAACACATTCTATAAATTGTAATATTGGTAGGGTTGCATCTTTAATTTGCACATCATGGCATCTCAGCTAGTTTACTATATTTCAATCTTTAAGTAGTGTAAGTCATTTTCTGAGCTCCAGGTTAAAACCAGGTTTTAGACAAATGTTTTCTGAAACCAACTCAGAGCACAAAATGTCTTAATTTAGAGAAAGACACAACTAACTTCAGATTAGTTAAAACGAGTAAAGAACACTGATCTCTAGAATTCATATGATGCAAAAAGCCAACAACAAAAAATGTTTAGCTTAAATAGAGAATCACTGCCAAACTCAATGGGAGCAGATTATTAAAATTCTAACTCTAGTATGCATGCAAGTACAGAGTTTTCATTTTAAAATCCATCCTAAGTACATGGTCTCTCCAGCTCAAATAATGATTATGGTGACATGAACCAACACAGACAAACAGGATGTGCAGGTTCAAGTTATGGCAAATTGGAATAACAATGTACCTGTAAGATTAGGGGCTCATCATATATGCTCTTCCATCAGGAACAGGAAGAGGTAGAAGAGAAATCTTATTTACTATATGTGGTAATATATATGGTAAATGAGATGACAAGGTGTTATAAATCAGATGACATGTATATTTTGCCACAAATTATTTAACGAAATAGCGTTATTCTTAAACTCTGCTAATCAAATACCTAGCTTTCATGAAGTACTTATCACTAGATCTCAAAGCATTTTACATCACCCTCATTTAAAAAATAATTAGAACAGTATTTACTTAGCAATGTTTGTAATAACCAGAATGATTTTTATTCAGACATATAATAAAATTACAAGACTGGAAAATATGGATCACCAAGTAATTACAAGACAGATTTTAGTCCTTTAGGAAAGCAATTAAATCTATTACACATAAGTAGAGTAAAGAAATAGTTATACAGATATTTTCCTTTTTAGGAGACGGATTATTTGCTGCAATTTTAGGAATAACTTCTATATAATTTTCACCCGAATTTATATCCACCTGTAATTTGGGACAGTAGCCAATGATATGTAAGTGTTTACATTAATAAACAGAATGTACACCAATGCAATACTATTCCAATAAGGTAAATGATAAACATTTGATTTCTCATTTTTACTAGGAGCGTAAATTTGGTGTACAAGGCCTTAAGATCATGGCCATATTCCTACTATTGATACTGTTATAAAAACTATTTACTGTGACCTCAAGAAGCCTTCTGCTATACAACTGAATATTTTGATCATGCACATTAAGCCTCTTCCAAACAGTCACCTTTACAATGATGAAATATTTTTCCAAAACATATAGCTGGTATCCAGTGGGAAGCTGCATGAGGTGGTATGGAGCTAACCCAGCCCGATGGCACATGACTCCCCGCAACTCCCAGTCCTCACACCATTGGGCTGGGTGGGCTCTGTGATACCGCAGTGGGCTCCTGACACTGCAGCCAGGAGTCTACACCGCTGGGCTGGGCTAGCTCTGTGCCTCCATGTTCAGCTTCACACTGGAAGCTCCACGTGGAGTCATGGAGCTGGCCGGGCCTGGCCCAATGGTGCATAGATCCCAGCTGCAGTGCCAGGAGCCCCATGTGGCAGCACGGAACCAGCTTGGTTCAAAGGCGTGCGCCAGCAGGCCAGACTAGCAGCCTCTGGCACTCAGCCAGAGCCACATACCACCGGGGGGCTCTGCCTGCCATGGGCCATGAGCACCCCAAGGGCTCACTGCCTGCTGCTGCTGAAGGTGGCAGAGGCTGTATGCCATGGGGGTGGTAGGTGGGCCACACCCCCCCGCAACTCCTTTCTACTCACTCTCGCCCACACTCCCCCCACCCCCCACACACAAACACCCATGCATGCCATCAGGCTGGGCAGGCTCCCTGGGCTTGCTAGCCGTATAAAAGGCTTGAGTGGTTTCCGCCCAAGTTGGAGGACTCCACGAACACCAGGGGGAGGAGACTTCACGCTGTGTGACCATCTCCAAGCGCTGCGGAGCCTATCGGACCCAGTGCATTTCAAGCAGGCAACAGGGGTCTGATCAGCCTCTAGCCTCTCCCCGTCGCCGTTCGCAATCCTCGACGTATCCCTCTCCCTGCGCGCAAAAGGATCCACGGAGCCTCGACAACTCCGTGGGAGTGATCCGAATATTGTCTGAGTCCTCAAACGAGGATTTAAGCGGAGCTGTGCCTGGGAAACTGTCCAGCCTACACCGCGACCATCTTCGGTGTAAGTAAACAATCTTGAATCAACCATTAAGCGTCCGTGCCTAATTCCAGCGTGTCGCCTGTTTTCTCCGACCCAGCGTGCCCGGGCTGCTGGCCACAGCCCGCGCGGCGCGAAAAAGGGCCCGGATCGCTCCCGGCCCGCACAAAACCTACTACAGTAAATTGCACACTGTAGCTTGTGCATAAAACAACCATTTGAGTAATAACTTAGAACAACTTCAATTCAAAAGTTCAGTTGTGGAATGCCCACAGTCCTGAGAAATACATATTGTGCCAATCCAGGTGTCTCGGGAAGACCAGTGAACAATGTGCCATACACATACTAATTAGTTTTTGTTAATGACTTGCAGGGATACATAGGCAAGTAAAAGGATGATCTTGTGATTATAAAACTGGTCTGGGAATTAGGTTAGCTAGACTCAGCTTGTTCTTCGGCTTTAAATGTTCTGTATATCCTTGAGCAAATCTGTTCACTGCCCGTGAAATGAAGGAAGCAATAGCCTAACAGTAGCAGTAGTTAACCAGATTTATCTGAATATGTGAGGTATGCTGGCAGTATGGTAACAACTTCACAGCAAGATACAATATACTGTCAATTGTTTAGCTCCTTTAAATAACCGAATAACTGCTTCCCTTATGTTTATCCTTTACAGAATTAAGGCCAGAACAGACCAGTATGACGATCTACTCTGACCTGCTTTTGTTTATACAGCCAAACCATGGGTTCCTACAAAATAATCATCTAAAATATAACTCTAGAACACCAAATGGATGTACAAATCTCCTGGAATTTTAGGCACTTTTGTCTTTATAACCTAGGATCTCCCTATCCTTGTCAATACAAATTTTGGTTTCATACTATTTTGTTTTAATTCCATATTAGAAAGTACAAGTCTTGCTAGATCTTGACTTGACTGTCTCCCTGTGGGTTTACATAAACTAGGCCTGATGTCGAAGACGCTTATAAACAGGGATCTGGGTCTTCTCCAATCAAAAAACCCACAAATTTTCTGATAAAACCCCCCAAATCTGTGATTAAAATGAAATGCCACTATACATATATAGGTATAAACTGAAAACAATGTTTTATTGATATATTTACAACTTTAAAGTAATTTGGAAGATTACCAGTGCCTCAATCACTATAACAAAATACATTCTAAATACCTGTACAAGTTAATATTTGATTTTGGGTTTTATCATGGAAAAATCAGAGCTCCCCCTGCCCCCTTTACTCAACAGGATGCAGTTCCAGGCCCCTCACTCCCCACCCATAGCCCCCCAGCCCTGATGCCCCCCTCATCCCTCCATCCCCACCCCCAAGCCCTGTCAGAGGGGGCCCACCAGCTGCCAGGGCTACAGGGCCAGGAACCTGGGTCTGCAGCCTCTGCCGCGCCCAAGCCCTGGCTGCCATCCACGGGAGGTGATGGCTGCTGTGGCCTGAGCGGGGAGCAGAGCACGGAGCCCAAGTCACCCTCCCCTGTGGATGGGTACAGGCTGCCAGCTCAAGCTCCCTGCCCTGCTGCACTTCCCCCAGGGGCTCTACAGCCCAGCAGGTAAGACACAGTGCAGCAAGGCAGAGCGGGGCTGGGTGGGGAAGCTCCTTGCTGCCACAAGCTACATGCTGTCCTGGAGAGGTGGCCCCTGTCCATCTGGCAGCAGCGAGGGGTACAACTGTGCACCAGTGCCCCTGCTGCTACTAGGCAGGCAGGGGAAGCTTCGCCAGATCAGTGTGGGGCTTCCCTGCCTGGCCCCACTCTGTCCTGTCACGCCAGATCCAATCTGCTGGGCTGCGGAGGCCCCAGAGAGAGGACAGCAGGCTGCGGAGACCTGAGCCCGCAGCAGACAGCCCACCTCCTCACCATGCACAAGTCTAGGGGGCATGTACCCCTCTACCCACCACCCAGGAGTGCGCACAGAAGCAGGGAGCCAGTCCCACCCCAACATGCCCCGGATGAGCCACCTGCAGCTCTACCCTGCTCCCCTCCCAGGCCCTGGGTCCCAAGCCCCACCCAGCTGGGCAGCAGCCCCAGCCCTGCCCAATTCCCTCCCTCTCTCCCTGAGGACCTCAATCCTCTTTCCCTCTGTAATAGGGTGGCCTCATCAGGTCTCTGCCAGCCGCCCTGCTCCTGGGGTAACTGCTTGCTTTGCTTGCCTGCCATGCCTTGATGGAAAAATATGAGAGTTGTTACTAAGGCAGGAGGCTACCCATTACTCGCCCTACTGACAAGGGCCTAATACCCACTCCGACTTCCCCTCCATGGGTGCCATGACTAGCAGATGTTACTCTGGTGTTACTTTTCCGGCCTATGGCCGGAGCAAACTGAGCGCACAGTTGTAGCTCTTCTCTATAGCCCCAAAGGGCCACTCACATGCCACCTCTCTCTTACCATGGTCCTATTTACTCCACTGGCTCTCACCCAGCCTCTTTCATACTGCCCTCTCTAGGGGCCACACTTATCCTGCCTGGTCTCACCCAGCTTCAGACTTAGCTCTCCTCACCTCTGTCAGCCCCGGTGCAGTCTGTTGAGTGTCTCCCGCTAACCTCACCTGAGCGTTGACTGAGTGGTTCTACAACTATAGTCCCCTCTTGACCCCTTGCCAGGCCACTATGCCCCACTGGGCCTCCTCACTCACCCACTCATGGGGCCACTGTGTTCATCACCTCTCTCACTCAGGGTCTCACTTGTGCCCCCAGGAATTAGTGTGCCGCCTGGGCGCGGCCCCAGGTCCCTCCTCTGGCCTGAGCCCTACATCAGGGCTCAATGAGTCTGGGCTCTCCCTACTCATTAAAACACCACTAGTGATGTAGGGCTGGGGTTATATGGTGCCCCAACCCACCTTTCACTGGGGAGGTAACTGGCCTGGCATTTCCTGGGGGCTCCCATGTCACTAGGAGCCCCACTAGACCACCCTTTCCTGGCAGGGTGCATTTTTAGGTCTTACTCAGGACAAGGGGTCCCCTCCACCCCAAAGCCCCTGCCCTTACCTCCTGACTATGGCCACAGCAGCCTCTCAGCCTGTTACCTCCTTACTCCTGCAACAAACTGCAGCCCAGCTTATATCCCTGGATCCAAAATGGCTGCCCTCATCAGGAACCTGGCTGCTGCCTGTTTTCTGCTCTTAAAGTGGCAGGGAGCACTCTGTACTTAAAAGGGCGCAGACACCAGGGCCGCCCTGCCATACCCTCAGACCAGACTTTCTTGCAGGAGCTGCTCTCCAGGCTGCCTGGCATCCATGTGCATATACATGCACATGGTGGCCCCTGCCTGATCACCCTCCTCCCGCTCCCCCCAGCCTCTTGCAGGCTGGAACTCTACCAGTCTGTAGAGAACTCTTTGCAGAAGTGGAAAAACCACGCGTTTCTCCACTAAAATGAAAAAAAAATCCATGTTTTAATCAATTAAAAGGGAATATCTGGGTTTATTTACATTTTTCCAAGGGAAACAGAAAACCTGGATCCCTGCTTACAAAGCAGTCTGTTTTAATATGTTCTTGTAGGGTTTTTTAGCTCAAGACAATAAATCCAATTAGATTATCAGTTTGTTGTGTTACAAACCAGGACCCCTCAATAAAGAAACCTGCAAATTCATTCAATGTGCATACGTATCCACACTTATCCACTGTATTTGAGTATCATGGGAAAAAAGATTAAATCATAAATCCAATGAACAGCAAAGATTAAAAAAGGATTCTCTCTTTAATGTGTAAAGGCAGCCCAAAATATTTCTCCACAAAAAAAGTATTGGGTTTTTTTTATATTAATGTTTCAGATGTTCATAGGAAAGTAGGGTTAGAAAGGACCTCAAGAGATCATCTAAGTCCAGCTCCCTGCTCAAGGCAGGATCATCCCGGACTAAACTACCCCGGCCAAGCGTCTGTCTAACCTGCTCTGGAAATTTTTTAGGGGTGGGGATGCCACAACTTCTCTAGGCAATCTGCTAGTCAGAAAGTTCCTCCTAGTCTTCAACTTAAATTTCCTCTGCTGCAGTTTGAGGCCACTGCTCCTAAGACTTTTCTCTGGTTGTAGGGGTCAGTACATCTCCACCCTCTTAATAATCACCCTTCAGGTGTTTAAAGATTGATAGCTAATCCCCCCTCAATCCCCTCCTCTCCAGATTAAACAATCCTAGTTCTTTCAACCTCTCCTCCCACATCATGCTTCCCAGGACTTCAATCATTTTTGCTGATTTCCCTGGACCCTCTCCAATATATCCACATCTTTCTTGAACTGTGAGCACAAAACTAGACAGTACTCCAAGTGAGGCTTAACCAGTGCTGAATGGAATGGAACAATCACTTCCTTTGATTTATAAGAGACATTCCTGTTCATACGGTTTCATATGCCACTGGCTTTTTTTTGCCTCAAGAACACTGTTGACTCGCATTCTATGTATGGTCTAAAAGACATGGCCCACACAGCCCTATCATCTGGCCTACAGTGCTACCTTTGGGTCCTGAATCAGCCCCACGCGTCATATGCATTACGAGCTGCTTCTGGCACCATGTACTGCATGGTGCACACAGACACCATCTGGCACAAGCTGCATGTGGCATAGGGGCTGAAGCCAGTGCATGCACTGTGCAAGGTGCATGGGGCCAGTCCAGGGTGCATGCTGCATGTGGTAGCTGCACCAGACTGGCTCTGCACACTGCATCCAGGGCTGGGTTGGATCAGGCCCTTAGACTGGCCCAACATGCCAGATCCAGTGTGCAGGGCCGGTCTGGATCCATGCTGCACAGGGCTGGAGCCAGCAAGTGCTACATGCAACCCACAGGGCCAGTCCAGGACATGCCTACATGCAACAACCGTACTGAACCAGCCTGCAAACTGTGTGTGGGCCTGGTCTGGCCTACAGACTGTGCCTGCACCACTCATCTAGCCCACAGGGCCGGATAAGTTTATCATCCCTGGTCTACTGTAACCCCCAGGTCTTTATCTGGAGCACTGCATCCTAGCCAATCATTCTTCTGTTTGTCTTACCGCATGTAATTATTCCCAAGTGCAGGACTTTGCACTTGTCTTTTTTTTAAATTTAACTGATTGACTGCAGATCATTTCTCCAATTTCTCCAGGTCATTCTGGAACCTGGCCTTAGCGTCCATAACTCCACCCAATTTAGTGTCATCCACAAATTTGCTGGACATGTATCCAAACTTCAGTGGAGATGTTAAACAATACCAGACCAAGACAGAGCCCTGGGGACCCCACTTGATACCTCCTCCCAATCAGACACTGAGCCACTGATGACAATGAGCCAGTTATGGATCCAATTTACAGTACTTTCATTTAGTCTCTATTTTCTTAGCTTAATAATGACACTATTGTGGGAAACAGTGCCAAAAGCCTTACTGAAGTCAAGGTCTATTACAGCTATTGCTCTCCCTCCATCCACAATTTAATTTTTGTTGACATCTTTTTAAACAGGCTTTTTAAATGTACCTATCAATGCAGACCTTATGGCTCAAAATCAATATCCTTAGGTCTCTCAGTGATTATCTAACACAATGAGGAAAAGCTACACTTTATATTCCTGATAATTAAGGAAAAATCCAAACAGAAAGCATTAAAAATCTGTCACATTACTTGTCCATATACAGCAAAACATAATTAACAGAACTAATTCCATTTTTCTGAAAATCTTTTGCTGGTCCCTAAAGAAAACCATTATTTCATTTTGAAAATTATTAGATTGAAGTGCTTGCCTAAATCTAAATAGTTAAAATTATTCCAGAAGTGAGGAATTATTCCTCCAGCTCTGCTGACACTGCCAAGTCTGTAGGCAGATAATTTACCTTAATGAGGCAACCAGCCTCAGACCTAATGTTCTGTTCCTCCTAATATTTTAAGATAGCTGCTTCTCCCTGTCCCCTTTGTTTCCTTCTGTGGTCTAAAATGAGGACACCACCTCACTGCCAGTCAGTCAATCCAGTTAATGAAGGAGACATTAAAATTGCTCCTGTTTAAGGACAGGGAGTCTGGGCATCTTTACCCTTTCAGGTGCCCACTCAGGCTGAGCTCAGATCAGCCATCAGAGCCACCATGTATGAAGTGATGTAAACTTTTTACGTCCGTTGCTCTAAATAACAGCCCGACACACCTGCTTTGCTTTGCACTTCCTCAATGACGCACTGAACCTTGGACTCGGCAAGTCATTAGACATCAGTCCTTGCCTCCCAGAGCTTTCATGCTCCTCCCCCCCACCCTTCCCCAAATGCCTCCCTCCACAGCCCTCCAAACCAACCGGCATTTCTAGTCTGCAGCACCAGCCCAACAGGCTGAGCCACTCCCCAGGGAGGTGACACCCCTTGCTGGGGGCACCAGACACGGGAAGCGACGCCCTGAAGCTGCTCTGCCTCCCGCCGTATCTAAGCACCGGGGCTGGGCAAAGGTCCTAGGCG
>NW_005842305.1:730939-735007 GCF_000455745.1 Alligator sinensis | reverse complement strand
GCTTCTGTCACGCGCCGGGTACTTCCGCCGTGGCCGGAGCAAAACCCCGGACAGGGGGCGGGGACCCGGGTGCCGGTCACGTGACGGTGACGGCAAGGGGCAGACATGCAGGGGTGGGCCCGGCCCGGCCCTGGGGTGGCGCCCCTCCGCACGCCGCCGCAGTGTTGCCGGATGTACGATGATTACCGTATATATACGATAATTTCATCCCTTGTAGGATGTACGGTCAAAAATAGCAAAAGCGTTTAAAGTAGACCTGGGATGTATGTGGTAGCCGTGTCGGTCTGAGACAAAAGGGAATGCAGAAATCTAGAACTCTTGGTTATTATCTTGGTCTAATAAAAGGTACCATGTTGGAACCAAGAGTTCTAGATGGCATTCTGAAACATACCATAATTTTCGAGGCAGCTAATTGATACAGTACGTGCAAGACCCAAATTCTGAGTCTATTTTGGGCTGGTTTAGGGCTGCTTGCCTCAAAATAGAGAGATGCTTCCACTTTGAGACCCAGCTCTCATTTGCTGCAGAGTTGCAGTGAGCAATATAAAGTAAATAATAAGAAGACTTATTTGCATACCTATTTGCATACTTTTTCAGTCTAAGAGAGTTTTCCAGCAAATATGATCATTTTGAGCTTTCAATACGATAATTTCATATTTAAGACCTGGCAACTCTGCCCACGCAGCCACAGGGCCCCCTTCCCCTAAGGAGGGAAACCCAGAGCAGGCCCCAAGCACCTGGGAGATAAGGAGTTAGAGGGGCCGGGCTGCCTCCTTGTGAGAGTTAAACTGCTTCCAGGTAGTTCTTTTTGGCCCCTGACACACATTACCTATATTACGCAATGAAGGGCACAATTAATATAGACTGGCCAGACCTGCAAAGTAATGTTCACACTATAAAAATGGCTGTCCAGCTATAAAAACAGCCAACCCGCAACATAGTGTTTGAAAATATGTAACGACTCCAGAGCTGGTTTCTAGCCAAGGTCAGGGCCCTCTGACTCAGAGCCATTTCTCAGCTGGGTGCCCTGAGATCTTTTCAAGGGTGCTGCACAGTGTCAGCGCCGCGGGGCATATGACATGATCAGGGATCCTGGTTTTCTCTGATAAAAAGAAATCCGTAATTTTCAGATTAAAAGAGATTTTTCCGTGATGAAAATGAAACACCACTAATATATAGATATATTATATGGATATATCTATATATAGTGGTGTTTCATTTTAACCATGGAAAAAATGTGGGTTTTGGGTTACTACTTTGCACCCAAAACTTGGGGATTTTTTTTTTTTTAAATCAGGGAAAACCAGGATCCCTGAACATGATTCACCACATAAACCCAGAGATTGCAAGCAGGAATCCCTAGTGTCCAATGCATTCTGCTCGGCTGTGGTCTCCCTGAGCTATCTGCAACAGAAGAACTGCTCTATTATTTTCTTGTAGTCAGAAGACATTTGACGTTTTTGAAGGGGAGCCTTGTGTCTGTGGGGGCCGAGTATAGCCGGAATTGGGGCCACACCGATGGAGTGGAATTAGGCACAAACGCGTACTGGTTGAATTGAAAAGAACTTTACTTACAAACTGACGTACAGGGACTTGCGTTGATGCACACAGTGTAGGTACAAGCAAAAGCATGCCGATGTTTTCCGAGCATGCAGGGTGCGGGGTACATCGGGAAGGTCGGCGACGGGGAGTGGTTGGTGGTTGATCAGGCCTCCAATTTTGCTCCAAGGTACACGAGGAACTCGTTCCCAACATACATGCGGAGTTCTCCGGCTTGGGCGGAAACTACCCATACGGCTAGCGAGCCAATTGCTAGCCGCCGGGTATGAATAATTTACAATGAGCCAATCGGTAGCATGCATCCAAACAGTGCAGCTGCTAGTTTTGGCGGGAGCTGATCACTGCACCAAGGCTTTTCCTGCTGTAGCGAGGCATCCCTTGCACCGAGCACTCGCATCGTGCTAAGAATTCTGCTGTCTCGAGGCACTTTTAATTACTAAGCACAGACATGCCCCCTTGCCGATGGCTCAGCTGAAATTGGAGCACATGCGAGTCGGTCAAGTCGTCGCCTTGCCCGAAGGGTTCATAAGGTAAATAGGTATGAACAAAGGTGGATAATGAAACAAGTTTGTTCTCTAAAGATCGGATTTAACAATAGCCTAGCAGAACACAACTACACATTAACAAATTCGTCACAAAAAGTTCAATCACAAGGATTTCGGTGAGTGTCATGATGACGTCACACATCGAGCCCTTGCTTCTTGGAATATTCTTTCCCTCTCTTGTCCAGTTCCGACATGCGTCTCGGATCTCGGACCTGTTGGAGAAAGAAACTCTCTAGACAATTAACCAACTTATCTTACAACATTATTTTAACAAGATGAGTCGTCATCTAGCTTAACTGAATATCGAAAACCTAGCTCATATGCTAGTTTCCATTGACTCTCATCTCCCAAAATTCGCAATTGCCGTTTCGTGAATCCAGAATGCTGCAGGAGAAATCCAAACATTATCCGCTCCTCTGGTGTTCTCTGCGGTGACGCATGTGGTCGTCGTGAGCTGGACTTGTGCAGGCATACAGTGGATCGATGCTCCAAATCACTGGTTGTTTCTATGCCCGGCTTGATGAGAGCTTGCAATCGTGGGAGTTGACACAAAAGATTACCTGCTAGTCCAACCAGTGGGTTTAGAAGAATTCACCTCCGTAAACCTCAACGCAGGCTTCCACGCGGTTGAGCATTATCGGGACAGCTCCAGGATCTTGCAGGTAACGGTGAGGCCACGGTCCTCTTTGCTGGGGTGGTGTCAGTCCCAGTGCATGTGTTCTAGGATTCCAAGTGCAGTACGAGATTCCAATCATTGCCAATAAGATTTGCTTTATATCAGCCTTCAATGGGCGACCTCCGTGCCATGCATAGGACTTGCGGCTAGCCTGATCTGCAACAAGTGCTGGAAGTGGGATGGGCCAGTGGACATTACACGTCACTATAGTAATATCGGTGGCATGTCCTCCGCTCCACGAGGCTCGTCCAGTCAGAAAACTTGCCTTCTCTTTGTCCACTAGGTCGGACCCAAACTCCACAACCAGGCGTCCCAGCCACATAGCCAAGGTTTCTTCAGGTCTCATCTTGGACTACTTGCATAATTCTTGCAATTCTGTCCAGGTTTCAGCGTGATAGGTGTTAGCAGTAATACAAGCTGTACTCTGCGCACCAATCACTCGGCTTCTCGCTGCCACAGGATGTGTGGCCGTCTGAGACGTCACTGCATCCGTTAGGGGAACCGGATACAACTGTTTCTCCGTTGCCCCCTTGCTGTACTGCGAGGGCAGGGCAGTCGGGAGCAACGCAGCCTCATGGGGCGGAGTCAGTGACTAAACTTCCGCCCATCCGTCGAAGGATCCGCCTTTCTCTTCCGGGTCCTCTGGGCAGCTCCCTTCCCTCTCGACGCCACCTTGAAATGGCGGGGGACCGGGGTTTTTTCCCATTGCTGTCTGCTCAGCCGCCTGAACGGCAAGCAGTCAGGCTTCCAGGTCTGCCTTTTCCCGCATCAAAGTTGTTATCATGCGGAACATTGCAGTTAACATTTTCCCCTTTCCGTATTCCGAGCCGGTCCTTCCAATCGCGGGGTGACTTTCCCCTTCTAGCTTTTCGCAGAGCTCCAAAAGAAGCTCGGGGTCTCTTAGCTCAGGCGCCAGTGTTAAATTAATCAGCGCCGGCTCTTCGCCCTCCTGCGCGTAGCGCATGCAGCGGGCAAACTCCTGGCTGAGGGCAGTGCTTTCTTCGCTCGGCTTTGGTCCGGCGAAGGGTTTTGTGCCCCCATCCTCTCGGGGTCTAAATAGAACCCGCTCACTTCCCATCACACATCCGAACGCCCTGGGATGGAGATGTACTTCCCACTCTTTCGAAGTTTCCTCTTCTCCTCTAAGTGAGAGGTAACCGCTGACGAGTCTTCCACCCGTTCCGCCCGCTTGGTGGTAGGCGATGTGTGCATCCAACTCCACGGCGTTCTGCATGTGGCGGTTCCCATTGCGCCAGGGGCAATTCTTAACTAATTCCAACTCCATTG
>NW_005842305.1:716696-730666 GCF_000455745.1 Alligator sinensis | reverse complement strand
CCTCCAATTTTGCTCCAAGGTACACGAGGAACTCGTTCCCAACGTACACGCAGAGTTCTCCGGCTTGGGCGGAAACTACCCGAGCTTTTATACGGCTAGTGAACCAATTGCTAGCCACCGGGTATGAATAATTTACAATGAGCCAATTGGTAGCATGCATCCAAACAGTGCAGTTGCTAGTTTTGGTGGGAGCTGATCACTGCACCAAGGCTTTTCCCACCATAGCGAGGCATCCCTTGCACCGAGCACTTGCATCATGCTAAGACTTCTGCTGTCTCGAGGCACTTTTAATTACTAAGCACAGACAGTGTCTTTAAAGGGATGAGAACAGCTGACTTAGAGCATTGTGGTGTTCAACCTTTTCCTCCCATGGGCTGGATGGGCAGTGCCCAGTCTGTCCACAGGCCAGACTCAGCCGGTGGTCCTGATCTAGTGCCTGGGGAGATTGCTCTGGGGCCCATCTGGCCTTGTGGAGGGGACTGGTGCAGTCTGGCCCCACCCTGGCCTTGGAGGGGAAAAGGGGCTTAACTCAGTCTTAAATCAGGGCAGGGGGGAGAAGGTTTGGGTGAGACCTGATCCAGCTACAGACAACTCGGGATTTGTGAACTGGGCAGCAGGGGAGAGAGGCAGTATTAATGGCTACTGCTCCCTGGCCACAAAAATTTTACAACCACAGTGGCGGGAAGCCAGCTCCACCCCTGCCTGCACCAGGGCCCTGTGGCTGTGCATTCCAGCTCTGGGCCCCAAGCTCCATGCACTGCCCCAGGTGGAGGTGGAAGGAGAAAAAATAATTTTGGGGGCGGGTCTGTGGGGGAAGGGGCGGGGAGAGGGGAAAGGGTCCTGGTGGGGCAGGGCAGATCGAGGCCCCAGCAGTGAGGGAGGGAGTGCGGCACAGGCCCAACTCACTCACCCCAGCCCCTGTTCCTGGAGGGCATGGGGACCATGTGCCCAGGATCTGTGCATGGGGTGAGGGCAGGCTGGGGCCAGGCTCTTCCCAGTGTGGGGGGGCTGGGCTGGGCTGGGCTGTGCTCGGGGCAGGCAGCGGTGGCGCTGGGAGAGGGGGTTGGACGGGTTACGGTGAATGTTGGAGTGGCTGCAGCTTCCCCCCCCCATAACCCCACTCCCAGCACCACTGACACCGCCCACCCCGAGCTTAGCCTGGCCTAGCCTCCCCGATGGAAAGAACCTGGTGCAGCCCTGGCCCCAGCCCACAGCAGCAGCTTACTCGGCTCCACACAGATCTGGGGCACCCCCTCCCCTGTAACTCCTGGGATGCAGGTAGCAGCAGGAGCTGCAGCCCCCGGATGAGCCACTCGCAGTTCAGCCCCGCACCCCAACCTGGCTGTGCAGCATCTGCCCCAGCCCCAGCCCCACTCCCTCTTTCACTGCTGCGTGCACGCACCTCCCAACCCCTGCTGCAGCTGCTGGAAGCCCATGGCCAGGCTGCCTTGTGGCCCTACCACTGCCCCACGTTTGGGGGTGCTAAGACCTGTTAGCTCCCCTTGCTGCCACCAGTGCCTCCAGCCTGACTGTCCTCCTCCCACTCCCCCATCCCCTTTCAGGCTGGAACTCCACCAGCCTACAGAGAGCTCTTTGCAAAAATGGACAATTCACATGTTGCTCTGTTAAAATGAACAATCCATATTTTTTCTAGGTTAAAACGGATAATCTGCGGTTTTTTTCTATTTTTCTGTGGGAAATGGAAAACCTGGATCCCTGGATATCACCCTAAGGAATCCTTGCCTCTCATATAGGTCCTGGAGCATCCTGGCTACAACATCAGTCTAACATAACTAAATTAGACATACTAATTTCTAGACAAAAGCCTCTAAGCCAAATTTCAATTCAGAACAGCTTGGAAGGGCAATGTTAAAAAAGTTTGACTTTTTCCTTGAAAATGCTCAGATATTTACTATCTTAATATAAATGTGATACTGGGACTGCCTGTGTCAAAAAAGCATGGAAATCATTGCTGAGCATAGGATAAAAATAGTTTGGGAAATCCATACACAGTTAACAAACTATATTTTTAGTTTATTGAGGATCCTAAAAAGCAAAGCACTTGAGTACATACTTCATTTTTAGTACAGTACGTTAAATGTCCTATTAAAAACTTGTGCGATCACTTACAAACTGAAACTTAAGCAGGTGTTTACATTCCTTACTGAACTAGGGCCTACAAAAATAATGGACTTCTTGATATGGCAATTTTAGATGAAACTCTGAGTACAGTCATTTTAACATGAACATAGAAGAAGCACTGTATACGACAGACAAAGATAGTGCTATGTTTTGTTTTATTGCCATTTCCTATATTGTATTTATTTTTTCCTAAAATTGTATTAGCTAGCTTCTTCAGTATTATTTCAGGACATGATGTCATGGTTTCATTTGAGGAAGGGAAATGTAATATATTTTAATGCTTTTTTAGTGGTAATGCAATTTGAATTTGACAGGAACGTAACAGCAAATCCTGATAAACCAAGGGAAAATGTTGAAAACTTGAAACAATGCACATATCTGCCACTTTTTTGGTATATTGCTGGTTAACAGAAAAAATATAAAATGTAATTAAAATGCAAAGTGCAGAGAAACATGGTTTTATGTAACTGATTTAAATTAACTATAGAGGTATAAGTTATTGTATAAATGATACTAAAGCTAAACTCAGTTCCACTATGTTATGAAATAAAAACCATGTAATGTAATTATTTTCTGTAGTCATGGAGTTGTCACATTTGAACAAACATCATTTTTGTAATGTTCTGTGTGATTTGCATATAGCGGAAAATAGCCTCTAAGGTGAACTTCATTTTTAGAGCTATGGTCAAAAAATAAAAAATAACTGTGTGAGCTCTATACATTGAATACAAACTAACCAACACTGAACTATCTGCAGCCAGGTGCTTGTGAACTATCTACAGACTAAGAACTGTCAACTGAAATTGTATGACAAATAAATTGGAAAAGGTTCTTGTCTGGGAAGCTGCTCAGTAAAGACAGATCCCATAGCTACACAGCTGCAGCTGTGCAGCTGAAATGTTTTGCATGGACCAGCTTGTAGGATCAAGGCTCTCTTTGCAAAACATAGCTGTTTGTGGACAGTGCTTCAATAAATTATTCATTGCACTTTACTTGCTCATTTTTAATACATGAAGAGCCTTCCAAACACACTACATGACTGACAACTATGTAGACCTGCAAAGGCTCCCAGAACAGAAACTTTTTAGGCCTAGAGGTGATAGAGAATTTTGGGCATCACATCATCTAACTTCTTGGTGCTTGGGTTGTAGAGTGGACTCCAGAACAGTATGGGTGCAGACAGAAGTGCAGCTCCCCGCTGTAACTCATGGCACTTCACAGGAAGCACCATGAGTTACAGTGATCTGCCAGATGCAACAGACATTTACTGTTGGGTCCTAGGGGTTGAGGGATCCAGCTGGAATTTGAAGCAGCTGTGAGTCTGCAGCCCTTCTCCCCTAGTCCCATCCTTTCCCTCTCCTAGCCCTGGCTCTATCTTCAGAATGGGAATGGGGGAGGGAGCAGAGGGATCTTGGTCTGGGTTTTTTTTGTTTTTTTTTTCCAGACGGTGCTAGAGGGTGGGTGGATTGGAGCCCCGACCTTGCGGGGTCTCTAATCCGCCCACCCCACCCTGCAGCACTGGCTGAAAAAACCCCAGACAGAACTCTTTCCACTCCCTTCCGCCTCCCCATTCTGAAAACAGCACCAAGAGCAGGGCTGGGCTGCATCAGTCCAGCTCTGCTCCCAGCGTACGTGACGTGGACACAAGTTGTTAAAAGTGCTTTGCTTTGGAATACCTTCATCTGAACCCTCATGTAATGGGGGTTCAAATTGTTGTGGGATTGGGCCCTTTTAAAGCACTCTGCAGCTGTGTACTTCTGTAAGGGCATGACTGTAGAGTGCTTTCAAGGGGCTGATGATACGACAAACATAACTTCCATGTGCACCTTACATTTGGTATGGTATAAAGAAGAGGCAAGTACCTCAGAAGGGGATTAGTATTGACAACCCCTGAAAGCAAGAAATTCACCGAACCTCAAAAGGTCACTAGATGTTGTGAAGTGGGCCCCCCAAGGCCACCAAATACTCATTATGCAATTTATTGACAAAAATATTAAGTAACATCTGTTTAGTACATCTTTTATGACCACGGCAAAACTTATAAAACATGAACAGGCAAATACTTTAAAAGCTATTGATTAAAAATGGTTTATTTTGAAGATAGTGCAGTTAGGAATATAAGTCATGCATTCTTTTTAAGACATAAGACTTGCTGATCCTGAGTTTAATGCTTCCAAACCCACCCCCCCACAAACCCTACAAAAAACCCCCACCCCAAAACTAAAACACAAATCCTGCTTTTTACTTTGGGAATCATAACAATAGTAAACAACTACCGTGCAGATTCAGTAACATGTAGTGGGATCACTTTAATGGGCAAGGGATGCTCTTTTTGTGACCTACTGCCACAGAGGGTAGTTAAATCACTGAACAGTGATTATTGTTACTGCAAAATCTAGTATTAGTGTCACTGGTTTTCTACTAACTACATGACTTAAAGGCAGTAGCAATAAGAGAAGAATAAAGGAAATACATTTTAAACTGCCATTAACTGTAATATTTACAATGAACTAAATAAGAAAGAGTAATCAAAAGTATAATGACAGCTGTTACATACTGATGCTGTGACCACACAATTTGGAAGTTTCTTTCACTGAAGAGAAAAAATTACTTTCAGGGCAAGTTGCTAGATTGTTGTTAATCACTTGGACAGAATTGTTTCACTAAGAACTGCACCCTTCACCTCCCCAAGCAGCTATATCTAGCAACAGAACTGTTTGGCAACACTAAAAGGGGCCAAAAACAGTCAGCATGCCAGACAGGAGACTGTCTAATGTCAGCACTCTTAGCATATAGCTGTCTATTAAGAATTAAACCAGAGGCAAATCTTTCAACTCGGCTCCCTTACCTCTGACATTGAACTTTGGGGTTCAGAGGAGGCATCTCTGTCTCCACGGGATCCACAGCCCTGAAGTGGAGCTCGCTCTTTGGTGGGAGTGGTACATGCCATTATGTAATAGTCTATTTGCTTAAGTAATGGGACCCCTGTCTTTAATTCCCTCCTCTGCCCAAACGGATTTAAACCCAAATCTCTTGTGCGTCTTCTCCTGCCCCGGTCCTTGGAACATTGGCTATTATGTGTGGGAGCACTTTACACGGCTCCTGCCAAAGCTGGACCAGCATGCAGGAAACAAGTGGATTCACTGAGTTTCAGTATCTTATTGCACTGAGAAGGGGAGATAAGGTACACACTTAGGCCCAGCTCCTGTAAACTGTTGCAGTCTTAATTTTAGGCATATGGGGTCTGAGCCAGAACTCATTGAAGTCACTAGGAGAATTCCTGTGAACTTTCCTGGTGCAGAAAAGGAGTACTGTCATTGACGTAAAGCTAATGGGACTATTCACATGTGTAAGGTTTGGTTTGACTCGTGATTATTCAGATGAAGACCTCTGCTGTACAGACATAACACCAAGTCTGTTTTGTAAATGGCCATAGGTATAAGGCATCTAATGCAAAACTGTATTTCTATCATACTCATCAAAACAGTTGAAAAGGTCTACAGGTTTGATTGCTTCTTTGAGAATAGCTAAGGAAAAGATTTTCTGCTAACACTTGTAAAACTTTGATTCAGTTGCTTGACTTGGAAAGAGCAAATAAGAGGTCCTATGCTCACTTCCAAGTCATGGCAGATACTAATTTGTAAAATCCTGAAAGCCTACTTTGGTAAATGATAATTCTTCCAACAAAACAGTTCTTTCTTGAGTCCTCTTCCTGAGTTACCCTAATACCTTAGCACTCAAATTCTTCTGAAGTTACAGCTTTTGACCAAAAATATTCTTTTAAAAAATGCTACAATATTTTAGTATATGCTGGCGTTTCTACTTCGGATTATGTTAAAGGACTGAACTAAATTCAGTTATTTCTTTCTGTCCCCCTTTCATTTTCAGTTTTTATTTACAATCTAATACAATTTGTTTTATGATGGCTTTTTGTCTTTGTGTAGCAGCTGCACATTGTGGGTGCTATGAGAAACAAATTCTAGTAATAAATACTAACAAAACTACATAGTGTTCTGAGAACAAAAGGAAAGATTAAGGAAATTAAGATACCAGTTTAGCAAGTTACTTATGAGGGATCGCAATGACTTCAGTCCCTATCCTTTACAAGAGGAACCCTGTGCTCAAAATATGGAATCAGAGCCTAAACACTGGGGGATTTTCAAGGTAATATTTAGAATTTAGAGGCAAATACCCTAAGAGCATTTTCTGGTGGTGTGTGAAAGAACCACTTTTAGGCAGTGGTACTCAACCTTCTGGCCCCACTTGCCAGATGAGTGACACAGGGCTGGTCTAGGGACTGGATTCTGCGTGTGGGGTTGGTCCTCAGGCCTAATCCAGTGCAGGATCAGTTCATGGATTGAGCACCACTGTTTGTAAGAGATAAAAGAGAGGACTGGGAAAAAGAGGTGAATGTAGGAATCAGAAAAGTGATAAGAGGTATAGAAACATAGTAGGAAAATGAAGATTGTAAGAGGAGAAGAATACAGCAGGAAAGGGTCCTACCTTCCAAAGGGCCAGTATGTGAATACCATGGAAGAGTAGGAGGCAGAAAAGGAGACACACAGAAGAGAACAGGAGATTGAGTAGGAGAATAGTAGTACCTAAGTTCTTAAAGATAAAGAGACCACTATGACCATTTACGTGCACTTTTTTCAAAATACCAGTCATAAAACTTCACATAGCAATCCTTGCAGCGAAAAGGATTTTTCCTGCTATGTAACTGACCATATTAAGGTCATTATTTTGTGACTGAACAACTAAGACAACCAGTCTTGGTACGGAGAATGCAAGATGATGAATTTAACTCACTTGGTAAATTATTCCACTGCCAGGGACTGTAATAAAGTGGTATGTTGGAGATGGGAAGGAGGAAGGCAAACAGAAAGAGAGGTTAGACTCCAAGGACACTAGTTGAAAAAACAAGATAGGAGGCAAGAAGGGAGCAGGAAAGAAATCTGATGTTTGCATGTCTAACTTTTAAATGAGTGTGATTCTCATTTAAGCAATACAAGAAAATGAGGAAGAATGAGATCTCTGGCAGTAGAATGCATCAGTCCTTGCACTGCACAGTTGAGAACTGTCATGAGCTTAATTGCCATATTGTTAACATACTGCATTCTGTTGCTTCCTCCACTAAAGCCCTGATTCACCACTGCTATTGATATTGATAGAACTCCACTTACATCAGGATAAATATGCATATGGTTCTCATAGGTCAGTAAGATCAGTTAAAAGTATAAAAATAATGTGGGGCAAGGGGCAGATTTGGACCCAATCTTATACTCTTCCTCTTAAGCAACTGCAGCTTGCCACAGAGACAAGTTACTGTGCTAGCTAGACCTTTGGCCTGGCTCAGTATGACCATTCTTATGAATCAAGCAATTTTCTCTTCAGTAGTGTCCTCATCTGGAAAGACTAAGGACTTGATTCAACACTTACGTAGGTTAATTGAAATGAAGGCTCTGGCATTTTTTATTTTAACAAATTTTTCTGCCCCGTCATAAACTTAACTAGATTTATTCTGCTAAGACCTTAAGAACATTCTTGCCAGTCTAAGAACTGACTCATTTTGGCTGCTTTTATTAGTCAGCTTTTTGCTTGTATTAGAAAAAAGACAGCAAGTACATTCTCAGATATAAATCCCTCCTCCATTGTCTTGATCTTCTCTTATACTGAGAATGAAATATCTTAACTATAGCCATCTACTTACAAAAAAACCCCGCAAAAAACCCCAACCTAAATGCATGAAGAGGAGAATTTCCTTTCTAAATAGTGGACAAGAAGACCAGGTTTCAAACTCAGGATAAATATGTTTATTGGAGACAAGGTTCCTTGGGTGAATCTGATATCTTTTATTAGACCTACCCAAATAGTTGGAAAATAGTTATTAAGCAAGCTTTCGGGTTCAAAAACCCTTCATCGGGCTAAGGAAGTGTCAGCAGTGGGTGTGTGTTCTTCCTGGATGGAATGAAAAGTAAAGAAGCCAGCGGCTGGGCTGGTATGCATACAAGACAGGCAGTCAGTGAAAATGTAGATTGAGGAGTCAATGGGTGAGAGACAGGCGGGGGAGGGGGGAAGAGAGAGAAGGGGGATGAAAGTGGAGAGATACCTGGGGAGTCAGATGTCAGGCAGGTTATAATGTGTCATAAATCCAATGTCTATATTTAGTCCATGATTTTTAGTATCCAGGAGGTTGATGAAGTGGAGTTCATAGGCTCGTCTCTGGGAAGCGTTTTGTAAGTTTCCTTTGAGGATCAGGACTGAGAGATTGGAGAGAGAGGGGTTTTCTTGTGAGAAATGTGCCCCCACAGGTAATTGGGTATTTCTGTCTTTGATAGATTTCCAGTGTGCATTCATTCCGGTGCCCAGTTGTTGTTTGGTCTCTCCTACGTATTTTCCATCGGGGCATTTGGCGCATTGGATGAGATATATCACATTTCTGGAGGTGCAGCTGTAAGCAGTCAAGGTGGCAAAGCCCAAAAGACAATAGGCTCAAACCCAACTGCTTGCATTGCCAGATTTAGGCTTAAGATACTTAAGATACAGTTTAGGGCCTCACAATATGAGGGGCCTCTAAATAAGAAAAGAAACCTGACTCAATATCAAGTTTTATAATAATCAGTTGGTAAATAAAGGACATAAACAGAGATAAGGGAAACTGACTCTTTAAATATGGACATTTTCATTCTAATATGACAAGTATTAGATTATTTTTGTTGTATGGTGCCTCTTAAACTGGACATAGTTAGGACCTCAGCGTGTCATAATCTTGTACTGGCTGCTTTCCTTAGATATCAAGTGGATTCCAGTTCCTATAGTCAACAAGAATGTTAGAAAAATGCTACTGACTTATAATCCACTAAGGAAAGCCATCAGCCATGAAATCACATGACTACACAACATCAAGAATTTATACTTTGGTCCTCACCATATGTAACCCAGGAACACCCAAGGGTGTGCCCATCCTCAATTGAAAGGGATAGATGAGGCAGGCAACAGTGCTGTGAGAGGGACACCGGTGATTTGAGCGTGGGTCCCTCTTTCCTCTATAGAGTCAACTCCATGCCAATTCTCTTAACTATTTACAATTTATTGAATTACAATAAACATAAAACTAAATATCATATACATATATTTACACAGCGAACATTAACCAATAACTAAGGTCAAACCCTAAATAATACTGTGGGAAAATCGCTGGCAACCACAACAGAGAAAACAATATACCCACAAAATAAAATCATAAATTACTTTGCTCTATGATAACACTATTTACCCATCACAACCAAATAATTGCAACAACATCAATACAATACAACCTCTCAATTACAAAATATAAAAAACTCAGACAAAAACATTCTTAATAACATCTATTCCTTAATACCCATGGTGAGAGAGAGTCCTCCCAATTGGGTCCCGTGGCGGTGGGGGGTGTCCAGGAAGCACCACAGGCTCTTCCCCTTAGGCCCTTGCCTGGGCGGGGGACTGTTCACCCAGTCTCTCTCTGGGTTGCCTACCCCAAATGACCTTCCCCAATGAGACCCAAGGGCCCAATGACTCGTGCTCCCTCGGGTAGCGGTGGTCAGGGTGCAGCTCGATGGGTCTCCTCCATGCCACCGCTGAAGTGTGTCTCCAGGTCTTCCCACACCACCAGGCTTCTCCCACCCTGTGCCCTGCTCTGGGCACTGAGGACTCACCTGCTCTTGGCTGTTGTGCTGCCGCTGCTGCTGGCTTCTGGGTGCTGGGCCTCATGCTGCAGCACTGCTATTTCCTCATGCCCTGGCTTTGGCACTGAGGGCTCTTTTAGCAAAAGCTGGGCCCTTCTGGCTCCAGCTATCTGGCTTCACGCTGGATAGCTAACTTGAGCAGCCTCCACTGCTCCCGGGCTCTGCTCTCTTACGCGCCGCTTGCGTACCTCCCTGCCTGGCCGTCTGCCAGAGTTACAGGCCTGAGCCTCCCTGCTGCAGCTCCCAAGGCGCGGGCCCACGCACCACCCTACATACTGTGGGACCCGCCGGCCCTCTGGGGTTGCAGGCTCGAGCCACTGCTCACGGCTCCCAGAGCCCTAGCTTGTGTGCCAAAATGTGCACTGTGACACCCAGCCACCCGCCAGGGTTGCAGGCTAGAACAGCCACTTGTGACTCCCAAAGCCTGGACTCCATGCACTGAACTGAGCACTGTGATGGGCCTGAGCAGTCTCACACTGCTCCCAGGGCCAGGTCTCCGTGCACCGTCTCCGGGTGCCATCCACAGCTGGAGTGGTCTTGCACTGCTCTGAAGGCTGCTCCTTCAGTAGCAGCTTCAGGAGCCTTGGGCCTATTATCCACTGGAGAAGAGCTCCCCAGTTTTTCTTGCTCCACTCTTCTTAAGTCCCTTGCTGCATCTGCCCAGTGTGCTGAGCATGCTGGGCTTTTATCTACATCAGAGGCCCCGCCCCTGAAGTCTGCCAGACCTGCAAAGCACAGTCTTCAGTCAGGTCCAGGAGCTCCTCACCCCTCCTCTGAGCAGGGGCAGGGCAAGCCCCTCCTAGCTGTTACCTGATTGGTAGAAGTGTTCCACCAATCCAAAGTGTCCTTCTCTAAACCAGGCTTGCTGGGCAAAAGCAGCGAGCCCACCACACATACATAGTTATTCCGCTAAGTGATAGTAAAGACTTTGACATGCAAAATTAATCTTGGTTTAAGAGGAATCACAAAATCTTTGTTTATTGAATTCAACCTCTCCATGTGCACTCGGGAGATAATAGGCACTTACAAAAGATGAAATAAGCAAAGTCAGGACTTACCCCTTTTTGGAAGAGGGGCAAGCACCTAACTCAAGTACTTTTGAAAACCCCACTCTATATCTGAAGTGTGACAGCTTCCTCTTTAACTCCCCTCCCCTGAGTAAAATCCAGGTACAAACAGCTTTTAGATGTGGTAATAAAGTAGGAGTATTTGTAACAAATCAACTGTACTGTAGAATGAGGCAGCTTTCAGCAAAGTTAGTAGCAGTAATTACTCTAGCTTGTGTCTCAAGGGTTGCTGAACTAATAATGATTAAGATGGATGAACCTTAGCTATAGAGAGCTCACGCTTTGAAATACTTGTGTGTGGCAGAAGTAAAACACAGTTGACTAATGATTGTACAGTTTTATATTTGGTAAGAGAGATGCATATAAAGCACATTTTCAGGGGAAGGGTCATGCTTCATAGAGATAGGAAAGATACAAATTATGTATAATTATCCAGATCAGATTCATGTTGACAGGTAATTCTCACTATCACTATTTCAGAGAATAATACAATTACTATAATGAAGAGAGAATTATTGTTTCTGGTTTAAAACAAAGTCTACAGAGATGTAGCAGTTATTAAAATACTGGGTTGAGAACTGAATATTAGCAGAGGGTATGATACTACAAACTTTTCTTACATAGCAGTCAATTAATTTCTTTGAACCTTGTGGAACTGCTCCTTTGAGTAAGGGTTTGCCTTATGATTAAGGGTTTGCAAGATCAGGGCCAGACTTTATTTGCTGCTAGAAACTGTAACATTTTTTCAGACTATAATCACTAAAGTCTGTCAATTTAGGACTAACTATAAAGATGACAGCAACATTACTGAGGAACCTAGAAGGTAATTACCTCACTCTGAAAGAAATAAGAAGTGATTTCTTAGAGTAGTGCAAAAGAAAAAGAGAACTAAACCCTATCACCCAAAACACGCAATTACTGCAGGGGCAGGTATTTTATTTTGGCCAAAGGCCATTTAATGGCTTTCAGTGAGCTGTCGAGGGCCACAAGGGTAGCACCACCACTTGACAGGTGCCCTACCCTGATCGCCATCTTGGGACCAGAAGTCCCACCCCCTAACGCCTGGCACTTGAAGTCCCTCCCCTTGCCCCTGGAAGTACTTTTTTGGGGGGTGGGGAGAGTTGCCATCTTGGAACTGGAACCCCCCCCCCCAATCATATACTAAAAATCAAACATCTACTATAATATTTTAAAATTTTACTTTAAAAATATTTTTGTTCTGATTTGTGTGTTTGCATACTGTATATAGAGGTGATTTCATAATAGCTCAGAATAAATTCTTATGCTTGTATATTGTGTATGGGGGTGTGGGTGATCGTCCTGGGCAATGTAGAGGGGGGGTTGTAAAGGGATGTTGGGGGCTGTGGGTGTATGCATGAGTGGGTGTGGTTTTTGGACAAGTCTATAGGGAGTGTGGGTGTGAGAGTGTGGGGGGGTGTGGGGTTTGTGGGGTATATGTAGGTGTGGGGTTTTTGGGTGGGTGTGGGGGTGTAGGTGTGTGTGGGGATCTGTCAGGTAGTGCTGAGGTTTGTAAGAGGTTTGTAAAAGGGTGTGGGAGGGGGTGTGTGTAGGTGGATGTGTAGTTTGTGTTGGGTGTAGGGTTTGTGATGGGGGATCTGTGGGGGTGTGGGTTTTGTGGATGGGTCTGGGGTGTGTGGGAGGGGGTTTACGTTGTATGGTTTGTGGGAGTGTGTGGGGATGGGTGTGGGGTTTGTGAGGAGGGTGTGAATGGGTGTGGGGGGGGTGGCGCGCCCAGCCACATGCCCTCTCCCCAACATGGTGCACAGCTCTTACTGCTGGTGGAAGCAGCAGCAGCAGGCAGCAGTCCCTTGGTTTGCTCATGGCCCATGGCAGGCAGAGCCCCCTGGCAGTGTACAGCTCCAGCTGAGTCCCAGGAGCTGCATGTGGTGGCACAAAGCCAGTCTGGCCCACTGATGCACGCCTTTGAACCAGACCAGGCTGGTTCCTTGCCAGCATATAGGGCTTGCAGAACTGCAGGCAGGAGCTGCATGCCAGTGGGTTGGGCCAGCTTTGTGCTTCCAGCACCCCAGTGGGAAGCTGCATGTGGTGGTATGGAGCTAACCCAGCCCAATGGCACATGACTCCCTGCAGCTCCCAGTCCTCACACCATTGGGCTGGGTGGGCTCTGTGATACCGCAATGGGCTCCTGACACTGCAGCCAGGAGTCTACACCGCTGGGCTGGGCTAGCTCTGTGCCTCCATGTTCAGCTTCACACTGGAAGCTCCACGTGGAGTCATGGAGCTGGCCGGGCCTGGCCCAATGGTGCATAGAGCCCAGCTGCAGTGCCAGGAGCCCCATGTGGCAGCACGGAACCAGCTTGGTTCGAAGGCATGTGCCAGCAGGTCAGACTAGCAGCCTCTGGCACACAGCCAGAGCCACATACCACCGGGGGGCTCTGCCTGCCATGGGCCATGAGCACCCCAAGGGCTCACTGCCTGCTGCTGCCGAAGGTGGCAGAGGCTGTATGCCATGGGGGTGGTAGGTGGTCCACACACCCCCGCAACTCCTTTCTACTCACTCTTGCCCACACTCCCCCCACCCCCCCACACATATACACACACAGCCACGCATGCCATCAGGCTGGTCAGGCTCCCTGGCTGTCCAGTCACCCCCATTCCACTTGGTTCCTCCACATGGGATTCCCAGATAGAGTGCTGGGAACCTGATAGAGGTGATGGCACAGAGCCCACCTGGTCTGATAGCACACCATCTGTGAAAGCCCACACCTCCCACTGGCTTTCAGATGGACAGGCATGGGCCAGTAATTATTTTTTGAAGGGGCCCTGAAGGCCAGATAGAATGGCCTGGTGGGCTGGATCCAGCTCACAGGCTGTATTTTGCCTGCCTCTGAATTAATGTAAAGTTCTTACAAATCTTATGTGTCACAACCCAAAGGTGTGATTTTGTTTTGTGTGCGCTTTGGCACCACTGAATTATTTTCCCGCCAATTTGTAGCTTTCTTTGCAGTGTGCATTTCTTCTTTGCAGCACAGAAATGCACTTTGCAAAGAGT
>NW_005842305.1:699807-716460 GCF_000455745.1 Alligator sinensis | reverse complement strand
GGAGCCTCGACAACTCCGTGGGAGTGATCCGAATATTGTCTGAGTCCTCAAACGAGGATTTAAGCGGAGCTGTGCCTGGGAAACTGTCCAGCCTACACCGCGACCATCTTCGGTGTAAGTAAACAATCTTGAATCAACCATTAAGCATCCGTGCCTAATTCCAGCGTGTCGCCTGTTTTCTCTGACCCAGCGTGCCCGGGCTGCTGGCTACAGCCCACGTGGTGCGAAAAAGGGCCCGGATCGCTCCCGGCCCGCACATTATGAAGTTCTTATGAATTAATGCACACGTTTGAACATGCACCCAAGACTGCAGCACATTGAACCAGGTTGGAGCAGCTCCAGCTGGCAGGGGGGCCCCAACAGTCAGCCTGGGGCTTCTTCCCCTGGCTCAATATGCTTCAGAGGGGCTGGCTGTGGCACAAGGGTGCTCCAGTGCAGGACTAGCTGGCAGGCAGCCTCCACACTGAAACCCTTGTGCCCCAACCAGGTCAGCATCTACACGTGCACAGCTGTGGAGTAAAAAAACTCTCCTATTGTCAATGTTGCTTATAAGTACTATCCTGCTGCAGAGTTAATTAGTTTACTCCAGCCGAATAGGGGCACATGTGTAAATGTGTGACATTTACTGCGGAGCTAAATTAGTCTACTCCTCAGGAAATATCTTGTGTAGATGCACCCAGTAGCAACAAACCTGCATACAACTACTTGTATGGTTGTATAGTATAAAATTTGAAGAAATGTAACATCAACATCAACTTGTGGCTGACTATCACCCAGGATCATGCCAAATGGTGGAAGAGTCTGCTGCAAGGATGTCAGTACTTTGAAACCTTACAATAACAGGAGACAGAAAAGCGGGAGCAGCAGAAACAGTGCATCTTGGACTGAACCAAGTACTAGAGCCACTCACGCCACTAGGAAACATACGCCTGAGCTGCAACAGTTTCTCAATCCCAGATGGGTCTCATCAGCCATCTTCAGACCCGCAGATAAGAAAGACAATCATGGGGTGCAGACAGAAGTGCAGCTGCCAGGTGTAACTCAGAATGATTTTTGCAAAGCATTCTGAGTTACAACATTACCCCAGACCAAACAGAAGTTCACTATTGGTTCCAGAGCAGAGGGGACTCTAGTTGTGGGCCGGGAGCCTGCAGCCAGGTTCCCATAGCAACGGCCAGGCTCTCTGCCAGTGCTTGCTGTTTTCTGAAGGGGTGGGGCAGAAACGCAGCAGAGGGAGCTCATTTCTTGGGGCTCCCCAGGTCGTGCTGAAGAGTGGGGTGGGTGAATTGGAGCCCCCCCCACCACTTCAGGAGGGCTGCAATACACCTTCCCCATCCTCCAGAGAGGGCTGATAAAACCTCAGACTGAACTCCCTCTGCTCCCTTTCCCCCCTCCCATTCTGAAAACAGGGACAGGCTGAGAGTTCTGCAGACACAAGTTACAAAAGAGGCTACATTTTGTAACACCTTTATCTGATACCTCAGGCAATGAGGGGTCAGATTTTCACCCAATCAGCCATTTTGGAAGCTGTTTTCAGCTGTGCACTTGTGTGTGGTAACAGCTATAAACTGCTGTGGGTCAGGCAAAAAAATTGTCACTTCTGCCTGCACCTCGTGGAAGACTGCAAGGGATCCTAGACTGCAAGGGATTGCCCGTGATGATCATGGTGTGTGATCTGCATGGAACTTGGAGAGAATAGCTGAAGTATCAGGAGGAAAGAGTTTGGAAGAAGGCATGAGGAAGTCAGTCTACCAGAATATGGCTTGAATGGTGGTGGCAGTTGCAGCATCTCTGCAACTAGTCTCTTAATAAGCTCATTCAGCTTTAGAAACCTGGAGTCATGTCTCACTCAATAAGTAGTACAGGAAACGTCTTGCACACTGGCTCATGAGGCTGCAGACTTTAGGGCAGTGATTATCAACCACATAACCCAGAAATTTCAAATAGGAATTCACAGTGTTAACAACATTCTGACCTGCTGTGATCTTTCTGAGTTCTTTGCAACAGATAAAA
Organism: Alligator sinensis; assembly: GCF_000455745.1. Taxonomy (NCBI): domain Eukaryota; kingdom Metazoa; phylum Chordata; order Crocodylia; family Alligatoridae; genus Alligator; species Alligator sinensis. The sequence continues at coordinate 714,447 of NW_005842305.1, read as the reverse complement.
CATCCTCTATTACTTTTCTGTAATCAACAAACTAGTGAATGCTAAGAGCTGTCATTTTCCAAGGGGTGTTTTGAGTCTAACAAGGGGTGACTTGAGTCTAGAAGGGTTGAGAACCACTGCTTTATAGCATACTTTTTCTATAAAAGTCACAACAGTGACCATCATCTTTTGTCTTCCTTTCTCACCCACAAAAACGTACATGTGCACATGTCTTTAAAGACAGGTTTTTCACTGGGCATGAAATACAATTCCATGGATTCTGGTACAATTTTAGTGGGTTCTGGTATGATTCTGTGTATGATTTGATCCATGTGAGGTCACTTCTGAAGAGTTACAAAACAAGGTAATATAAATAGAAACTGCTAATTCCTTGAAGATGGACTTTATCACTATGATATCAGTGTAGAAAATGCTAATTAAAGGCTTTAATATGTGATCCTCATCGTACACATACAATAAAGCATAGGGTGTTATTAGTTGAAAGCTATGAGAAATCAGCATTAAAACCAATCATATCCTATGATACCTCTGAAAACTACTTATAGGAAACAAGTTCTAAATTACTGTTTCCTAGTTCTACCAGGCTAAGAGTCAAGGGAGAATTTGGCCTCGTGTTTTTATTGTCCCGTGTTCCCATTTGAAAAGCTTGTTTGCAGGATCCCTTTAAATGCCAGGAGGAAAATATTTGAAATGACATATTCCCAGTGAGTCACAGTTGTTGCCAAGGCAACACTGTGGTTGCATCACAGAAAAATTTAATGGATTGGCTTTAGTTTATGGGACTTTACTGCTTTGTATTCACTTTATGATGTAGATACTCTTTTAGGGCATGGACCAACTACCATGGAGGAAAGGAGACTCTCATTGACTTAAATGGGAGCTGGATCGGGCCCTTAATTACCAATTCCTTTAAATCCAATTATGCCATATTACATTTTTCATTTTTACAGTTAAGCACTTTGAATGATTTCCACACTCTTGTGTATCATTTATATGCTTCTACATATACAACATGGCTTATTCTCTACAAAGTGCCATCACTTGTAAGCAGATTACTGGACTGTTTACAATAGAACCCCATCACTCATAAGATGATTAAGAAGGAAGCAGCATTACTGTACTAGGAAAAATTCTAATATGTGAGGGAATGAGGTTTAGAATGTTATCTTTTTTCATTTGTGCTCTCAGCTTCATGGGCTTCTGTGAGAGAAAAAAAAAAAATCAGCAAATTCTAAAAGTAGGCGGTGCTCACCAGTGGTCTCCAGTGACCTAGAGGAAATGGTCCCTGCTGGGGCTGGAAATACAATTTTTTAATGTTTATACCATCAGAGCCATTAAGAGGACTGCTAAGAGATGTCAATAAGGTAAGGCAACAACCCTCATGGCCCAGGGAACTGGTATATATCTTGCATATCAGAGGTTCCCAAACTTTTTCTTATTATGTATCCCCTTCCAGATCTACCAGTTTCCCATGTACCCCTACCAACATATTTTAACACCTTACATGCCAATTATTATAATGACAATTAAATCCACCATTACACAATTTCTCCTGCGTACTCTGCAGAGATGCCTTGCGTACCCCCAGGGGTACGTGTACCACAGTTTGGGAACCCCCGTTGTATATCATTTGATAAACACATGCACATCCACACATATATGTATAATAACCCCTATATATAAAGATTATATATAGTTAGATTTTTATTAGGATAACAAAATTGAAGCTCTTTTAATATATACTTACATCTTTTTACATGTCTGTATGGCTAGGGACAGACATTCAAAAAGCCTGAATCGGAGTTGATGTAATCTTTGCAGGTTAGTTTAACCTGTGTAGATTGAACTGATTTGCAAGTGAATAGACATTCATTTTTGATTCCTGAAATGCAGGCAAATGCCTACACTGGCTCGGGCTAGAAGCCAGGGGGTGCTAGAGCGAGCCCTGGGCTTCAGGGAAGCTGTGCTGAGGTTGGGGGCAGGGGGCAGGTGTAGCCAGGCCCTGGAAGGTCTAAGTATGACTGGGGATGGGTTTAAATCCCCACCCTGGCCTGCAGGGACCCCAGCCTGGATATGCCTGGAGGGGGAAGGGGGAAGCAGTCCCTGCCAGGGATCCTCATCCCCCTCCTCCCTGCTCACTTGCTTGCTGCTCCAGTGGCAAGAGCAGGAGCATAGCCGGACCCCAGTAGCCTGAGGGGAAGGAGTGAAGTTTAATCCCCTCATTGCAGGGAGGCGGCACAAGCACTGACGGGCTCTGCTCATGTACCCAGGGCCGTGGCGGCTAGATGCCGGTAGCCTGAGGGGAAGCGGGGAGTGGTGCAGGCACTGACATGGCACTGGCTCTATGCCACGCTGAAGGTCCCTTGAGGCAGGGCCTGCTCTGCAGCACCTGGGCTAAGTCCCTTGGAGGAGCAGCAAGTGGTGCCCGATCCTGAGGGTGGGTCTGGCCCCTGGGAGGGAGCAGGGAAGTGGGGATGTGACCTAGCTGCAGGCGCAGATGTGGGGGAAGGGGAGAGCCAGGGATAATCACAGAGCCCGACTTAGCACTGCTTCCTATTGTAGCAGTACAGCCCAGGCTGGGGCAGCAGGCAGTGCCTGCTGCATCCCACATCCAGCCCCATATGGGGGCTGCGGTTTGCAGGTAGACTGCTTCTGGAGCATGGCTCCCCATCCCCCTTCCTCTCCTGGTGGAGGCGGTGGAGCAAACCATTGCAATGGGCAGAGGTGAGACACCTATCACCTACTGCCTGCTTGCGGCAGCACTAGGTGCTCAGGGCAAGTTGCCATGGGCCAGGGGCATGAGCAGCAGCAGTGGGAGGTGATGGACTGCTGCAGCCTGGTCCAGCCCGGCCCCATGACCCGGGGCATGTGCAGCAACTGGCCCCCAGTAGCTTGTCCCGAGTGCTCAGCGCTGCCACAAGCAGGTGGTAGGTGACAGGTACCTCATCTCCGCCCACCACAATGGTTCATTTTGCTGCCACCACTGGGAGAGGGAAGGGGTCTGGGAGCTGTGCTCCAGGTGCAGTCTCCCTGCAAACTGCAGAACCCACACAGGGCTGGAGGTGGGAGGCAGCAGGCGGTGACCACCGCCCCCTAGGGCTGTCCCAGCCTCGGCTACACTGCTGCAGCAAAAGGAAGTGATGAGTTGGGCTCCATGATTGATTCCTGTCTCCACCCCCCCCATCCCCCTCCGCAGTTGCAGCCAGGTTACATCTCCCCCTCCCACGCCCCTTCCCCGCCACCTCAGCATTGGACACCACTCACCACCCCTCCAAGTGACTTGGCCCAGGTGCTGTGGTGCGGGCCCTGCTTGAGGGTGCCACTTCTGCCTGCAGTGGGGGATTAAGACACCCCCCCCCCCTCAAGCTACTGGCATCTGGGTACTGTGGCCCTGGGTGCACAAGCAGAGCCTGTTGGTGCATGCACTGCCCCCTCTCCCCTGCAATAGGGGGGTTAAACCCCACCTTTCCCTCAGGCTGCTGAGGTCTGGCCATGCTCCCGCTACTGCCACTGGAGCAACAAAGTGTGGGGGGAGCTGGGGATTCCTGGCAAGGGCTGCTGCCTCCCTGCCAGGCAGACCTGGCTGCACTCCAGAGCAGGGTTTTGCACATGCACCCACTGCTCAGCCAGCCAGAGCAGTGATAGTGCTCCGGCTAGGGAGAAGGATGGGGCCAACCCTGCTTGGCTGGAACAGACAGCCTAGCCCAGCCCAGGGCTGCAGAGCATGCTGGGGGGCTCTGATTTAACTTAAACCAGGAAAGAATCTGGGACAGAAGTTCCATAAACCAGTTTGACCTCAATCTGTTAAGTCTGATACTACATTCAACCAAGTTTATCTCAGACCAGTTTCGGCCATTTTGAAACTGGTTTATGTACACTGAACTTATGTTCTGTTATAGGTTTAAACCAGTTTCTGATCACTTAACCCAGTTTGTGTGTAACTTCTGTCCCTAGCCAAGGTGTAATAAACTATTTTATGATTATAAGAATAAACTTTTCAAGTCACGTTATACCAGTTTACACCTCTTCAAACATTGGCTCCACAACTCTGAAAATCCACAGTTACATGATCTTATGTATACTTAACAGTAGAGTGGGATGGATTTTGATCTACAACCCTCCTGACATGTATGTAGTCATATGTGAAAAAAATTAAGTCATTCTAATCATGTAACCATTGATATCACTGAAGTTACACCACACTGTAACCAAGATTAGAATCTTCCCCTTAGATTCTGTAATGGGTATAATTTGTTCATCTTTCAGTTAGATTAGAGATTTAATAAAAGATCTGGAACCCATAAATCTACATGCGCTACTACAGTAGCTGCTAAACAGCATGAAATTGCCTTACCTAAGGGGGAGCTTGAAGAGACTATGGAAGGACCAAGAGATGCAGGGCATACAATGATTATGCAGCAGCACCATCCTGTAGGGCTAGGTACAGACAGTCAAAAAGCCCGAGGCTGAATCGATTCAGTCTTTGCAGGTTAGTCTAAGATACACATATTAAATTGAAAAAGAAGTGAACAGACATTTACCTTTGATTCAGGAAATGCAGTCATATGCCTGCAGTGGCTCATGCCAGAAGCTGGGGGGTGCTAGAGCATGGTTTTCTGGCTGTGTTCACTTCCTCTTCCTTCTGCCCCTGAGGTCTCTGGGATTTGCAGACCAGAATTACAGCAACAGGACACTGCAGGGTTGCTCATCACTTCCTTTTCCTGCTTCCAGGTGCTTCTGGGATTTGTAGTTCACAGTTGCAGCCAGCACTAAGTTTGAGCAGGGGAAGGGGTGTTTAGCCCCTCTCCCTGGGGGTAGGGCAACCCCTCCCTGCCATAGACTGGGCTGTATTCCCAGCTGGGCTTGCCCCCCACCCCCTTGTCAGCCAGCCCTCTTTGCTTCAGCTAGAGAGCAGAAGGGAGGAGCCATTCCTCTGCTCTTTGGAGCAGACAGCAGAGCCCAGCCCAGCCCACAGCTGGAAAGCATGCTGGGGTGCTGGGGGGCTCTGATTTAACTTGAACCAGCAAGGGGTCTGGCACAGAATTTTCATAAACTGGCTTGACCCAAATCAGTTAAGTCTGATACTACATTCAACCAGGTTTATCTTAAACCAGTGTCAGCCATTATGAAACTGGTTTATGTGCACTGAATTTATGTTCTGTTACAGGTTTAACCAGGTTCTGATCACTTAAACTGGTTTATGTGCAACTTCTGTCCCTAGCCCAGGTGTAACCTGCTCTTTTGGTGCAGCCAACCTTCTCTGCAAATGATGCAAAGATGGCTCAATACTTTTCCTCCTTCCTGTCAAATCTACTTTTTCTTTGAGGTATCCCGAATGCCAAGGAATACAGTTGTGATGGGTTTTTGAGTATGTTGCATGTGATGGAAGGCTCTTTACATGGTCTCTCCATGTGGTCCTGAGTCCTTGAAGAGACCGATATGGGTAGTATCTCTTCCCTCTCCCCAAATCTGGATAAATCCAGTATTGACATAATTAGCTTTTGGAACTGGGGGTGAGAGGGAGGTGTTGCTCTTTCACCCATCAAATATATCTGAAATGTAACACATGATGCACCTTACATTACATATTCAAGACATGAATGTGGCTGCCCTTGACTCTTCTGGACTTTTTGAGTTTGGCTTCACCTCAGTGGGGCTTTAGCAAACCCACTTACTCTGTTACATTCCCTTTTCATCAGAGCTGTCTCCTAAATGCTGTTCACTTGTAGTATCAAAATCATAGGCGACTGAGTCAGAGGGGGCACTTGCCCCCTCAGTGGCCAGTCATTGTCCAGGGGGGTGGGTCCCATGGCCAATCCTGCTGACCCGCAAATGGCAGCAGCACACTGCTGACACTTCTGGGAGAGCCCCCACTCCCCAGCTGGTGCTCTCAGGGGGGCACCAGCACTCTCACCTGTCCCCCCCACCCAGGAATGCTGGCTGACAGGGGGTGCACCAGCGCTCTTAGGGGGTGCACATGCACCTGCTACATGTCACCACTGATCAAAATGAATAAATTGTGCAGATCTGTGACCCTCCATCTCTCTTATGTGAGGGGTCAAATACATACAGCGTTGATCCTGAAATCATCATTATGTGGCAAATGAGTAAATCCTTCACCAAGATGAATGGGGCAATTCATTCCTCTCAGGCACTGTTCCATGCTTCCTGCAGGCTTTGCATTTTCCTTCTGAGAAGGCATTTGGAATGCCCTAACTTCTTGGAAGTATGTTATTCTTTTTTCCAAAATAATATATAAAAAAAAATACCAGTGCCCTATTTACTTTGAGTACCACGCCATAGAGCAGGAGTTGTCAACTGGGGGCTCGCGTACCCCTGGCGGTACCTGGGAGGCCCTAGGGGGTATGTATGGGTGGCTGGGGATGGAGCGCTGCCACCTCCCAGAAGCAGGGCCGAGTGAGGGCAGTGGTGCCCCTCTGTGGGCCACACAGGCACCGTTTGGCCAGCCAGACATGGAGCGATGCCGCTTCTCACCACCCCACGCTGCTGCCACTCTGCTCCTTTTTTAGTAAGTGTACCCTGGCTCCATGTCTGGCTGTGCACTCCCCCCTCCCCCACCCCCAGCTTCCAGAGGTACACTTACTAAAAACTTCTGGCCATCAGGAGTATGTTTACTAAAAAAGGTTGAAAACCCCTGCCATAGACTATAACCAGCAAATAAGCATGCAGATTTGCAACATCCTCTTTCTTCCCAGCAGCTGTACAGTCACTATTACACATATCCCTATCTCCAAGATGCTACTAATCTTGTTTCCTGATTCTCAATATGCTCATAACACATTTTACAGCATCAACTTCTCCACTACTTTCTACTTTTGTGGCTTACCCTCAACCTTTGCTTTGCTCTTTTACAAAGATTATATGGTCCACCTCTCAAAATATGCAATTTATTTTTCTCTAAAATGTCCCCTTTTTTCTTTCCACACTAACCCCTTCTCATGACTGCAGCAACAGCAATTTATTTTGATTCACATTTTATTGAATTGGGAGTAACAGGTTGTGATCCACTGAGTTCTGTGAAACAAAACTGACAGTCAAGGTCATCTATGAGAATGAACACAAAAGAGAGAGTGAAGAAATTTTTATAGAGTAACTCTGAAAAATTATATTAGAACAATTCAGTTTCCTAAAAATGAAGAGGCTTATCCAGATCTGCCATTTTAACCCATGTGCTTTCAGAGGTTGATGGTTTTCAGGAAATGAAATAAGGTAGTGAAACTTAAAACGTTAATGGATTAAACAAGCCCAATTTTATGTAAAGCACTGAGATGTGAAAATAAAATAACAAAATACTAAATGTTATGGTATGAGAGCTCCACCTTTCATTCAGCTGCACAAGTAATAACTTTGTGACAACTTCAGTGCACAACTAATTAGCCACTTGCTGGACATGTCCTTATTCTGTTCTAAGGAAGTGATCACCTCACCTTTAAGCTATCAATCAGTGTTTAGAAATGCCCTGAATATAAAGATGGGAAAGTAAAGCACTGGATATGAATCACATACCTAGCAGGAAGTCTAGTGATCCGTGCTTTAAAGAGATCTGAAAAGCAAATGATGTCAAACACCTTCCTTTTTCATTCTTTACATAAAATAAGTGGTATGAAAAGAAAGCCATTCATTGTTCAGATCAGCTGATCTAGACCTTGACTATCACATTAGCCTTTTGTTCTTGGCAGCACCTTCTCAGAGTGACTAATGGAAACCATCATTTCTGGCAGGATGGGGGTTTTCCATCTTGTTGAGGGCATGTTCTCCCCTCCTTTCTCCAATTTGTCTGCCATCCCCACCCTGCCTATGCTTGCTCTCTTTTGATGTCATTTTCTTTCTTTTCTTTCCCTGTATGCTTCAGTCTCCCATTCCCATTCCTCATCCCCTTTTCTCTGTTCTCTTCCTTCCATTTCCTGTTTACCCCACTCACTAGCTCTCACCTGATATAATGTTCATATAATATTAATTGATTTCTTATTTATGGAAAAATGATTACTGAAAAACAGAGCATTGCAAAGCATTAGGGCTCATATGGTACCTTCATCTAGACATTTTAAAGCACTCAAAGGGGTTATTATCCTTATTTCTATAAGAGATACCTAAAAGTTACTGTTCAGTTAAATGAGGTGTCAAAGGCCACACACTGAGTCGGGGGAAGAATTAAAAGTAAAACCCTAAGATACTGACTCTAGCTATAAAATGGTACATGTCTAAAATAAGCTTAAAAAGCAAATACCTAATTCATTGTCAGGTGCACAGCAAACAAATCAGACATATGCACTATTTCCTACTGATGGGACCTATATTGGCTCCAAGAGCAATTCCACTGTATTCAGTGGTGGTCCCTAAGCACATAAGGATTGTATGATCAAGACAGGAGGACACATACTAGTTCATGACATGTGCATTTAATAGACATTGGCAAAGAGGATCAGTTTTAAATCACAATAATAAATCAATACAATTAGTCATTCTTAACATCAGCCATGCATGATGCATTGAGGAAAATGACTGAGAAAAAAAAAACACCGAATAGATTCAAAACTGTGGACTCGATGAAATAAGATTATGTACACTGAAGACTAAAGGGGGAAATTATGGAAAGCATTATGATGATTAAGAAGCACAGTTTCCCTGCCAGCTGCTGAATAAAAGCAATGAGGCCTCAAGTTGTGCTGGATGTCAATAAACAACAGAAAGAAATTTAAATGACACAAACATCAGGGAATACTGGGTATCTGTGTACCATTACATTTTTAGTCTCTCATAGGCAAAAACAGTTGGCTACATAAAACTGAATTATGTTGGGCATTTGAGTTATCCAAGCCAGTTTGGCCTCCTCAGTCTATTCTAATAGGGAACCCTGGCACAAGCAATTTCAGTCTTTGCCCACTACTTACTTTGCTCTACTAGTTGTTGCAATATTCATAATAGCAGATGGCCTCTGAAACAGATGCAGTTATATCTGAAAATTGCTAATGGTAGAAAGCAATGAAGATGCAATAGATTTATACAGAAAATGGCTAGAGGCCACAATTAGCTGTAAACTTCTTGAGCTGATCTACCTGCAGTTGGTCTTGTTTAAAAGTGGCCTCTAGCTGCCTATAGATGTGCTCGTTCGTGTTCTAATTAGAATGTGTCAGAGCAGACTCAATGAGTCTGTTCCATGTTCTAATCAGAAGGCTCCAGCCTCACCTTACCGCCATGTGGATTAAGCCTCACCATGTTTCAAAATGGACACAGGGGAGCTTTAACTAAACCTCATTGACTGAGCTTTAAATGAAGCGTCCCACAGCCATCTTGAAATGCATGGAGGCTTAATAGATGTGATGGTGAGCCATTCTAATTAGAGCAGCTGTCCAGGAACACTCAAATTAACACATACTCCCCGTTCTCCAAGCATGTGCATAGGCAGCCAGAGAGGTGACAGCAACTCACTGGACTGCCCACCTTCTGTACTCATGCATACAAAATGCCATATTTGAGGCCTATTTACACATTACTGCCTAAACCCTTGGTCTAAATGGTCTGTTATTCCAAGTTAATTTCTTCATGATGAGTTTTTAAAATCATTAGTGAAAGAATTTCTATGGATTCACACCCCATCAGCATGGGATGATGGACAATTATAATTAGGAATGGCCTATAAGAGCCAAACTCTCCAGTTCTGCTACTCAGCCTGGACCAGCTGCAATGGAGAAGCTGTGTGTTGCCCATGCAGTTAGCTGAGGTTGCCCCTGGGATACTTGAGAAGGGAGATGAAGAAAGACATAGACTCCTTTCCTTGTGTCTTTGGCTTCCTCAGACTAGCATTCTCTCTGAAGCCTTCAGGGGATACCAACTAGTACAGAAACACCAGAGAGGAAGGAATTAAAGGAGAAAAGCTTCCCAGAGGACTAATCCAATCCTGGGACATTGAAGAGGACCAAATAATGAAACCATTTTTAGTCCAATTTGAAATGGTTGGAGTTTTCCTCAGAAAAGCAAGAGTGGAATAGCAATTATATCTGTTGGCTGCTATGGAGAAAAAAAAACTGGACAGAAAAAACAGAGGCCAGATGCTGCCTCTGACCAACCATCCTGGTTCCACCCTCATGCACCAAATAGCCTGATATCTCCACTTAAATGCATCTGTGGACTTAACACAAAGAAGAATGGCACATAGCTAACAAGGGACTATGAAGATAGAGGCCCATTTGCTATGGTGCTGTGCCATAAAAAAATATGGGCAACATGTCAAAAACTCCAGTGAGGGAATTCCTAAATTGAATCTTAAAACTGAATCCCGTGGGAAAAGGTTGTGGGGAGGAGGAGGCAGAGAGGAGAAACCTACAATGATTGCAACTCATGTTGGGTTACCCAAGCTGCAGCGGTGGTAGCATGAAACTTAACAAAATCCAACCATCCAAATACATAGTTTTGCCGACCTTGCTGAGCTTTGTGCTACTGCTGTAAGGACCTGAGCTAGATACTTGAAAGCTAGCTCAGATATGTTTTCATTACACTACACTTACTTCAGTGCAGATATATCCCAAATTAATGTCTGTAAGGGCTTTGAGATCCTCAGAGGGAATACACACTAGAATTTTTCACTTTGTGCCTCTCTCTCTCACATATACACTCCCTCATATATACTTAGCAAGTCAGGACTTTTAGTTTCCTTGTATGCCATGTTTTTAGTTGGCTAAAAAAATTGCCTACAATTTATTCTGATGTTGTAAAACTAATCCCTTTTATATCTGTATAGAAGTCTGAACATTTTAGAAACCAATGATCTACCAACTACATCCAAGTTATCATCATTACTTACAGAGAAATGATACTGCATGTTAATCCAGTTTTTCCCTTCTAAATAGCAAGCCAGGGGTCAATTGCACATATAAACAAAGACATAAAGCACATATAAAACATACAAACATAAAACACATAAAAACGTAAAACACACACAAAGGCAGTATTAACAGGCACCCATTTTCTGGCTGTAACTGTTGCATTATTTATTCTTAGTAAGAGCAGCATAAATTGTATGTGTGGGAGAAAGGATTTGCATAGCAGCCATGCCTGGGTCAAGGAACATACATATTTTGACAATCACACTGCATCCAGGCTCATTGGTCACGCCTTGATAGGTAGCTGTGGCTACTAATGCTGAGAATCGACAAATCAACCATCTTTAAGAATTTTTAAAGGGGCCAGAACGGAGCAGGTCACTTCCACTCTGGATCTGGCTACACATTTGTTGATATACACAACCAGCCAGAAGCTGGACTCCAATAAAGGCAAGGATGTTGATATCATGGAACGAAGAGACTGACATGGTGTAGCTTGCATAACCTTGTAACCCTCATCTCCATTGCCCCTTCTGTCTTCATCTCTTGGACTGAACAAATCTCTGCATGAAAAACAAAGTGCTCAGGCAATGTCAACACAGCCAGTGCTAATATTAGTGATTCCTTCTTGCATAATCTGATGCTGGGCATTTTTAAAAGCACTCTAGAGACCTCTAATCACAAATAATACAGAAATCCCAAATCTCCAGTTTGCAGATTTGTGATAAATGTAGCATGATGTTGGTTTTTGTGTTTTTGGATTCTCTTAAGCAACTTTATGTTTACTTATGCTATGGGTGAAATGGCATACCTGATTGTCATAAAAAGGCAATAAATGTTATGCACCAGATGGTGTTTACTTCTGATTTTTGAGAAATAGATTTTTAAGTATCAGGGCTTTCCATACTGTGGTCCACAGACCCTGGTGTTCAACAGATCACTTGCTGGTGATCATTTGGTTTCCAGTTGCTAAACTGTAATAAGTAGCAAAAGTACATGAATTGCTTAATTAATTTTACTTTGTGGGTTAATATTGTCTGTGGGTTCCATTGATCATTGGTGGAAGGATATGACTTGGTAGAAGGTGATCCTTAATGCAGGCTCTCATTTAATTTGTGGACCTAAATAAGAAAATAGTTGACAACCTTTGTTTTCAGTGGCACAAAGAATTAGGAGCCAAAAATGCTACCTTGTTGCATTAACAAGAACTCACACATTGTAACTGTGATATGCATTTGGAATCCACAAGGTACTATAACTGAACTCCAGCCTGTGAGATTTTTCTAGTGAATGGTTGGGTCTTATTACTTAGTATTCCTAATTTTGATTCCTTTGCTGAAAAATCCGCTCCAAAATGGCCTAGTTTTTGGAAATGAATTGCTTATAAGAACAGGACATTGAAGATAAAAATAAATATAGCTGTGCCACATCTATTGTTTCTTGATGGAATTCAGAACTTAGAAACAGAATTTGACAGATTGGATTCATTCAGTGTCTGAATTCTAATTGATCACCCCTCAGGTGACATTATACCCACATCAGTATAATAAGCCTTTTTTAGAAGAAATAAGTGCAATCAGGTAAACGCATCTTTGTGCTGATCTGGGAACTCTAAAGAAGACTACAGATTTGTATTGATGTATATTCAGTCAACGACTGGGATAAGTGCAAACCTTTATGACTAAATCCATTATGGATGTCCCAGTTCCCTATAAAATAATCTCTACATGGTCCTTATTTAAAATCATGCAGAACCACTTTCAGTGAAATAAGCAAGCATTTATGTTGTACTGTCTCAAAACTGAGTTAAATACTAATCTGGAAATACTTGAGAGGAATGCTAACAACCTCAGCTGTCTTTTACCACATACTAATATCACATTGTATATATGGGGATCAGTGCTTGTTGATGTGAACCCGGTCCAAATTATGGTAGCTGAGGCCAGTGGAGGTCAATGGAACAGAGCTTTGCCACACACCATTCTTGCAGACTGAGGTCAGAGGTAGTTAGTTTGGTTGGGAAGCCAGCTCCACCAGTTTTATTTCAGAAGGGCAATGCTCTCTCTGCCTGTGGCATAGAAAGATTCTTGTAGAGATGGGTAAAATTTTGAGGTGTTTCTTCCCACATGTGGTAAGTGTAGCATTCAGGAAAACCACTGGCTATTCTGTAGTCCCTGAGAAAACAGTGTCCCAAGGCAATTGACCTTCCTTCTCTCCCATCTATGTTCCTGTTGTCTTAGGGTCATTTCCAAAGAGTATGTCCAGTTTCCATTGCTCTGGCAGTGAAAAACTACCAACACCTACCAGTGAATCTGGCCCATGAAATTAAACAAAAATAGAGAAAATGGGGACTGGATGGGCCCGTGAACAGGAGAATAAAACTGTTCAATTATGTTACCAGTTGAAATGTATCCCTGTTTAGTAATGAATGAAGGTTATTCTCATTTGGTGGTGCACACAAAAGGAACAGTTTTGCTAATTCTTATTGCAAAAAACTTGAAGTTGTGTGTGTCTCACTTGTTTTTGTTACAAATTTTAAACCAGAGACACATTTGCCAGAAGTGTCATAAACCTCACTGGTTTGTGATTGTTAAAAAAAAAAAAAAAAAAATCAATGTTTTCATAGTTCAGTTTTCAGGGAGATTATTTTGTTTGAATTTGAAAAAAATCAAGAGTTCTGAACCCACAAAAACTAGAGACTTACATGAGCCTCCTGGCCCCTCAAAATCTGTCTGCATGCAAGAAAACCATAGAAAACTGTAAGACCTGGGCCACAACCAGGTCAAAGATTCTACCAAGCCTAAGAGCACATAAGGGTTGGAGGGGTAACAGACCAGACACATTAGTTTCTGTAGCCAACAGCATACAAAGGAATGATAATCTGACTGTTTGCAGGCCAAATGATCAGATCCCCATTTCCTATTGGATCAACTGTGGACAGTCTTTGGCACAAGATGAGATCAAAGTTTGAACTCACACTTGAACTGCTCTGCCATGTGCCCCCACTATTGACAGGGTACACCTTTACACATACTTTCTATGTTAAAGCTGCTTTCTCAATATGTAAATCAGGTAAGCCAGTGTTGCAATCTGTATACAGTTAATTACAACAGGCTATGGGGGTGGCTGTTTACAGATTACCAGTCTGGTTTACTTTACTCACAGCTGCTGTAGAAGAGAGACTTAGAAAGAGGTTTCCAACATAAAATGATAATAAAAACAAATAAAGCTATTGTTTTTCACATAATGCACAGAAAAATGTACTATTTCATACTTTGCAGCCTTTGCTAGTGAAGAAATCATTGTGAAGGTTTCTCTTGGTGCACCATAGGGAGAGAATCCAGAGGTTGGGAGGGGGGAAAAAGGCTGCTTCTGTACAGTTTATATAGCAAGACAACTCATGCTGTGCAGGTGACATGCAGCTAATTCAAGCTGCCCCTCTCTATAATGCTGGCTGCTTCTCTTCCTCCCTGCAGTTGACAGAGCTGTATCCTTGTGTTGAAGCTGGTGGCACTGTTGCACTCTGTGCCAGGGCTCTGGATCTTCGAGCTGATGTTACTTTCCAAGGGGCTGGTGGAGGAATTGGCCCTGTTACTATGAGTCTTTGGGGCTGCCTACTCTTCCTCCTGGGAGGAAGACAGATTTGGATAACAAGGGGTGCAGTATTTCTGTAAGGTCAACAACTTATTTGTAAAAGGGAAAGGGGAGGAGGTGGCAGACACAGTCCAAAACCCCAGAGCTGGATCTATTTGTCCCTCCCACAAGGAATGTGTCAATTCAGCCATGTCTTCCCTCTGCA
>NW_005842305.1:690430-699792 GCF_000455745.1 Alligator sinensis | reverse complement strand
CTCTTTCCCCTAGCTAAGGATCTCACATCTGTTCCAAGCTCACTGTTCCTCTTCCCAGGCCTCCCTCTGCTCTCAGAGGAGAAACAGCAGAAAGAAGCAAGAAACCTAGCAGGGCTGCAGCAGGAAGACTGTCCTTTCCTCCAGCCATCTGACAGTCCCAGTTCTGGGCCCCACAGGGAAGAAAGCAGTGCAGCAAGGCACAGGTGAGATGCAATGTATGATGCTCTTGACTTTAGAGCTCTGACAGGAACCTTTGCAGTCACAATGATGGAGTTGCACTCAGCTCTAGAAATGAGCTAATGATTTCAATTTATCAGACCCCTCACCACAGTTGACCCTTTTGTTGTGTGTAACAGCACAGAGGCCAGGGTTAAAAATACAGGGAGGTTCCTGCTATCCAGTTAAGACTGTCACCTCTGTTCCTGTTCCACCAGCTCTGTGAACCAAGAAACAATTTCTGCCAACAAAGATTCTCCAGACAGAACCTTCCACATTTAAAATGCTTCCCTGCTAGCATTTAAGATACGGAAAAATGATTCTTTCAAAAGAGACCAAAGAAAATTCCACACAGTCCCTACCATAAATCTGCATCAGAGTGATTTATCCAGTAAGGGACTCTCTTTTACTCTATTTCTGTCACTGTTTTGAATATTCTCATCAGTTGTGATTGCTTTAACACTGCATAGCACAATACCTAATAGCAATTAACATCCGGTTCTAATATAACACTTTTCATGGAAAGTTATTTAAATGATTATTGTGTAACACCTGGCTACCCTCGAAGAGCCTAAACCTGTTGTATGTGCTTCATTTTTTTCTAAGCTCCTTCTTTCTTAAAAATACCAGGAAATCTGTTCTAAGCAGTTCTCCAATATGTAAATGTGGAAACTACTAATGTTGTTCTTGTCTACTCAGAATGACTCATAAGCTGCTGACGTCACACGTAGGAGAGGCAAATGAGCTCTGAAGTCAATATGAGCAGCACAGCTGCATACCTGTCAAGTCATATTGATCTTCCATTTGATCACAAATGGAGTCAGCCAAGTACAAGTTCTATCACAACTTACATCCTGTGCAACATCATTGACTCCAGTGGAACTGTACTGATGGTGAACCAGGGTAAAACGTGCTCCCCTGAGGCTGGCATACATGCTGCTTATATGGAGTCTCTTGTAAAGGGCTGTCTTAGCTCTCTTTCTTTCCTTACAAAATGGTAGTTAGCACATGCATTATTTAGATGGGAAAAGCTGAAACTTTTATTATAGATGTCTGTTCCAAATGAAGCTAAAAGTCAGCTATTAATCATTCAGTACTTCACACATCACACCCCTTCCCCTTCCCCTTCCCAAGCCCCTCCTCTGGTTTTACTATTATCTTTTCCTAGTAATATCAGTTTGTCTCATGCCTTCTTCTTTCTCTCTCCCCTGCTGAAGGAAAATTACTATCAAGCTCTCAGGATAGGTGTGGTCATTCTTAGTGTTCCAGAAAATCATGCTGCACATATCAAATCTTGACCAATAAATGGGTTCTGCGTCTTCATGACGATAACCCATCTGTTCTCCAGAACAATTTTAAAAGCCCCCTTCTCCCAGTGTGGTTTAATTTTGAGAGCCTGATTCTCTGATGCATAAAGAGTGTAGTCTATCACTGGCTTATGAGAGAAATCCCTTAGCTGTGCTTCAGTTTCCCCACCATAAACTGAAACTAATGATACTTCCCACCTTTGCAAACCACTTCAAGATGTAATAGGAAGTGCTACATAAGAACCAGGCATGGGCAGTTGCTATCAGTTTATCCATTAAAGCAGTGACATGCTATTCAAAGCTGACAACAGCAGGACAACAGGCTACCAGTGGTGGTGACTCATCCTGTGAAAATAGTTTGAGAATCTTTCAAGAAGGGCTCAAATCACCACTCAGAAGGCATTTCTAGAAAAGCCATCATTTAGGAGGAAATTTTCTATGCCTAGTGTCTGCCTCAGGCAGAATTTTTATGAAAGTTTCAGTTAAAATGTTCAGTTGTCTCCCAGAACCTGATTAGGAGAAGTATATTAGTTTGCTCATACAAAACACTGTAACCAACTTATCATTTCATTGATAAGATCAGGTATTCTTTGAAAAAGGATTTGAAATTTGGTGGGGGAGGGACACAGGAAGTTACTTTTGCATCAAGGATATTCCTTTAAACAGTGGTGCTCCATAGCAGGTGCATGGGGGTCACGCTCGCTGCTTAGGCAACGGGTGGGGGGGCAGGCAGGAGCACTGGTGCACCCTCTGCAAGCACCGGCCCCCCCTGCAAGCCCCGGCCGGGGAGTGGAGCGCTGTGGCGCTCCCAGAAGGGGCTCCAGCCACTCCTGGAAGCAGTGATCGGCCACAGTGATTGTCTGTCTCATGATTGGCTCCAGAGCCCCTGTAACAGGTCACCCTCCCCAGTGCCATCTTCCTGGTAATCCGTGCCTTATGTGGGGTGCCCTTGGAGCCTTCTCTGGGGTTCTTATGTCCTGCCCTATACTCGCCTGCCACGTCTTGATGGAAATTATTATGATGATGTTCTTGCGAGCGGGAGACTGCCTATTGTATTGTGTATGTTGGGGCCTTTCACCTATGTGGGCCTGACCCCTTTTTTTCTCTAGCTAGGCCTCCCCGTCTAAACCCACTAACCAGAGTTTCACTCCGAGGCTCTAGCCTTTTCCAGTGTCTTGAGGCTAGTGGCCCCCTTTCCGGCTCCACTCTGAAGCCCGGCCCCCCTGGCCCAGGTGCTGGCCTAACAGTCAGGGGGCTTCAAGTTCAAAACCAGGGGACAACCATGAACTTGCACCCTCTCAGTCCAAAAAAACCCCAAAATAAAATTGCACCCCAGGTGCACCAGACCTCCCTGGCATTTTTAAGATCACCTCTTCAGGCGCCAGGGTCTGTGCCCTCCAAAAGTCGCACCCTCACTGGCGTCAGGGTCCCCACTCCATAGTGGGTTCCCAAAATGAGGCCTCCTCCTTCCCCTAATAGCCTCACTCAAACCGCCGGAGTTATTCAATAATCAAAGAAAAAGAAAAACACAAATAATAACTGTCACCAACCAATATGATCAAGCAAAGCAGCAGGTCAGCTTACATCTGCAGGGTTTGTGCCTCAGCTCCCTTCCATCAGCTGCAGTCCTTGCTGTGGTGTGGCTGCCATCTCCCCACGGCTTCCGTAGTTCCTGCCTTTGGACTGCTCACCCAGCTTCTCTGTAGAGCTCTCAGAGGCCCTCCTTCCCCTTCGGCTGCTGTCCCCCTTACTGCCGTGCTGCCCAGGGTTTTTATAGTCCTGCCCCTTCCGGTCAGCTGACTAGCTGGCCAGGCTCAGCATTTAACCCCTTCCTCACCAGCACTCCGTACCCAGAAAGTTCTAGCCTTGAAGGGGCGGACCTGCTTTCTGGTGACAGGATTAGGGTTCCCTGTTACAGTCCCCCTCCGGTCAGTCAGTAAGATTGGCTGCAGGGGGACCCTCCCCCCAGTCACTGACTGACTGTTGGTGGGGCATGTGCCTCCCCTGACTAAGGCAGCACCCGTTGCCCATGCTTTTAAGTCATCCCTGTGACGACTTACCCACATTTGGCCAAGTTATTAAAAAGCTCTTGCTCACTAAAGGCTTGGCCAAATGTGGGCAAATCTTCACAGGGATGACTTAAAGGAATGTCCCTAGAGTTTGGTGATGAAATTCTCAAAAAGTCTGTCTGCACTGAGCATGTGCCATCCAACTCCTTCACGCTATCCAGAGTGTGCATGTGCTACGTCTACAGAATAAATGAGTATGGTTCACCCTAGCTGGCCACTCTCATGTTGGGTCCCTCTTTCTTACTACTCACTTCTTTTTTTTAATCCCCATTTCCCTGCTTCCTGGAGCTCTGCTTCCTCGTGTCTAGGCAGCTTGAGTGGAGGAGGGACAAGCAGTTTGATTTGACTGCAGACAGGTAAGGAATAGGGGGTAAGGGAACAGAGGGATTAGGAGAAAGAACTGGTAAGTGAGGAAGTTTAGGTTAGATATTAGGAAAAACTTTCTAACTAGGAGGGTAGCAAAGCACTGGAACAGGTTACCCAGAGAGGTGGGGGACTCTCCATCCTTGGTGTTTTTTAAGACCCAACTAGACAAAGCCTTGGCTGAGATGATATAGTTGGGAATGGTCCTGCTTTGAGCATGGGGTTGGATTAAATGACCTCTTGAGGTCCCTTCCAACCCCCATTTTCTATAATTCTATGATTCTATGACACAGACTGTAGCAGAAGAAGACGGAATTAGGAACAAAGGACAGAGAGGAGCAGGAGCAAAGGGAAGCTGGAGGAGGATAGGAACAGAGAGAGAATAGCAGGAGTTGTGGGGAAAAGAAATCTACAAGGAGACATAGGCTGGGGACAGAGCCTAAAGTCAAAGGGGTTCATAGAAAAGAACTGGGGGGATAACAGGGAAAGACTCAGAAACAGAGAGGGCAGAAAGGCCTGTAACTGCGAGGACTCACTATACTCAGAACCTAGGACTGAACTCAGCACACAGAGTTTCACCATTCTACTGCTGTCTAGCAAATGGCTGTGATACCCACTGACAAAATGTGTGCCCGAGGAACCATCTGGTGAAAGACCTGCCTAGAAGAGGATAACCTTCTGCTGCTACCAGTCACTGTTAGTTTTAGTGGTAGAGGAATGTGCTGTGGACCTACAGATAATCCTCAAGACATCACATGTGGTGATCAAAATGTTCCATATGAACCTTTTAAATTTAAAAATCAAATAAACAGTAAATATTTACTGCTATTTACTATTATTAAAACAGTAAATAATAATTCCTATGTTAAAGGAATGTTAACAGTGTAAATCCAGCACACAAAAGCCAGAACTGAGGCTGTCCATGAAAAGTTATTTTGGCTCCCTTATGCTTACCTACTGTGCTCTGTACAAAAGAGCTGAACTTGGGTTGTATTCTGGCATTTCCTAAATTCTTAGTTGTCAGTTTGAGCATTTTTTTTCTTTTTTAATCTAACAGATATGGTAAGAAAGTGGACCTTTCCACCAACACACTTAGATACATAGTGGAATGCATTCATGAAAATCTAGGTAAGCCTAAAACGAATGTGATGGATGATACAATGAACATTTTGGCAGTCTCAAACAATCTGAGTGAGAAAGTAACCACATGGCACTAATAACTCCATGACCATTTCTACCCAGTGACAAAGATAACTTAATTTACTTTCAAAATGAAAGGAAGAGCAACATAGTCCTCTTCCAGTATATCAGACAGTATATTGCATAGACAAGATGTAAAATCATCTATTAATAATTCATGTGTGTTACCAAAATTATTACTTATTCTTATGAACGAGAAAGAAAGACTAAAACCATATTTTGGGAAGTGATTATTAGGCCATTCTAAGAAACAGAATATTTTTACTTGGAACCAGAACAAGTACCATTAACTGCTAGAGCCACAGTGTCAAGTATTTTGCCATTTATTTATAAACCAAGAGATAATTCAGTATGTGGGTAGCTTGACTTTCTGGGGCTCGTATGAGTCCCTTGGCTTCTGTTTTGCCCAGGATCATAATACTTTGAATTTTATTCTGAGTTTGAGTCACACAAAACTCAAAAACCTCCACAAGTAAAACTTGAAAACACCCAAAATTCACCTGATCTTGGTGTGAAATTTATATAGGCATGAGATTCTTGTGAAAATTTCAACTAACCTGCTGATTGAGTTCTGAATTTTTAAGTAATTTTTAATTTTTCTGAAGCTATGAGAATGTTAGTACTACCAAATTCTGTAATAAAAGTGTTGGGAAATTCTAAATAAAAATCACTTTTAACAAACTATTTGGTACCAGGATTAGAACCAGCAGCTCAAATGCTAAAGTTTGACAATTAAACACCTTCAGGGACGTGCTCACAACCTATATGCTGAAAATTGTTTGCAGACTTTAATTCTAGGAAATAAGTTTAAAAAAAAATCATAAACTAGTTGCATATAAAGAAAAAAAGGGTACTAAGTGGTCAAATCAGTTATTTGGTTCAAATTATTTGCTCACCTGTTTCTATTGATGTCATTCTTAGTACCAGAAATATTATTAAAAAACCCTGAAGAACTCTGGAAGCAGAATTTAAAAACTGTGGAAATTAAAATTAATCTTTAAAATATTACTAAATGTTAAATTGCAACATGTTTAGCATGAACTGTATTGCATCTGTGATGTGGCTAGAGTTATTCTTAAGAGTTTACTACTTCATAGATTTCATAGATTTCATAGACATTAGGGCTGGAAGGGACCTCAGAAGATCATTGAGTCCAGCCCCCCGCCCAAAGGGTAGGAAGTCAGCTGGGGTCATAGGATCCCAGCAAGATAAGCATTCAATTTTTTCTTGAAGGTGTTCAATGAAGGCGCTTGAACCACCTCCGATGGCAGGCTATTCCAGACCTTGGGGGCTCGAATAGTAAAGAAATTCTTCCTTATATCCAGCCTGAAACAGTCTTGCAGTAGTTTATAACCATTCGACCTCGTCATCCCTTGGGGCGCTCTGGTGAACAAGCGTTCCCCCAGATACTGGTGGTCACCCCTGATAACTTATAGGTGGCCATCAGATCACCCCTGAGCCTGCGCTTTTCCAGGCTAAAGAGCCCCATAGCTCTCGCGTGTCGCTGTAAGGTCTGTTTTCCTGACCTCTGATCATGCGCGTGGCTCTCCTCTGCACTCTCTCAAGCTTTTCCGCATCCTTTTTGAATTGTGGGGCCCAAAACTGGACGCAGTACTCCAGCTGTGACCTCACCAAGGCCGAGTACAAAGGGAGAATGACACCCCAGGATTTGCTTGAGAAGCATCTATGGATACAAGCCAGCATTTTGGTTGCTTTACTAGCCGCAGCATCGCATTGAAGACTCATGTTCATCTTGTGGTCAATCATGACCCCCAGTCTCTTTCTTTCGTAGTGCTAGCCAGCGTAGCACTGCTGAGCCTATAAGGACGCTGCAGGTTTTTCCTCCCAAGGTGGAGAACCTTGCATTTTTCAGTGTTAAACACCATCAGGTTCTCCTTCGCCCATTTGCTGAGGCTGTCAAGGTCAGCCTGGATCCCCCCATCTTCTGGTGTGGACACTTTGCTCCAGAGTTTGGTGTCATCGACGAACTTGGCCAGTCCGCTTCTGACTCCAATGTCCACATCATTAATGAAGATGTTGAACAAACTTGTTAAAGGGCTCCTTGTTTAAAGGGCAAACTTGTTTGCTTTTATCTCCTAGCACTGCCCCCCTTTTCCCTATCCCTCTCACTCTCTCTTCCTCCCTGCACCTTGTCGTTTGTATTCTAATTTCTCTCTTCTTATTATTCTCTGTTTTCTTCATGTCCTTTCACACCATCTGATGAAATGAAATAGGGTTCACAAAGGCCAGTGCTCTTTTTCTGTATATCTTTTATTTAGTTAGTCTATAAAGAACGGGTGTAATTCTCCGGCATGTTTGGGGCCAAGTGGGCTATTGTCCAAAAGAACTTCTAATACTTATCCTGGTGAAACTCCAATTTGGCTAGAGGGCTTTAGGACTTAAATGTTTCTTTTGACAGTATCCGTTACTTTTCTAAAACTCTTCCTTGTCAGCTTTTCATGTCTGTTCCATACCTGACATCTTAAAAAGACACATTCTTCATCTTAGAATTTCTGGAGTGCTCGCTACACAGTATTCAAGGAATCTCCCAACAGAGACTCTCAAAGCTTATTTTTTGAAAGCACCTCTTAAATAAAGAGAGAAATCTGTTGTGTCTGTATCTTGTTGCATCAGTGTACTATAGCAGATCAGTCTGCATTTACCACTGCTGTGGTTATATAAAGCCACAACTATACAAAACACATACCCTGAAACCCCAGTTTAATGACAGAGAACAATAGGCTCCTCTTTGTAATAACAAGCCATGGGAATTTGCATGATCCTCAAATATTTACTAATAAATTGAGCTGCCTAAGCTAATGCTTCTCTTGCTATTTAAACCTCAAAGTATGTAAATAAATAAAAGAATGGAGTAGCTATAGTGAGAATAACTAGAAACTACAAACACGGGTTGGAGAGATTAAAAATCATTATTTCCTCATGCAGCATTGTCAGTGAACTAGGTGCTGAACTGACAAACAGCTGTGGAGCTTGCTGCAAAGAGCTGTCTAATTGAGGAGAGAGTTGAAATAAGGGAGAGTACAACACAAAAAGAATATGGAGGACAAAGTCAAGGAGTGCACAAATACAGTTCAGATGTGCTTAAGTTTTGTTCCATGCAGTGTTCAGTGGGTTCCTCAGTTAAAAATATATGGTGTGAATTTAATAAATAGAAAGGAATCTGCAGATACTAGGTATGTAGTAATACACTGTGTTCTAAGAACATATTAAGAGAACCCTTTCTAACTCTTTACAAAGACACAAGTAATATAAATACACCCTATTTGCAGACAAGTGTTTTCATAGGCTGTGGAATGGGATGGGCTACCTGGGCCATGGCCCGACCAGCTTTTAGCACATTCATTTCTATAACCCACAAATGCACAATTGCCATTCTGGTTAAAACTGCATAGCTATTTTTGTAACTGCATAGCTAGCTAAATTAATGTGCTAAAAGTTGGTCGTGTAGCAAAACCCCCAGTTTTTCTTTTTTTTAAATTTATTTTAAAATGCATTCCCTCCGCTTTCCCCAACCATTTCTGACTTTTTCTCTCCCTCTCTATTCCCTATAGATAAGTATAAGTGAGCTCAGACTTAGGATAAGCTTTAAACATTTTTATTTTGGTAGCAAGTTTTTGGTTTTGGATATCCTCTGCTTTATATTGTATTATTATTAGGTTTGTATTAATTTCTACTTTTTTATATTGTATTATTATCATTTTCGTATTGATTTTTATTGTTTCATATGGATATTGTATGGTTTAGGCCTGTGTTTGTAAGTGAACCGAAGTCATGTCAAGTTTCCATTTTATATGTCAAGTCTCCATCTTCTGTCCTCTGCCCGGGCATCCCATGTTGCAACTGTATGAGTCACATACCCCTCCCATGTAAATTGGTTCCCCGATGAATGAGTGTGATTGGGAATGATTGAAATACAATGGTAGCAGGCGTCTACTCAATGGCCTGTAATGACTGGGCCATCACCTCGCATTGATTCACCTAGGAACCACGGACCTCACCCAGGAACAGAGACAAGACCAGCATTTGAAAGACAAAGGACCCTGCAAAACCAGCAAATCTCACCATTACAGACACCTGAAACTGCACATCCTTGCATGGAGCACACATGCTTAGTATGCCAGGGGCTGACCCTTGCCTGGGCATGCCTCCTATCACTAGGGTCACACAAGGTCTGCCCCTATAAAAA
>NW_005842305.1:667829-689184 GCF_000455745.1 Alligator sinensis | reverse complement strand
ATATATATATATACACGTGTGTGTGTGTATACACACACACACACACACACACACACATGTATATCTATCTATCTATCTATAATGGCATTGTGTGCATGATATACGAATTAGTGATTGGTGTCTAACTTTTGGGGTGTATAGTGTATGTGCTTGAATTGGTGATAAGTATGCATGTGCCTAGGCTGGTTTGGATGTGTATGTGCCTGAGCTGGTAGTGTGTGTGTGTATGCACCTAATTGATTTGTGTGTGTTTTGTATATGTATAATTGTGTCACACCTTTCTGTCTAACAGCGCAATATTGAGATCCTGAGAGTTGGCCTGACCCCCCAGGGCAACAGTCAGGCCATGGCCCGGGTGGCCCACCCCGTTCTGCAGCCTATGAGTGTTTTTACTTCTGAACTCCACTGCTGTCTTTCTATTTGGTCTCACTGACATCCTGGATTCTGTGGAGTTTTTAGCAAGCTATTGTTGCTCAAAATGGTATATCAGTAACCATTTTTTGTAGTAATTGATGTTTGTTTTGGCATATTTGGTGCTTTGGATTTGCTGAGGTTCTTCGTAAATAAGTGCAGACTGTGCACCCCCTTTTCTTTTTTTTGGAGTTTTGTATTTTTGTGTCTGGGAACCATTTTTGTGAAATAAATTAGAATGGCAACCTAAGTTGGAGAGGTCAGCTTGTGCATAACATGAAGAAGTTGTTTTTAGTAAATATTCCCAGCTTTTAGTGAACAAGCCATAGGAACATGTGACCCAGTGTTTTCAATAATTTTATTCCCCACTTTCTGGACTACGGTGTGAAGGCCACAAACAAATGCAGTGCAATAAGCCTGGGTATCCATCGCAGGCACCATCTGTGCCTCCAGCATCCATGGTTTCAGTGCTGAAAAAGCACTTAACTCTGTTGAATTCTCACAATCAAAAGTGTGGCAACACCTCTACCCTCTGGGGTCAGCAAAACAACATTGACCCTCGCACTGGCGACAACAAGCACCTAGACACTGCATTCATCTGAGGCCTTTGCAGCGTGGTTTGAGGTTTGTTGCAATAACATATTTGTTTCTGTATTTATTAAAATAGAAAACAACTCTGATTGTAAGATAACCCCCCCCCCCGCATAATTTGATTCTGTATATGGAAAATTTATATTTTTAAAATATTTTTTCAGATATAGAATCTAATTATTGGAGGCTTGCTTTGAATTTGTCCCCCTTCACTGCTACAGCAGGGAAAATAAATCAGGTAGCCCCTTGCTCACTGCTTCCTCTCAACTTCTTCCCTTTGCAGCCTCTTCCCTTCTCCTTACTGTCAGACCCTGCTCTCTCTGACCACACAGAAGTGAGAATCAAATTTGAAAACACTGACCTTGAAACAAACATGGCTGCAGTAATTTGCATGTAGCACCCACAGAATTATTTCAGCCATAACTGATACAGTTTATGTTTCTTTTGAATACGCTGCAAGTTTTAATGAAGATACTCCATGAACACACTTTTAAGTGTCACTTTTGTATTTATGTATATATAGTACAACCTTTTGGTGGCATTTCCTCTGCTGGGGTAAAACTGGTATGCCCCTCTAGGGTGCTCTTCTGTACAAAGCCACACCATGATAGGGTAGACAGGGCTCTTTAACCCTGGTTGGCAGCCAGTCTAGAATTGGAGCCCTGATAGATGGATAAATGGATGCTTTCCTTTCCTCTGGCAGCTCCTGCATCCAAGTTGGTTCCAAATGTACTGGCATCTGCCTTTTCTTTGGATTAAACGAGCAAGGCCAAGAGGTGGACACTGGTGTGTGGGCAACTCAGTATCTCCATATACACTGTCCTGGCTTTTGTGCCCTGGAAAGGTCACTCCAGATTCATTTTGTCTTTCAAACAAGGTTTATGTTAAGTGAACTGATGTCTCACTTGGTGCAATTCTATTATCTTGCAAGGCAGACAGCTGCCAACAATAAAGGTGCATATCTACCCAGCCTTCTTAGAGTCATGCTGCCACAGGCTACTAAGAGAGAGAGAGAATGTTTTTGTGGACATTACATATCAGTTCTGAGATGCAGTATGTGCTCACTAAATCCTCTGCTCCTGATACAACCCTAGCTTAGCCAATCAGGAAGGTTTATAGCACACCTCATCACTCAAACAATTCTCATGCCTTCTTCCCAGAAAAAAAAAAGATTCTATGAAGTTCCAAAAGTTGAGGTCTCACTGCACCAGCCTTCTCCTCTGTATACCAATACTAAGGACCCAAAACCTGGCCATAAGTCACTTTATTAGAGGAAGACTTGGAAGCTGTCAGTAATGATGGAAATTAGATCTGACAAACTGAGGCTTTGCAATAACTTGATGAATAACCCATATTTTGCTGGAAGCTGTGTGAAGAAGGGGATCTACATGTCACATCTGCATGTGCCTCCACTAAACCAAATGGAATCATAGAAAATGAGGGTTGGAAGGGTTCTCAGGAGGTCATCTAGTCCAACTCCTGGCTCAAAGCAGGGCTATTTGCTTCTTGGCTTTCTCTTTGTGCCTGCAAACATTAGGTTGAGCCAAATGTGTGAATTTGATTTAGCTATTTCATAAGTGAACGTAAGTTGTTCTTTTTCCATTCCAGACTTGTAAAAGATCTGCAGATTATTTTTATATAGCACATCTAAGCAGGACCACAGAACACTTCACAGTTGGCTGTAAAACAGACTCTCATGTACCATATTGTGTATAGGAAATTGGTTCACAGGATCCCTCACAGGAGTGACTTCCTTATCTTCAGTTTTCCTGTCTTCATGTTACTGGTAAATCATTTGATTTAACCCTACTGTAGTTCTCTCATTAGACAGCAAGATAAAACCCAAGTTTTATGTGTGTGGGAGAGGAGGACATAGTAAGTTTGATATCTACCTACTGTGGGCTTCTTACCCTATTCTCTCAGGGAAATGATCCAGGTCACTGTCAGAGACAGGATATGGGACTAGATATACTTAAGGTCTGACCTGTTGTCTTGCATTTCTTATGTTACTGTGTTTCTGCAAACGCTTGTAGGGCACTGGGATAGGGAACTCTAGCCCTGTTACCAGAAAGCAGACTAGCCCCTTTAAGACCAGACCTTTCCAGGCACAGCCTGCTGACAGGGTAGGGGTTAAAAGCTGAGCCTTGCTGGCTAGTCAAGTGACCGGAAGGGGGCCGGCCAGGACTATAAGAACCCTGGGCTGAGCAGGCTAAAGCGGGTTTTGACTGCAGAGGGTGTGGACTTCTAATGACTCCCAGAGAAACTGTGGCAGCCCCACAAAAAGAAACACAGCAGATGGTGGGAAGCAGAAGCACAGAGCCATGGAAAATGTGAGCTGGCAAACTGTCTTCCTTAACTTTATTTTGGTTATAGCCCATGGGTATACTGTTTGTGTTTGACTGGTGAACTGGTGGTTTGTGGTTGAGGCTGTAGGGAAGGAGGAGACCTCATTAATGACTTGGGGTGCAGTCATAAAAGGCCAAAGGGCCCAGTGTGTTAGTGGGTGCTGCTGTACAGGGCCAGGGGTCCAGAGCTGGCTGCAGGAAAATAGGGTACTAGTGGGTGGATCCTGGCTAGTAGCACAAGCTATAAGAAAGGGCTCAAGCTTGAGGAGGCAGAAAACCTAACAACTCAGTGCTCAGGGGCGCAGTGTGAAAGGGAGGCCAGAAGGTCTGGTGCTGTAGCGAGCACAAAAGGAGGGCCATGGGCCCAGAGAGTATTAAGGAGCTACAGCCTCAGAGTCAAACCCTACCTGGTGTGTTTAGGCTGGTAGGCCTAGCTAGAGAAAGTCAGGGGACAGAGAAGCTCATGGTGGCTGAGAACCCCAACACAGAAGTACAGACAACACCTGTGAGGTGTGGGGCACGTACAAGTGGTCAGAGCATGCAAGGACAACCCTAGCCATTGGGTGAATGATAGGTAGTCTCCTGCTTGTAAGAACAAATAAACAATATTTACATCAAGATGTGGCAGGCGAGCAAAGGCGGGATACAGGACAAAACACAGGAGTGAGGCATTAAAGGACTTCAAGGGTGTTCCTCACAGACCGCTAGAAAGCCACTGGGGATGGCAAAATGTTACAGGCACTCGTATATTGCGTGCACATATAGGAAGTCTCGGGAAGATCTGAAACCTCACAAGTAGATGGAGAACTGCTAGAGCCTGGAAAGGTATTTCAGGGCTACTAGGATTTGTGTATATGCAGAAGTAGGAGGGGAGCTAGTTGAAGCTTTGTACTCATCTCTCCCAACCCTGGAACCTACAAATGTGATGTAAACCATCAAAATGCATGACAAACATGCAAGTTATTTTGCCATTTTAGGACATAGTTCTTCTTCCTACCAAGGTGCATGGAGAAGCTTTGGAGAGAGCAAGAGCAGAACTCCCTGTCAACTATCTGGAGTTTTCAGGATGTGCACAGCCTGCTTGGTCTGACATACTATTCAGAAGAATGGGCACAGGAGGAGGGAGCAGAAGGAACCCAGCATTTCAGAGCTAAATCAACTTATTCTTTTCCCTTTCCCTCGGGTGAAAAATGTATCAGGCCAGTTTCCTTTCTTTCTTCACTTATCATCTACCTGAAAACCCTGTTAGTCTCTGTCTATCTCAGCTCTACCTCCACCAGCCTCCCTCTACTCCTTTAAGCCTTGATTCACAGAGCTGTAAGAGGAAGTCAGCTGGCAGCTTCTTTCCTGACGTCCCTCTCCAGTGCAGTGAGAAGGGGCTGCAATACAGAATATACCGTTCGCTCTGGTACAATTGAGGGGCACTACTTACACATCTTCTTTCACACACAAAACTGGAAAACCTGTGGCTTATAAAGCAAATCAAGGCCTAATGTACATCAGGCACTGGATGTACACTCAGGAGACCTGGATTCATTCCTTGGCCCTTCCATTGCTTTCCTCGGTAAATTTGGGAAGTCACTTCTCTACCTGTTCCATGATTTGCCAGATAAGTAAAATGAGAACAATTACATTGACCTGCTTTGTGAAATGCCTTGAGATCTACCAATAAAAAACACACTACATAAGAACTACGTACTATTATTATTTTGTTATAGTAGAGATTGTTTGGACCAGCGGAGCTGTGCTGATAGTTGAGTTTATCAATCTATTTCCAAATGTGGCCATTTTTCCTTCTTGCTTAGTGAAGACCTAGGAAGGGATGGGTCCCAAGCACAGCTAGAGAATAAAGGATCTAAAAACCTCTAATGAGTAATGTGGACCAGTTCTTAAGCAAAGAAGAGGTCAGTTCTCTTTTCAAGACAGAATCTTCAGCATTTTTATCAGTGAGGTAAGAAGAAATTTCTTGACAGGAAAAACCTTCCTCAGATCAGTTAGTATAATAACCTTATCTCCAGAGATATCAGAATATCCTTCCCTTGGAAGTATGGACTCAGAAATCTGTGTCAAAGAATGGGAAATAAAGGGTGCAATTAATTTGAAACAATAAACTCCATAGCAGTGTGAGCCAGAGTAAACTACTCTCAGGTGCAATACCTATGCATGCACCCGGGACAGCAGCAATTTGAGCCAGTGCTGCTCAGCTCTGGGTGGCAGCATTGGGCAGTGGAGGGGCAGGCAGGGGCATGAGGGTACTAAAAGTGTATATCCATGTGGCTAGGTGGCAGGCAGGAGTCTGGTCCCCCAGCTCGTTGGGCTGAGTGAGTGCAATTTGCACCCGTGATGTTTACTGCAATTAAACATGTGTGTTTAATTGCAGTAAATTACCCCAGCATAAGATACTATCTTACTGCAGCATTAATTAGTTTACTGCGGCCTAATACCATCACATGTGTAGACAGTGATGCTTTACTCCACAGCTAATTAGCCTACTCTGCAGTCAAGGGCATGTATAGATGCAGCCATAGAGTAGGTCAAGCATTAATTCTTTTTACTTTTTTTCCAATTTTCCCAAATAAACACTTCTAAAAAGTCCTTTAATTTTTTTTAAATGTTTTCTAAAAGCAGCTTTCCCCCACTTCTTTTGATGTGTATAAGCAAGGACTTTCTCTTACGACTGTGGGGATGTTTCCTTTCCAAAACTTATCTTGCACCATCTTCCCTCTCGCAATCACTTCTGAAGGAGGAAAATGCCACAGAGGAATGCACAGAGTTATTTCACCTGCCAGCCTGGGTTCTCCTTCCTTTTCCTTCTGTTACTTGGTTACAGTGAACTCTCTGGTAATAAACATAACTAATGGCAAAACTAACTCACAATAAAACATTTGAATAAACATTGTGTTTTCTGATGATGACACACATGCAATGTATTTTGCAAAATATTTTCACCCAGCAACTAAAAGGATGATTAGTTCTCAGACAGTGACTATGGGACATTCCCTATCCATGCTGAATAGATGTGCATCATGCTATACAACAAATTTGTGTATCAGTGTGACTGAACAGATCTGCTCTGAGCTGCATCTGTATAAAGAAGAGAGATGCCTGAAGGGCAGTTTCTGTCAGCTGGGTGAACTGTTGGTTTTGTCCCCATCAGTCACTGAAACTCTTTAATGTCTAATCATTTTGAACATTTTAAAAATATTTTGTCAACATCAAATTTCAGTGGCAGTTTTGTTTGTGTAAGGATTACAGAATATAGCCCATGATAAGGAAGGAAGGTCTGGTCCCCACACAGTTTTTGCCTGGTATAAC
The DNA here is from genome assembly GCF_000455745.1 of Alligator sinensis. Lineage (NCBI taxonomy): Eukaryota > Metazoa > Chordata > Crocodylia > Alligatoridae > Alligator > Alligator sinensis. The sequence goes on along the minus strand of NW_005842305.1, from coordinate 682,522 downwards.
TAACTATGTTGGTCCTGGGTATGATTTTTATGTCAATATAGTTCTATCCAGAAGGGAAGGGGAAGAAGACAAAATAATGCTCCTTCACACCTATATAATTAGCATGGATGTAGTGCCATAGCAAGGGAGAGTGGGGGTGAGCAGGGTGACCACCCTGGGCACTGAAGCTTAGGGGTGCCAACAGGTGCTACCCAACTGGGGCAGAGCATAGGACAGAGCTGCAAGCAGCTCATTTTGGGGGACATGGAGGGTGGGGGAAGGGTGGCTCCCTCTGCTGCAAGTACTCCCAGGCAAGCACAGTGGGACATGTGCCCTCTGGATCTGTGCGCGTGGCGAGGGTGGGCTGCTGCTGTGGGGTTTGCCCCGGGCGCCAAACTTTGTTGCTATGGCATTGCATGGATATAGTTTTATTGGTATGAAGGACCATTATTTTGTCTTCTTCCCCTTTCCTTATGGGAACAAGCTAAATGGTTATAAAGCATCTTTATACTGATATTATTGAGCCTACAGTAAGGAAGTTGTATTATTCTGGAATAATTAGTTTTTGTGAGTAGACAAGCTGCAAGTAAAGCATTTATTTTAATTTAAAATAGATTGAGCCTAATACTATAGAATGTGTGACAAAGTGATGTCTTAGATTGCCTAATAGATCTTCTGTGGTCTAGTGGGTATGACAAAGGTCTTAGAACCAAGAATTGCTAATTTATTTAGTGACTTTGAGGCAGTCTGTGCCCAAGCTTCCCACCCTGTGAAAGTGGGTAGAATAATAGTTACTCACCTTTGGAAGGTGATTTGAGATCTGTGGCTGAAAAAGCACTACAGGATTGTTACATATTATTACTGTCATTTAACAACTTTAATTTTGAGTTGATGAAACTCGTGATTTCACAACATATATAAAATGGCATTTGATTTATTATAATGATCAGGAACATCAATAATCTTTTAAAGCATCTTGCTGTCATAAAATATGTTGTGTTTATCTTGGCAGACATTTAAGTCAAATCATGGCTACAGGACCATTGGCAGCTACTTTCCAGCAGCCAGGGAAGGAAAGCATATCAATGGTTTTACAGTAATACATCATAAGATACTTTAAATGTGAAATGGTTATCTTGGAGGAATGAAATCACATTCTCAGGCTCACAGGGCATTACCAGAGCAAAAGAGCCACATATGTTGGGTCCGTGTATATTTTTTTCAGTACAAACCCAATCCTAAACAGCAAAGCTTTGTTTGATTGGTGAGTAAATGTCAGTAGCCTAGCATTCATACAACTTCAGGACAACTAAAATTTTGGATATAAATACAATGCCTTCACCTGAAAAGCAGGTGATTGCAGTGAAAAGGGATTTCTACTGCCTGCTCTCAAAATTGTTCATTATTTGCCTCAGAAAATGCATAAGCCCTGCCATGAGGGCCAAGGGAAAAAATGAGTTATGACTAGCAAGAGATGAAAAAGGCAACAAGAAAATGTTCTAGAAATGTATTGAAAGTAAGAGGGAAACAAAAGAAAGTGTAGGTCCTTTGTCTACTGGGAAAAAGAGAAGAAATGAACAACAGAGAGAAAATTGAAGTAGTAAGTGCCTCTGTCTTCACAAAAATAAAAAAGTTAAGTGTGACTGGATATTTAGGATGAGTAACAAAAGGACAGGAGTATATGCTGGAATAAGTCAAAAAATATTTAGAAAAGTTAGACTGTCCAAGTTGGCAGGGCCTGATAAACTCATCCTATAATACTTAAGGAACCAGCTGAAGCAATCTCTGAACTATTAGCAATCGTTTTTGGGTACTCACGGAGAACAGAGGAGGTCCAAAGGACAAAAGAAGGGCAAGTACTGTAGCCACCTTTAAAAAGAAGAAAAAAGAAAAACCTGAGGAGTAGTCAGTCTAATTCTGATATGTGGAAAGATACTGGAACAAATCTATATTAATAAAAGGGCCTGTGTGTCTTTGTGTGTGTTAGCACCATAGCTCCAAGACCACGATACCTAGAGACCTGAAACGTTGCATGCATACTAAGGAGACATGGGGGCATGCACCTGGATGCTATTTTTTTGATTTGTCTCAAAAAAAAAATTGCCAATTTTTTGATCTATACTGTCTGTGACAGGTCAGCTCCAGGAAGCAGAATAAATTTGCATATGCAAAACATTCTTTAGAAAAGCTCAAAGCTCCTGGCCAAGGTCAACCGGTACAGCTGGAGAAGGCTCCACATTTAGGAGTATTCCCCTAAGGGCTGTGGTTGGGACTGGTTAACAGGACCTGGAAGCACCCACAGGCGAAGTGAGGGCTTAAGGAAGGTCCAGGGAGAAAACCGTACCGGGCCTTCTCAGGTACTGATTAGGGGTTTATGAGAGGCCTTCCCTGTAAGGCAACCTACAAGAAGCAAACCTGCCAAAAATCGACTTGCAAAAGCTGCAGCCAGAGCAACTGAGACTCCTGCACAGCAAGTTGCAAACAGAGCAGCAATGGCTGCAGCCAGGAACCGGCCCTGGAGGGAAAAAGAAAACTCTGCATTCTTCTACAATCCAGCCTTGGATTACGGTTCTGATCCATTAGTTGCAATTGGCTCAATGGCAACTTTTTGCGGCTACTGCCTTGCAATGAGATGGAAAGGAGAAGCTCCAGGGATATGGTGCAACAGTGGCAAGGTTCAAATGCCCCAAATGAATGATCCTCCTGAGCCCCTTCATACATTGGTGACAGGCAACACTTCAGATGCACGTCATTTCCAAAGCAACATTAGAAGATACAACTCATGCTTCCAAATGACATATTTTGGCACCACAAAAGTCATCAGAGAATCTGACTACCTGCCCACATTTAAAGTGCAGGGCCAGGTTTATCATCAGATTGGCAGTCTGATGCCACTCCCAAATGAAGAACCCAAATTCCTGCAGATTTACTTCATGGGTGACAATACAAAGCAGGCTGAACACTGTTGCAACAATGTCATTCAAACCAACCTGCAGGTGGTGTTGCAATTGCAAGACATGCTCCACAAGGAAAACAACTATGTTCACAGTTTCAAGTGTGCCATGGAGAAGATGACTCCAGAGTATAATGTTGTCATTCATGCAGACAAAACTCCAGCTGGTGAGCATGAGCGGTGCTTCAATGCACCCACAACATCAGAAGTGACTGTCATTCTGGCTGGTGAACAACATGGCAATTAAGACATTGTGTTGCAACTCAGGAACAACTCCCTCCAGAGAATTGCTGGGACACACCAATCATATGATGCACTTCAGTATCCACTAATTTTCTGGCAGGGTGATGATGGCTACCATTTTGAACTGCAACAAACAAACCCAGCAACGGGGCTGCCAACTCAAAAAATTTCTGCCATGGACTTTTATGCCTACAGGATAATGCTGCAAGCTAGAAGTTTCAATCACATCTTGCAATGCAAAGATCTCTTCCACCAACTTGCTGTGGACATGCATGCCAAAATTGAAGTTGTTGGCCTCAACCTGCAAAGCCCATGCTTTTCTCATGGCCAACTCTATGTTGATTGTTCCAGAGTTGGCAATGGCAAAAAACTTTTCATCTTGGCACCAGATGGCAAAATGTGTGACATTGTCTATCCTGAAGCTCTACATGGATAAAAAAGTGTCAAACACTGTCATAAACTGGGATAGAAAAATGTGATGTGAAATCCTCAGTGCTATGCTAAAGTCTTACAAAGTAAATAAATAATTCTACCCCACAATTCAGTTGTTTAATACATTTAAATGTTCAACTTTTATAGGTTTTTGGTATGACCAAAAGCTCACAGTGTCAAGCTGCATCACACAAGTAAAATAGGGTACAATACTAAATACATACACACAGCTTATTAGTAGAGGGAAATAAGATAGAATGAAAATATTTTATTTATAAAAAATTAAAATTTGATTACTACAACCTGTGCAAAGCTGGGTACTTTGGCTAGTAATGAATATATTGGCATTTGGAGGTTAATAAGGTAACAAAAACAGCCAACATAGATTTGTCAAGGGGAAAAAAAAACATGTCAAAATGTAATTTCCCTTTTTGACAGTTTAAATAGCCTAGTGGATGAAGGGGAAGCCATGTGTTATTTCTTGACTTGAGCAAGGCTTTTGACATTGTCCCACATGAGATTCCCATAGGCACACTCAGAAAATATGGTTTAGGTTAAATCACTATAAGCCAGGTGCACAACTGGTTGAAAAAAACACTCTCCATGAGTAATTATTAAAGATTTGCTGTCAAACAAGGAGAACATTTCAAATGAGGCAATGTGGAGGCCAAGTTTTATTCAATCTTTTCCTTAACAAGTTGGCTGACAGAATACAGAGAACACTTACAGAATTTGTGGTTGGCACCAAGCTGGGAGGGGTTACCAACACTTTGGAGGACAGGGTGAGAATTCAAAATGATCTTAAAAAACTGGAGGAACGGTCTGAAATCAACAGATGAACTAGGCAGCTCTACCGCAGAAAAGAATCTGGAGGTTATAATGGACAACAACCTGTATACAAGTCAGCAATATGTTGCTGTTATGTAAAAAAAAAAAAAAAAAGGCTAAGCTCATTCTGGGCTGTGTACATAAGATAAAAGATGTAATTGTTCTACTTGGCTGTTGGGAGGCCTCAGCTGGAGCCCTGATGGCCATTTTGGGCACCACACCAACAAAGGCATGGGCCAATTTGTAAACAGAGTCCAGAAAAGAGACAAGAATGATTCAGAACATGGGCTGAGAGGAAACACTGAAGGAACAGTGTTTGTTTAGTTTAGCAAAGGGAAAACTGACAGGGAACATGACAGCAGGCAGTCCTCCAATTTGTAAACCGTACTTTTGAAGATGATGATGATTCTATACAGCTACAGGAACAATTAAGCATGTTATCCAAGAAGGCTTTGAAATCTCTTTCTTCAGAATTTTTTAAGAACATCTGACAGGAGTGGTGTAGGTTGACTCAGCATACCTTAAAGCACATGGATGGACACAATGAACTCCTGAGGCCCCTTCTGGTCATACCTCTTAATGATTTCTGGGAGGCTTCGACACTTTTTAACTGATATCACTATTGGAACTGTACTTCAGACCAAATTTTTTCCTCATGTATACCTATCTATTCTGGCTGATTTATAAAGATTTCTGTGTATGACTAAGAAACATTTGTCCCTCAGAATTTATGCACATACAACTAAATACCGGATACAGGCAGTCCTCGACTTACAATGTTTTGAGTTACAACGTTTCGCACTTACAACATTTATAAATTGACATCCTGTTCCAACTTTATGACATCAGTTTTGACTTACAGCGCTTGATCCAATGTGACACCACATCAGTGAACAAGTTCGCTGCGTCACTCATCTCCCTGGAGAACATCTGTCCAAACTTCCTTGGACACTTTCTTTAAGAAAGCAGACAAGATTCCAGAAAAACCTGCAGCCAAGACTCCTGAGAAGACTCCAGCCAAGAACCCTTCAAAAAGCCCAAATGAGAGCCTTTCAAAAAGTCCAGCAAAGTCACCACAAAGAAGTCCTTCTGAATCAATTTGATTGCTATTTACAATATAAATACATTAATGTAGCTACATTACCCATCTATAATTGATCGAGTACAAAATTCTGGGGTATTTTTGGTGAAAATAGGGTATCGGGCCTTGGTTCAGGAACCAATCCCCCATTTATAAGCTTGTTTCTTATGAGAAAATTGGTTCCGAGTTACAACTTTTTTACTTAAGATGCGGTTTTCAGGAACCGACTGTGTTGTAAGTCCGAGGACTGCCTGTACTGACATTGTATTTCAGTGAACAACACAATTTGTTTCCCAAGGTAAACGCTGACTTCCATTTAAGCTTGGTCAATATCTCTCAGGTCAACAAATCTTGATGTTTTCTTTGACAGAAGTCAATATCTGCTTAAAATTTGCACTACAAAGGAAATGAATAAAACCAAATCAAAGCCCTTAATAAGCACAATGTCATAAGTGAAGTGTCTCTCCCCAAAATAAGGCCATTTGGTTTAATTTTTTCACCCTAATGTTTAATACTTTTAAAAGAAAATTCAGGATTATTAATAATTTGCAAGCATTTAGCGTACCAAGGAGAGGAAGTTAGTCATTTTAAGCAAAAGCAAAGCAGGGCAGGTTGGCACCTTGGAGACTAACTGTTCAGAAAAGCATCATTCCTCACATGCTAGGTATGGATTTATAGCAAGCAGGGGCATTGAATTGAAAGGAATACAGTAATTTAAATACCAAAAATAGGGAGAGGGGAAAGCGAGAATGGAAGAGAGGGCACTGCTGAGAAGCAAAGGTATAGCAAGGGAAACTGTACAAATCTACCAGGTTCCCTAGTTTGGCTGAGTTGTGTTCATCACAAAATTAAAGAATCAATTCCTAGGCCAGTCCCCTTCCTGGCATAATTTAGAGCAGGAGTGCCCAAACTTTTGGACCTGTGGCCTGGATAACTGGCGCAGGTTTGGTCCATGGGCTGGGTCCTGAACTGCCCTGATCTGGCCCCATGCTGTCCGCTGCTCTGATCCAGCTGCATGCCTGCCCAATCTGGCCATGCACTGGCTGCCTGCCGGATCTGGTCACACCGGTGCAATCTGGTGCATGGGTGCTTGTTATCCAGTCCATGAGACTCCCCATGAGTCTGGAAATTTGGCAGGAGGGGAGAAGCTCTTAGTGCTTCCACTGTTTCCCTGCTGCCAAATTTCCAGAACCTTGGGGAGTCCCGCAGGGCAGATAAGGCTCTGTGGGCCAGATCTGACCTGTGGACCAAGAGTTAAGCACCCCTGCTAAACACACATTTCTAATCTTTGCCTCTGATAGCACAACCAGGAAGCAGAAGTTTGCCCGTAGTTCTCCAATTGTCCCATCAGAAGTGAGCAATAGACTCCACTGAACCCAAACTCAGCCATTCAGCATGCATTCTATTTAGATACGTTGTTTGTAGTCATGTTGGTATACGGACATAGGCAGACCAGGTTCTTTTGTTTTATAAGACCAACTAAAACAGTTGGAAAAATTCTTATTTGCAAACTTTTGGGTACAAACACCCTTTTCCAGGCAGACGGAACTGCAGATGCTCCCTCTGCCTGAAGAAGGGTGTTTGTACCTGTAAGCTTGTAAAGAAGAATTTTTCCAACTATTTCAGTTGGTCTAATAAATATATCAGATTTACCCAAAGAACCTTGTCTTTCTTCTATTTAGACAGTCAGTCAGGTTAATGTAAATTGCTTCACATTTCAGCACTATTGAAATGTGAGGAAGCAAACCGGTAATTTGCTGACTCATCACAATAGTTTAATCAAACATGACTCAGGATATTCTTTTGGCATGTACTCATATAATTAGGTCAAGATGCTGTGTTCCACATTGCACTGAATTACGTGTGCTTTCAGTACTAATGTTGCTATGACCTATATTTAGAATAATTATGTTTATGACCACGCAATCATATTCATGACCCCAGCATTCTCCCTGTTTCTTAAGCCTTCCGAGTGTGGATGAGGCAGATCTGAATTCACTTTGACCACTGTGCTCTGAATTATAAGCTTCCTTTCACTTTCCTAGAGTCTACACAGTAATAAGACTAAGCTGATTCTCAATACCATGCAGCCTAACAAAACAGACCTACTGTTAAAGACTTAAAGGCTATTATGTGGTCTTCTATGAAAAAGGAGCTGGGACAGAGTGAGCTAAATATCCCAGAAGCTTTCCTTCATCTCAGTTTCCTCATTTCAAGTATAGTATGGAAGTACTTATACCATGTTGTTCATTTATTTTTGGAACAACAAGGTCTTGGGGAATCATTTCTAGTTGCACACTGTGAGCACTTCGCCCTTTTCAAACAGTATTTTTCAGGATTTCACTGATTTTTAAATTGGAGAAGACTGAATAAAGCACATCTTCGAAGAGGAGCATAATGCATTAATGTTTTCCCTGATAAGTCTACCAAATTAAACCTTACAGATATGTCCTTTAATATTGTCTTGGAGCATATTGTCCATCATATCTGCAAAACCTGCTGTCTAGATGGCTATAGCTATATTGCCTCCCTTTCTTATAATTAAGAAGACATTTCAAACTGAAATTGTTACCATCACAAATTACATCAATGTTTAACCATAATTTCCTGAGGAAAAAGGTATAATGACTGATTTTTTTTTCTTTAGCACGGTGATTCTCAACCAGGGTGCCACAGCACCAAACCAGGTGTGCAAAGAAAAACCAAGGGATTTCAAGTAGGAATCCATAGTGTCAAAAACATTCTGACTTGTTGTGGATTTTCTTTGTAATAGAAAAATTGCTCTGTTTCCATAGTAAAAGAAAAAGAAAAAAAAAAAGAGTGAAAGCTAAGAGTTGGCATTTTCCAAAGGGTGTCTTGAGTCTAAAAAAGTTTAACACACTTTGATATCTTAAATTTCTGCTGTTTGAACTTATATTCCTCATGCTTTTTATTGTTCTGGACATCAGCAACAGGAAAAAATGCAACCTGAATACAATTTTTAAAAAACCATGTTTTTAAAACAAACTGAAAAATAAACCTAATCTACCCCTTCTCCCACCTGAAGCCTTTACAATAAATAAATGCCAAACTTTAAATAAGTAAATCCCAAATCCCCTCTTATCTACACTTAGAGCAATTCTTCACATAAATCCAACCAAGGAAGAGGAACTATAAACATCCTAAACCTAATAGTGCTTCTTCCTGAGTCAGAGTGTTGTGCACATTCATCTGTTCCCTTGCCACTATCTGTTCCTCGGTGAGATGTGATTATTGCACAATTACTACTGAATGGAAGGACAGGTCTTCAGCAGAGCAGGGCAGGGCAGTGAGCATTCTCCTTTGGAATTCAACAGGGCCCACGGCAACAGGGAAACATGGAAATGTGCTGATGGCAGCATCGCAGTGGTAGTCGAGCAGGAAGAGCTCCTAGACTTCTGCTTGGCAGTATTTTGAGCAGCAGCAAAGTTTACGTCTAAAATTGCAGTTTGGAAAGGATACTTGATTTTTCTTTATGTCATCTAAAAAAATACTTACTTAGCATTTAGGTCATAGTTTATTTTCTTTTATGACTACCTTTGGTGCAGGGTATGGATCATATTACGCTGAGCCCTGGAGTGCTTGAATAAGATTCTGCTCCTCCTGGGATGGAATTTTTAAAAGTTAACTAGATTAACTATTTTCTTCCACTCTAGTTATGCATCATTCAAAGACAGGCTTGTATTGTAATGAGCATCTAAAGATACCCAAGCACCAGGAAAGTCCAGATTAGGATCTGAACTTTATAACTGAGTACTTTCTCTAAACATTTATATCTTTATTGTTGGACCCCATCTCTGCAGCAATCAAAGCAAATCTCTACATCTGACTATCCATGAAATCTGTCAAAATTTAGAACTAGATCCAAACTTGGCAGCAAGGGAATGTCTTTAGCACAACATGACATGCTATTATTTCAGTAAAGATAATATCTTTAATATGTTATAGGCTTTGAGTGTGTTTATAAAAGCAGTTAAAAGGCACAGGTCCAGGATTTTGAGAGAAATTGGCTATGTACCCAACATTTTATTCAGCAAGAAAGTAACAGCACTGTGTCATTTGGCCAAATGATGACTAAGCTAGGGTTGCAATAACTGGTATAAACAATAAGGATTTAGAGCTAAATCGTCCCCCTCTTAAGCTCAAGTCATCTGGAGTTAAGCACATGCTTAAACCTGAGTATCTCCTCAACATTGCACTGAATAGAAATGGATTTAAGCACATGCTGATTCTTTTCCAAAATCAGGGACAAAGTGAGAGAAGAATATAAAACATCTGATTTTAAAATCACATTTATTTCTCATTACACTATTCAGCAATGTGGTGCTGAACATTGTTGCAAAAGGGTAGTGGTGATGTGTAGGGGGTACATGGGGGTGCACGTGCACCCCCTTAAAGCACTGGTGCACTACCTGACAGCCAACGTTGCTCGCTTAGGTGATGGGCAGGGGGGGCAGGTGGGAGTGCTGGTGCCCCCCCTGAGACCACTGGCCAGGGAGTGGGGGGCACCAAGAGAAGCGCCACTGGCACTTCTGGGCACGCTTGTATACTGCTGGCACTTCCGGGTTGGTGTGCATGACCAGCTGGGGGGATTCCCCCCTGGTTGGCAAGCTCAGCTGCAGGGGATTCCCCCACGCTGGTCGCTGACTGGCTGCTGGGAGAACAAGTGCCCCCCCTGACTCAGGAGGCACCAATCGCCCATGCAAAAGGGGACACATTTGACATACATATGAGGAACTGTATTTAAAAGCCTCATTTCCAAAACAGACATAAAACATTATGGGTGAAATTCTGGCTCCATTCAAATCATTAACAAAACTTTACTATCTTCAGTGGTTCCAGGATTTCGTTATATGGGTGTGTTTCCCTTAATTTCATACTTCCAGTGGATTTTTTAAATTTATTAAAAAATACAGGTATGTTTCCTGCTGTCGTTCTTCTGAAAATCTCTGCTGCCTACCTGACAGAGTCCATTCATGGTGACATCAAAGTTGCATGGCAGTATACCTGCCTCTTCTAAAATGCTTAAAGAGATAGAGGTGTATTTCCAAGACTTACAGCTCTCCCTGACTGATCTTATAATTATAACTGCCCAGGCATCCAAGACAATGTTTACTTCTCTGCACTGAATGGAGCTCTCCTTTGTAGCCATCTGACATTTCTGGCAATTGCCTAATGATATTTAAATAATAAATAAATACAGGCATAAAATAAATAATAGCACTTAACACTTTCTTATTTCCATCTGCAGTAAAACTATTAGCCGATTAATCTGCTTGATTAATTACTTGATTGCTCTGTAAAACAGCTGGTTTATTTGGCGCTACAGGCTTCACTCTAAGGGTTGGGTTTCAAGGAGGTATGTGAGAGAACTACAGAGGTATTCATCAGTACTGAAATGTTTTGTTCATTTAAGAAAGTGATTCTCGACTTTTTTAGATTCAAGACATTCCTCATGCAGCTTGCGGCACCCTTCATTAGAGTTGAGGTACCCCTCAGAAATGACCAACTCTTACTTTTCACTCATTTTTGGACTACAAAAAAATAAAAGAGCAATTATTTTGTTGTAAAGACCTCAGAAAGACCACAATGTGTTTTTAATACTTTGGATTCCTGTTTGAATTCTCTGGGTTTATCTTGTGAATCATGTTTGCACACATAACAGTGCTAATATTGCATGCACCTTGAATCATCCCCATCAAGGCACCCTATCTGGTTGAGAATCACTGATTTAGGGATACTTGGCTTCCAACAAGAGTGAGAGGTAGTTAGCTGTGTTAGTCTCAAGTCACGGAAAGCTTTCACAGCATCAGACGAAGTAAGCTCGGCTCATGGAAGCTCATGCTACACATCTCTAATTAAGTCAGTTGATGAGTTCAAATCTACCCTGCTTTCTTCCAACAATAGGCCACAACAGGCTAATACAGATCAGTTATACTGGAGACCCATTACACTGGAAAATAAAGTTGTTAAAATTGAAAATTATTTTCATTTTCACTTTTAAGAATATCTGCAGGTAATAATAAAAGAATCTCCATTCTAACTTGCCTTTATTGGGATGATTCCAAAATGTAAACTGAGGTATTTATTACTTACTTGCGATAGCTAAAAATTAATTTAAAGAATCACTGAGGAGTTTAAAATAGCTGAACTCTTCTGAAGAACTGTTACAACAGCACTTATCACTAGATGAGCAATATTGTTTCTTAAGAGGAAGGAGACAATGATCCTTTTTGTTAAGGGTTCTAAAGAGTAAGCAGCTGATGTGGAGATTTTATGAATAACATGCCAAAAACCATTGCAATGGACTGTAGAGTTCCTGAAATGTAAAATGAAACTAAGTGAATATACTAAGATCCAGCCAAAGTGTGGATAGAGGGTCTATCAATATATATGTAGTCCAATATATATCACAGATGTATTTTAAGTAGATTTGTTTAGATAGATATTTATTTATTTAGATAGATTTATTAGATTGATTTAATCTATTTTAAATAGATTTATTTTAAATAGGTATGGTAAAATCTAGTTTAAAATACTGATGTAATGTTTTCTTCAAAATATACTCATTCATATGAGTCATTGCAGCACTAAATCTAAATAAGCTATTTCCCATTTTAGCTGACTGTAGTTCAACAAGCAAACTAAAATATAAAACAACTATATTAAGGCATTTAATATTACAATGGCAAATGCAGATGACTAAAAAAGCTCACGTACTGTGTAGCTGTTATTCCATCCAGTCGATTAAGTAATTGATCGATAATAATACAATCTTAAAGCTCACAGCAGGAAGGCTGATTTTTATAATTTACCATTTAAAACTGAAACCAAACAAGTGGAATCACATATGATAATGATACATTATGGAGCATGCGCTTCCTACATAAAGGGGCCATATTACAGTGAAGTTAAAGTGGGCAAAAATCCAGTACAACCTAGGGAGTAAGATTTTGAAGCCCAGGAAGGTGAACATCTCTTCTTTGAGAGAAAGGATTGTCTTATGTGTCAGTCACTGCATTGAGACTCAGGAGACCTGCATTCAGTTCTTGACTCTGCCACAGAATTTCTTGGACATGTCACTTAATCTGTGTGACACTAATCTGTTCTCCATCTGCAAAATGGCAATAACAGTATTTCCTTTTTCCTACTTGCTGTCTGTTTTCTATCTGAGACAACGGCACTCCCTTGCTATGTGTATGCCCAATAACTAGCAGAGTGGGGCTCTGACTCTGGTTGGAGCTTCTAGATGCTACATAATAAATAACAAACTTTGAACCTGTCTGCACAGTGAGCACATCTTAAGGCCTTGGGAGCTGTGAATGGCATTGTGCAGGGAGACGAGGACAAAGAATGGGCAAGAGAAGACAGGAGTATCCCCTACCAAATGGATGTTTCATTGCGTTCCTACCCGCTGGGTACTGAGTCTACTGAGGCTACTACTAAAGGCATCAGGCTGAAATAGTTGCTGTTAAATGTCTCTACCGAGTGACTCCCATTTTGTGACTTGTGTAGCATTCTTTTGCCCCTCCCTTTGGGAAGATTCCCAATGCTCGGTCTAATTGCTTGTGCTGGGCACTGTGGTAAGAAAATGTAAAAATCAGTCCCAGCGCAGAGAACAAACAGGTCAGTCCTGTTTCAGGTGTATGTGAGACTTCCCTGGGACATATTTGGCACACAGTCCTTGTGCTGGCCTGTTGCACACACTGAACTTCACCCCTTTAGTATACAGACTTCCCTCGCTTTACGTAGGTTCTATATGTGCAAATTTGCTCTTATACAATGACCCTTTTTATACCAAAAAATTGCTATATGCAAGGTAAATTCACTCTTATGTGATTGGTGTGGTGGAAGCCCACAGTCAGCTGCTTTGTACAATGCATTGTGGGAGTGATGTGCACCAAAATATAGTCTCCTGTGTGTATCTGTGCTCCTCGCTTGTTGTCTGTGACATGCGTTTCTGTAGTTGCCATCCCATTATGAGAGCACCCTGTGCTTGTGTGTACCATCTACTGTTGGGAAGTACCAACACTGCCTTGTAAAAGTGGCAGAAATGGGTCTGGGGTCAGTACAGTTGAGGTCTTGGGACCTTGGGACCTATCCCTATTTGTTACATTGTAAAGTGAATGTGAATTGGGTTATATATACACAGTTTCCCAGGAATGCATGCACAGCATAAAGCGAGGGAAACCTGTACTCAGCTTTTACAGCTACGGGGCCTTGAGTGATGCAAAAAGCATTGTGAGGGCCCTGTGCTCGAATGGCAGCTAAGGAGACAAATATTTCATTAAAAAAAAATTAATATTACACAGTGAACTAATGTTGAGAAAACAGGGGAATTAGAAAGTCCTTTGACTATCAAAGTTGCAAGATCTGCCAAAGAAAACTTACCTGTTTTAAGCTCTCCTACTTTCTTTTGACACCCCCCCGCCCCGACCTTTTCCCCCTCCCCACATAAGAAACCAGACCAAGAATTGTATTGGCAATTCCCCATCCTGCCCATCCCCTACCTGGGCTCAGGACAGAGGTGGGATAATGCCAGATGATTCTGCACGGAGAAACTTAGCCGAGAACTTGATTTGGTTTTTGGATTGGGGCAAAAAAACAATCTGTCAGAAGCAGGTTTGAAAGGGGCTCTAACTCTAGCGGTCCTCCTTTATTCTCCCGCCTCCAAAAGAGGTTTGGGCTGAGGGAGGACTGCCAGAGGAGTTTTTCATTCACTGTTTTGCAGCCTGCTCCCCCCTCCCGCCTCGATCCTGCGGAGGGGGGGATCCCAGGGCACGAGGAATATGGGACCTTCTTGAGATCAGGGAGGGGGTTTAGGGAGGCGAACAGCTGCAGGCGAGAGGAGAAAGCTGTGGCTTCAGTGCGGGGCTGGCACGAGGGCGCTGGAGGGAAGGGAGCCCGCTACGGCTGAGGGAGAGGTCGGGGGAGCGGGTGCCGCGGTGGGGCACAGGTTGCCCGGGGAAGGGTTGTTTCCCCTCGGGGCCGAGGGCGGGCCGCCCCAGCCTGGCGGCCGCTGGAGCCCACGGCGGGCGCGGCACCACCTTAAGCGGTGTGACGCCGGGTTGCCATGGCCACGGGTTTACGCTACAAGGGCTGGCGGGGAGGCGCGGGGAGGGACCATTTCAGCACCCGCCTGGCCGCGGACAGCAGCGG
>NW_005842305.1:634111-667621 GCF_000455745.1 Alligator sinensis | reverse complement strand
AGCCGGTTCCTGCTCGCGGGCGCCGCGGCGGAAAAGCCGCTGCTCGGGGGATCCCCGAGAGCCTCCCCGGCCTCCCCCCGCACGAGGGCCGGGAAGGACGGCGCAGGGCTGGGCTGGGCTGGGCGCCGGCACAAGTGCCCGGGCGGGAGTTTGGGGCATTTGAGGGCGAAGGAGCGCTTCTCCCTGGGAGCTCGCTCGCTCTCCCTCCTGCCGGGGAGTAAAACGGGGCCACGTGGCTCCGAGGACAAATCAGCCTCCGCCAAAACCGAGCTGCGAACAGTTGAAGTGACAAGTCCTGTCCGGGGGAGCCCGAGCACGGCTGGCCTTTCCAGACACGGGCTCTCCCCCCACCCAAGTGAATGGAGCTTGTAGACGGGCAGATAAAGGGAAACGCATCCTTTAGTGATGACTTGCAAACAATGAAGGCATTTCTGGAAATCAGCACTGGCTCCCAAACAACTTGTCAACGAGGAAAGGAGAGGAAAAAAAGACTGTATAATTTCTTCACAGCCCCTTCTCTGCCCCACCCATGTCTCTCTCTAGTACAGTTTTCAAACCACTGAAAATTTCTCAACTAAACGAACTAATTGCATCCAAAAGAACATGGCTGACTAACCAGGGATATTCATGATGCTGCCTGTGTGTTTTATGCCCAGGGATAGTCCTTGCAATGCCCCATTTGGAAAGGACCAATGAAGATGTCAGTAGGGAGGTGGACCACTGTTAAAAGCAAACGTTGAGGAATGACTGAAAGACTTGATAGTGGACTTCCCTGTCCACTGTTTAAACTGTCCGTCTCCCTAAGCTTTAGAACTAGATGGGGACTCCTACCACACCTCTAGGTTTGGATAGCTACCAAAATGTGTGGAGTGCACATGGAGTCTGAACCAAAATAGGTAAGGAGTTAGTACAGAGAGGTAGGGAATGGGTTGAGCCGTGGTGACCTACCCCACCATGCTACGTCCAGCACATTAGGGTGGCTATAACTAATACTGCTGTAGAACCTCTGACAGCAGAAAAAGGAATTGGGCCTCGGAGAAACGGGTCTCCAAAAGCTGCACAGAGAGAGTTGTGGCATGGTATAACTTACCAACTATCTTTGCTCAGCTCTGTACCTGAAAACAACCTTAGAATGCATTTGTCCCACTGTCTCTTAGTAACGTAAGTCATACAACATGATATAAGTACTGTATGAGCTGTAATTATAATTCAGAGCTGGCCCTAGCACTTCCAGCACTAAAAGCATAAACACCTACACCTCTAACCTGTAACTGTATTGGCCTCAGGTACTTTAAGGACCAGCCACTAGAGGGGGTAAAGTGGATTAAAATACATGAGCAATCATATTAAAGTTGCTTTTTTTTGTGAGTAAGGAAAGATCATTCAGAGCAGCTGGTTTAAATGATTGTCTAAACCTGATCCACAATAAGGCTTAATTCCCTTATCACTAAGGGAATCAGTATCATACTCTGTCTTCAGGTAAAGTGGTGTAAATCCATCACCAGCTTGTAAATCTCTGAGCAGACAGTCCAATTCTCTCCTTAGCTATACTTATAGGCCTGCAGTAAAGGAAGCTGCCCTAATGCAACTGGGGGATGAATTTGGGCTCATGGGTAAAAGTGTTCAGGTAAAAGGAGGTGCTGTGTATTAAGAGAACTGACAAATACTGTGTGCCATACTCCACTACTACTAAATGTTGAGTAGCTCCTTTCTTTGCATATCCCAGTGATTCCATTGGCACTATTTGCAGAAGTCAGTAATACCCAGCACACAAAAGGGTGGCCCAATTAGGTTCCTTTGTGAGTCCAGTTTCAGGGTGCTTAAAAGTTTGCCCTTTAAATGCAATGTACACAGAAGCCAAACAATTCAGCAGCTATGTGACTTTCAGAAAACATGAATTTCAGGCATATTTCTATAACACATGGTAACAAAAAAGACCGGACCTATTTTCATAGCTTTGACTTGAAAATAAAACCCCTCTCTTGTTGACTTTTGCAGAGTCAACGTCTATATCATGATTACAGGATTGGACTTGTGGCAAATGAATGCTAGTACTATGATTTTTTTGTTTCTGTTTTCTCCTAAAACAATTCCAGTGTTTGGTCTAGACATCCTTGTGTGTGTGGAACTCATTAATTTCACTGGGAGTACTGCATATGGGGTTGGATATTGCTTCCACTGAAATCAATAAAATAACCTGCATGGATTTTAATGGTACAACACCAAGCTCACTGAGCATTTACAAAATCTAGAACTACATATGGACAACTTTAGCTATTACATGAGGGGCAACCTGACATACCTGGTTTCATCAAAATTCACACAGTATACGTGAGAACAGAATTTGTCCACGTATGGTGAAATTCTGTTAATTTACAATTAGGCAATCCCTCTGACATCAAAAAAGTGTCATGGGGATAAGCCAGTATAGAATTTATCTTCTTGGGTTCAGAAAATAAAAATCTATCCTTTTACAGATCATACTGCCCCACTGTTCATACTCAGCACTTAACTGACTTCTCTTCTTTAGCTTGTGTGGGTCCATAACTACAAAGAAAACTAGGCCAAGGATCAGCACTAGCACGGGATGTCAGCAATTTACACATGAGCTACTGATGTACAAAATTAGAATGTTGTAGCATATAACATGAGAATGTAGCCACAACTGTAAAATGAAGATGTCTGCATATTGAACTATCAAGATAATTGTGTTGCACCGATACATTAGGATTTGCTGCTATTGCTGTGGTCTCCAGCAAATACCAACAAACGGATGGCCTTTTTTCCATGCAACACTGTAGATCTCTATATCGGGCATTGCTTTTGTCTATGTGTGCTGATCTTCTCATTAATTCCCTTTTTCTATATCTTTACTTGTCTGGCAGCATTTAGTTTTTTGATATCCAAATGCCATGGTGATAAATCTCTTTTCACAGCTTTGGGTGATTAAAAGTTTGACTAAAGCCATCTTAGCAGTTAGTGTCATTAACCACATGCCATTTGACATGCATTATTGATGGCAATGGGAAAGCCATGAATACAGACATCTGTGCTAGGTCTCACACTTTGCCTTGCTTCATCATTGTTTTACTTTCTTTCAACTGCGTGGCAATACCGGCAGTGACATTTCATTCTACTTTCAATATGGATGAACAATAGCAATACTGAGGTCGCTTTCTTACTAATACATCTTAAGTGAAATAAGGCAGCTTACTTCATCACAGGACCCTAAAAATATTTGGTCAAATTCTGAAGGAAATCTTTTTAATTACACAAAAACTATGTTTGCGGAAGTGCTCTAGATCAATGGGGACTAACCTTATTGGCAAGTGTGCCACAAATAAGTTTCCAATCCTCTGAGTACCACTCCAGTCCCCTTCCTCTGCTGCTCTGCCTCCTGCCCTGTGATCCTGGACCAATCTGATGCTCTGCTTTCTGCCCTGCCCTCCCTGCCTGATCTACTCCACTGCTTCCTGCACTGTCCATTGCTGTGCTGCCTGCCCCCTACTTGATCTGCCACACACAAGGGCTACCTGTGCCACTTGTGGCAGGTTGGTCACCCCTGCTCTAGAGGAACTCTAAGTCTTCCTGAAGAAAATTAAGACTCTTACTAAGCTGGTACTTAAATTAGTAAATATTTCATACATTTCCCCAACTTAAAAAATGTAGCTCATAAAATAAGTATAAAATAAAATAGCCCAAAGTCTATTTTATAAACTAAAATAAATATATCCCCAAAAATGAAAGTTCATTAGTATATTTTTCAGTCATTGGAATACTTATTTTAACTTTGAATTTTTTAAAAATCACTACTTAATACTAGCTTAATATTATTACAGATTAAAGGAAAAGTCATTCATGAACAAACATATCAGGTATATGTAATCAGTTATGCAAGTCTTTGACATAAAAGCTCAGAGCTTACAGGCTAATGTGGTTAAAAGTGCACCAGCTTCTGTAGCCAGTGGCACATGAGACAGTAGCTTCTGGCTGCCTTTGACACCCCCAACTCAAAGCACCAGGCACCTACTTACACATACCGAATGCTTAGCCCAGTTAACCCATAAACGTGGAATAAGGCTAGATTTCATGCCACTGAAAATTAAATAGAGTACAGTACAGCATTTCCTAAACTGGAAGTTAGCCAGAGCCACCCATTTAAAAAACACCACTCTTACAAATAATATCAAGACATTTTTAGGGATAGCAAGCAGGTGTATCCTTAACTTTAGATCCCAGCCAAAGGAGAAGCTTCCAAAGGAAGCATACATCCTAACAGAATCTGACTTATTAGTTCACTCCTTATTCAGGAAAAAGAGTACTACCTACTGAATCATGAGATACAACCTCCTATAGCACACAGGTATTCATCAGAGTTCACTTATGCAAGCACAAAATCCATCCAATTCAGTTCACCTTATGTGATGTACTATAATCTCAAAAAATGGAACTATAACTGCAAGCCAGTTCAAGCCATGGTATTTTCACTGCATAATACCAAACTATGTGGGTGGTTGTTTGTCTCTTTGAGCCATCCTGCCAAAGTTTGTGATCAGCATAGACACTCAAGCTGGAATAAATGAGCAGCTGGCAGGGTGTTCTCAGTAGGTGCCCCCTGACTTCATAACTCTCTCCATCCTTGATCTGAAATAGCCCACATTCAATGACCTTCATAGTACACTATGAAGCTCCTCTTTTTTCTTCATGAACCCAAAAAACAGATAAGTATGAGGATGATAAAAGATAGAAAAAGAGGATTGTTTCAGTCTTTAGTTTACCTGCTCTTTCTGCAGTTCAGCTATAATGATGGGGATTTTTCATGTTTGATTTTAAAGTTGAGTCATGGATGCTTAGATGAAAGGGTAAGTTTGACTTTCCATTAAACTAAGTAAATACAGTGATAAATAATAATAGGTTGCATTTAGAAACAGGGATAGAAAGGTAAAATCCAGCATTTTCAGAAGGGGCCACTGATTTTGAGATGCTGCAAGTTTTGGGCCTGAAGTTCTGAAGTGCCCAACTGCTGCTAGTGCACAGCAGTTCTGAATATCAGCCCCAAAATGCCTCAAGTCAGACAACCAGAAATGGAGACATCTCAAAACAGCAGCTGCTTTTGACAATCTGTGTGAGTCATAGGTAGAGCGTTACTAATCCAACCCATGTCCTAGAGCAGGGGTAGCCAACCAGCTGTATGGATATCACAAGTGGCATGATCAGCCTTGGTGTGTGGCACACAGAAGATCAGGGAGGGGACAGGCAACATAGCAGCAGATAGGACAGAAAGCAGAGCAGTAGATCAGATAGGGAGTGCAGGGTGGGGAGCAGAAAGCAGAGGAGTAGATTGGGCAGGGGAAGGCGATTGGAATGGGCCTTGGGGAGGCTGAAGGCTAATTTGTGATATGTCTGCCAAACAGGTTTGCCCCCTACTATCAGTCATTATATGTAACAACACCAACATGACTGGAATTTGCTCTAATACGCATATATTTCTATTCCAAAATAGGCACAGCCAAAATATTCTCTTAAGAAATAAAAATATAAACCATAAGAGGTTTTTAATTCATGTTTTATTTCAAATTGAAAAAAATATTGGATACAATCTGAGTATAGAGTAATTGAGATACACTATCTTTCTCTGTAAATTATGAATCAACAAAGTACAACCACTGAGATTAATATCCAAAGAACAGCTGAAGCATTTAATCAGTCTCTAATGCTGTTTTATGAGCATGCTACATAATAATAGGTATTTTTTCCTAGAAAAAATACAAATTCCCTCTCCTTCTCTAAATGTCACAAGGACAAACCATAAATGTTGTTGCCATGTTAATTTATTCCATCACCATGAAATACTTAATACCCATCATCCCCCACCCTCACAAACATACACAGCTACAGCTCACTGTTAATAAAAACCCACACAATGTAAAACTTATGATTTTTTGGTTTGAGAATAATTACTTAAGTATTTTTGTTTTATTTTACTTTCTATGCTCTCCAAATGATCTGACATCATTTTCAAACTCTGGAGCTCCAGAACCTCTTTTTCCTGCCAAACCATCCACAAAACCCTTTTGAGCTGCATCTCACCTAGAAGGTTCCCCAGGCCTCAGCCACTCCCAGCCTAAACATTCTTCCTCCATTCTCTGGTTGCAAAATGGACTTCAACACTGGCTCCTGAACCCCTGCTGCTTGGTTCCACAGAACAATGCAGGGAGCATGCGCTGTAATCCAATTAGCTGTTCATTGTGAAGAGCTAAGCAAAAGACAGCTGCAGACAGGTCCTGGCAGGGCAGAGACAGCAAATAAAATATCAGGCTGTGGAAAAATGGAATATTTTGCTACAAAAATGTGAATCCTGTGGCATTTTGAAAAAAGTCACAAGGTCCTAATGGAAATGAATAAAACAGTTCACACCTCACAGAGCTGTTTTAGGGACTCTGCAGACTCACTGTACGTAGATATCAGACACTTTGTATTTTTAAGCTTATACCTTGCAACCACAAAGACCAGAAACATAAATAGTTGAAACATAAAGGAAGAGACTATGGAATGCAGTTCTGCAGCAAAGAGTAAATTATGTGGTTACGAATAAATATGGGCCCCTGCTTGTGATGCTTTAAGAGTCCTTGCTTTTAGAATTGCCACACATTGGGGCAGGGGTAGTTTAATGCTAGAGGGAAGATGAAAATAGCTTTTCTGATTGTCAGCAGGCCTTTGAACTGAATACGGCATAGAAATGAAGATTGTTGTGACAACATATGTGTGTAATATTAATAAAAAAATCCTTATAATTTATGCATAGCTGGTCAAAGACCCATTCGATTTATACACTCTTTGCACCATCTATAATTATCATAAATTAATTTGAGAATTGCCTAACTTGCTAAAGCAAAAAGGTTTTGGAAAGTGCAAGACCATCTTTGCATTTATGTAAAGTTAATATTTAATTTTTGCTGGGTTCTTATTCTAATTTTTCTCTTGCACAATTCTACTACAGTCTTGCTAATTTACTTATCTAAAAGTATTAAAAATTCTTTAATCCCTTAAAGATCTAGCAAGACATTAACATCTTCCAAGTACATTGGCAGAAGACTATGACCTGAAGCCAAGATTCTTTTTAAGTACCGCTGTCTTCCCATTCATAGCTCTCACCTTATCATTTCTGATTAAAAAGGCTATTGTCATGATTGTAGTACTGCCAAGCCATAATGTATGATTTATTATGTAGAGCAGGTGACTAGTAGTTAACTTTTATCTCAAAAAGAATGTAATTGTTTGTTTTTTCCTGCAGCTTTCCCTGGGAGGTGCATGTTTGTATCAGTGACAAGATGACAATTCATATTCTTACCAAAAGATCCAGTGAGTCATCTTATTAACTCTACTGAAATACATGCTTGGCAGCACTCCTACCACGGTAATCTATATTTTTTTATTCTCCCTGGAAATATAATTTAGGAATTAGTAAGCTGTAGTATGCATTCAAGAGTAAAAGCATTTTTCTTTGCAAAATGTAGTAAATTAATACAAATGGCAACAGTCAAAAGTAGATCACATATTGTGCATTTCACTCTGTTTTTTAACATTTATAACAATCTTTTAGAGCCGTGGATGTTATTTTGCAAAATGAAGTATTGTGAGAGCCTTGTTATTTACATGGGACATTATGTTTTGTGTACTGCCTGTATTGATATGGAAAAAGATAAATAGTAAAACTCCATGTGTTACATGAAGGAGATTGCTTGGTATAATGTCCTACAATATATGGGCCTGAAAAGTAGTTGCCATGTGATGGCTCCACAAGCATCTGAAACATGGTATAATTCTGAGATTTAGTGGAAAGATTTAGAGGGTAAAAAGAATGGGCTGTATGATGAATTATGCGTAGTACTGCACATATAAAGCTAGCTGCTTAATTATGAACTCCTCTGCATCCTACCCCTCTGAAAGCTACCAGTTCATCTGTTTTGTTAGAGGCTAAAAATTATGCTAATATTATATACTTTTGGGTTTCTTTCTCAAATCCACAGCTGTGTGTGATGGAATATTATGGCTGCTTGCATTTTTCCCAGTTATGCAAACTGATGTGTGGTTAGTTTGTGACAGTGCTGCTTTTTCTCCATGGCTCTGGTTTAGCTGGGGGAAAAGACAACATGTTTTCTCTGACCATGACCCTGCTTTTCTTTGAATACTTACTTGTCCTGTCCTGAGGGACGACGTGTGCTAGGAGAGTCCAAACCATTTGCTTTCTGCTTAGATTTATTTGCACACATTGCAGGCAGTCTTTTCTCACAAAAGAACATATGGGCTGGAGTTACTATTTGTTATTTCAAGGTAACTAGATGGTAACTGTACTGAAAACTCATGGCAAATCAAGCATTATCTCAGGTTAACAAAGCAAATAAATAATCGCTGAACTGTATGCATTAAACCTTAGCTTAATGGGAAACATCTTGAAAACCAAGATCTTTCTAGCTGGTCAGAATATTTTCTTAATTCAGATGCCTTCTGCCCCAACACTACTTCTTTCTTGCACACTAGAACTGTGAGCAGAAATCCTTGGACAATTGCTATTTCTGCTTATAGGACCAGTGGTGGTTGAAGTTTACGAAGCTGATGAGCATGCAGAGTACAGCAAAACCTGGTTAACCCATCACTGGGGCTAGGGACAGACATTACACATAAACTGGTTTAAGTGATCAACTGGTTTAAACCTGTAACCTGACAGATGTTCAATGCACATAAAACACTTTAAAAATGGCTGAAAACAGTTTGAGATAAACCTAGTTTAATGTAGTATCAGACTTAACTGATTTGGGTCAAACCGGTTTATGCAATGTCTGTCCCAGACCCCTTGGTGGTTTAAGATAAATCAGACTCTCCCAGCATCCCAGCGTGCTTTGTGTGCTGGGAGGGGCTGCCCCACAGCAGGGCTGGCCTCTCCCCTCTGCTCCCTGGCTGCAGCTCTGCAGAGACTTGCAGGCACAGAGCATCTGCCTGGCTTCTCCCTCCTAAGCAGGGATTATTCCCCTCTCCCCTCTGCTTTAATGCAGACACCTCAGCATTAGCTAGCAGACCACACGCTGACTATGGTCTGTGCTGTGAGGCAGGCAGGCTTTTTGGAGTTAATCAACAGGTAGCTTAATGTTCTTCCTTGGAAAAGCTGTTTAAGAAGAGTTCCATTAGTTAATGGAGAGAGACTTTGTTTTCTTAATGGGTTGATAAACACTGAATTAGGGGTTATAAACATTCCCTGCTGGGCTGCTTAAGGGGGTGGGGGATAATAAGAGCATCCTGCTGGGCCTGGCCACACCCCCTCAGCTCAGCCCTGTAGAAACGAAGGGAGGGCTGCTCTAGTGCCCCCCAGCTTCTAGCCTGAGCCACTGCAGGCATGTGCCTGCATGTCTGGAATGAAAAGGGAATGACTGTCCACCTCCAAATTGGTTCAAGCTTTGCAGGTTAGACTAACATGCAAAGATTGAATCAGTTCAGGCTCAGGCTTTTTGAATGTCTGTCCCTAGACTGGGATAACTCATCACTAGTTTTAATTAGCCAGTACACTGACTCTTTGCCAGAATCCTACTGAATTGTACATAAAACACTTTGGGAAATTCATCATATGTCAATGCATAGTCATTTCCAAATAGAGAGGGATACTGAATTTCAATGGAATTGACTCCTGATAATTAGATGGCTTAAAAGTCACTGGCCTATATTCTCCATAGCATGTGTGAAGCCAACCCATTGTTAATAAAGCATCCAATTTTCTTCAGCTTTTCAGGGATCTGGGTTTTCTGTTTGTGATGGAAAAATGTGGTAAAATGCAGATTTTCTCATTTTAAGAAGAAAAATGTGGATTTTCTCATTTTAAGGAAAAAAACCTAGATTTTCTTTTTTAAAGGAGAAAAAGCTGTGGGAAATGGTGGGTTTCCCCTTGCCAGTTGGCAGAGTTCCAGCCTGCAAGGGACTGGGGGGAGCAGGAGAAGGGCAATCAGGCAGGGGCGCCATGTGCATATGCTTGCTCACACAGGTACATAAAGCTCCCTGCAGGTAAGTCAGGGGAGCGGGGGATTGAGGCCCCCATAGTAAGGGAGGGAGAGAGGGAGCTGGTCAGGGCTGGGGCTGCTGCCCAGCTTGGTTGTATGTGGGACTTGGGGCTTAGGATGCGCAGCTGCAGGGCCTGGGCAGGGGATGGGATGGGGCTGCGTGTGGCTCATCTGGGGGGGTGAGGAGGGGAGCTGGCTTCCCACCTCTGTGCACACTTCTGGGGGGGAATGGGGGACACATCCCCGCAGATTTATGTGCAGGGCAGAGGTGGGCTGCCTGCTGTGGGCTCAGGCTCCCTTCCCTGTTGCCCTCCCCTTGGAGCCTCTGCAGCTGAGCAGGTGGAACCTGGCATGGAAGGGGAGAGCAGGGCCAGGTGGGGAAGCTTGGTGCCATTGCCATGAGCCCCAAGTCACCATGGTGAAGCTCCCCCTGCCTACCCAGCAGCAGCAAGGAGCACAACTCCATGCTGGCACCTCTGCTCCTGCTGGGCAGGCAGAGCACACTTCACCAGGGCAGTGTTTTGCTTGCAGCTCACTGAGTTTCATTGTTCCACTCTGCCCCACTCTGCCCTGAAGCACTGGGTCTTGACTGCTGGGCTGCAAAGGTCCTGGTGGAAGGGCAATGGGAAGGAACCTGCGCCCACAGTGGGTCACCCACACCTGCCCCCTGATGGGCTCTGCTCTGGCTGTGCTGCCTGTGGGGGAGGGAGAGCTGGGCTCTGCTCCACTGAAGCAGCTGCCACCACCTCCCATGGGCAGCAGCTGGGGTCAAGTGATGCTGCAGGAGGCAGGGGGCTGCAGACCCAGGTCCCTGGCCCTGTAGCTCTGGCAGCTGGGAGCCCTCTCTGGCAGGGTTGGGTTGTGGGGAGGCTGTGGATGGGGAGTGAGGGGCACCAGCAGGGGTGGGGGGGGGGTCTGTGGGTCGGGAGTGAGGCACCAGCAAGGTTGGGGGGCTGTGGGTCTGGAGTGAGGGTCAATAGGGGTGTGTGAAGTAGGTCCTATTCAATTCGGATTCAGTCCAATTCAAAGACAGTGATTCAATTAGTTGATTTGGATCACTGTCCCTGATTCGATTCGGCTAAATCCAAATCTGAAGATTTGATGCTGATTCAGATAATCAGCGATTCAGGCAAAGACGTAGCTTTAAAAAATTTTTCTACATTCTTTGAGGTAGCAGGTGTAGCTCATCATGGCTGTGATGCTGGGGCACATGGAGCATCCCACAGGAGCATGGGGGGACCCTCCATGTGCTCGGTGGCAAACCCAGAAGTGGACCAGAAGCACTTCCGGTCCACTTCTGGGTCTGCTGGGGAGTGCGCAGGAGGCCGTCCTGTGCTCCCCCGGCTTCACAATTGGCCACAGGGGGACCCAGCTGAGGGATACGGGGGGGGGCCCCCTGCATACTCCCCAGCAGACCCAGAAGTGGACCGGAAGTGCTTCTGGTCCACTTCTGGTTCTGCTGCTGAGCGCTCTGGGGAGCCCTCCGCGCTCATGTGGGGTACTCCATGCACCCCAGCATTGCAGCATTCATGAGCCCTTGCTACCTAGAGGTATGTAGAAAAAACATTTAAAGCTGTCTCTATGTCTGAATCTCTGAATCTTTCTGGATCTTTCTGAATCTCTCTGAGTCGATTCTGAGGGTTCCAATTCGATTTGAAGAAATTAAAGGGTCCTCTGATCGATTCGGATTCAGAGATTTGGCCAGTGAATTGGGCCAAATCTCTGCTGAATTGAATCAGGGGCCGAAGTGTCTCACAGCCCTAATGGGCTGGGCATTGGCATATCAGGGCTGCTCAGTGCCACAAAGTGGGAGAAGTGGGAGGGCGAGGGATGACAGCCAGAGCAGGACCTGCATCCTGGTGAATGAAGGGGGCAGGGTGAGTTCTGATTTTCCATGATATAAAAAAACAAAAACAAATGCCAAAAAATATAGGTATTTGAAATTTATTTAATAACGATTGAGGCACTGGTAGTCTTCCAAATTGCTTTAAAATTGTAAATGTATCAATAAAACATTGGGTTCAACTGATACCTATATATATATATATATATAGTGGGATTTCATTTTTATCGCAGAAAAAAGTAGATTTGGGGGTTTTAATCAGAGAATCTGTGAAATTTTTAATAAGAGAATTTGTGATTTTTAAACAGAGAAAACCAGGGTCCCTGAATTTATTAGATGCTCATGGATAATTAGTCACTATTACCAATCTCTTTGGAGTAATGAATTAATTGAATCTAAAATGTACTTAAAAATTTTCATGCCTAGTGGAGAATTTTCTTTTAAATTAGATTAAAATTTACACAAACACAGCACAGAAATCATTAGCAATGGACATAACTCATGTACAGCAAACAAAAATGCAGTGGGGCGGGGGGGGAAGCTGAAGAGTTACCTTGAGCATCTTAGGAGTCTATCCTCAAATTAGAAAATGGAACAGGGCTAATTGACATAGTTTATAAGACATTTTAATATGATATGTGAAAGATTCCACAGTGACTTGTTTCAGATGCAGTTAAAGGTAAAAACAATCGGAGCATCAAAATATTCAGTTACTTTTTGTAAAACAAACATCTGAGTGCAAATGAAAGCTAGCAGTACAGAACAGAGCCAGCATCTGCACAGAACTGTTTTAGATGTGTTCTGTTTGAAAGTGACAGCATATCGTGAATCTTTTGAAACTATTTTCAAAATGCAAGATAAAGAAAATAAGAAAAGAGAACGTTAAATAGTTTATGGTCAAAATACGACCTACATTAGACCAGAATGGCTTCTAAATTCTACATGTCTGGATTTCCATGGAAGCTGTAGTAATATTAAATACACTCCTTGTTGAGAATTGACTTTGAAAGTATAAATCCCAAAATTGTTTACAGTGAAATTTACATGTATCAGAGGACTACCCAATGCAGAGAATTTGTGAACTAACTAACCATGGTAAAACTGAATTCAAACCTACAATGAGGGTGTAGTTCAAAGACCATTTCAGTCAACAGGAATCTGTCCACTGAGTTCAATGGACTTTGGATCAGGTCTTGCATATACACCTAGAAAAATGTGTGGTTACAGTTTCCACCCACAGTAAACTTTTTGTCCGCATCACAAACCACTATACCACCTGGTATGACTTATTTACTATATTCAAGATCAGAACTTGAATCAAGGAATTGACGTGTTATGTTGCAGGAGTTGCAGCATGTGGCAATTTAAGCAGAACCCATTCACTCAAGGATGTGAAGCTCTAATCAGTAAATTAAGAAAAAAGCCCTAAATACTATTTTCCTTAGTTTCTTTATTTGACAGGACTGAATTTAGGATTCACTGTTGACAACTATGTTTGGTAACATTGCAAATTCCATAAACATTCAAGAGTTGCACAAATGAAGACCAAAGATATCTTGGTAGGAAAGATATAGATGAGTTGTTACTACTGTTGAGAGAAATATTAAACACTTTCAAAACAAATTTTCCAGGGCAACTTGTTTTTGTTAGCTTTATGCTTCTAACTTTGTTTAGCTCTTTATTTACCCATTTGAGAGCTTTTAAATGGGAAAACAGTGAACAAGAAACAGATACTTTCAGATATTCATACTGAACTTTGTACAAAATTAAAATCTTTGCCCTGATACGGCAGAGCAGAGGTAAAGTAGTTTGGGGTTTGTGGATTCTTCTGGCTTTGTGTCCTACTTTCTCAAACTTACAGTCTCAGTAAATATACTATTAGAGTTGGAAGCCCTCATCATGATAGTAATTCACCACACTCTTTTGTATTTCCCAGATGAAACAAGTTTTTTCATCTTAAATATTTTTCACAAGCGGTGTGAGAAATTTCTAAGTCACTCCACTGAAATCCATCCCTAGCCCCTTGGATTTCAGAAAGATAGTTGGGGGTCAGACTCAATGATCTACTGAGGTCCCTTCCAACCCTAACATCTATGAATCTATAGTAGTGGAGCAATAACAGTTCTTTATTTAGTAGCTTTTTGTAAATACTATATACATACAATGACAGCCATGTGGAGAATGAATCTGAAGAACAATGATTTGTTTTGCTTTCATGTCAAATATAATAAATATGCATCGTAAATTCATGTAAATGTATAAACTGAATATGAGAGTATATACTGAATGTGAAAATATACCAAACTGAAGTTGCTGAAAATGCTTTGTTAGCAGCAGTTAAAAATGAATTGAGGTTATGATTTAGAAAGGTATTTAAGCATGTGTTTAACTTAAAGGACATGATTAGTTCCATTGATTATTATAGAGCTACTTATATACTTAAAGTTATGTCTGTTACATAGCTTGTTAAGCTGGATCCTCAACATTAAAAATAAATGTAACAATCCTAGCTGTTTATAAGTTTGCAAGATATTTGAGACTATTCAAACACACACAAACACACATACACACACACACTCAACGTGCAGTCATTACATTTAAATCTAAGTCAGGGGTGGGTAAAATATGGCCCACAGGCCAAATCTGGCCTGCCGACTGGTTGAATCTGGCCCACAGGCAGGTGCCCAACACTTGATTGTATCTAGCGTGGGGCAGCCCTCACCATGCTCCCACCTGTGCCTGGCCCTGGCCCTGGCCATAGTCACAGCCACAGCTAGGGCACCCAGCTTCTCAGTGGGACTACTGCTGCTGCTCCCTGGGTACTGCTCAGCTCCCCTTGCCTACAGCATCTCCTCCAGCTCCCGCTACACTGCTCCACACAGCAGGTAGTATCCGGAAGAGACAGTGGCCATGGTGACATGCACCAGGCACCACTGCTCAGCCAGGCAGAGGGGAAGCTGCAGCCAAGTGGCTCCTGCCCCAGCACACAATATACAAGAGTAAGACTTTATTTTGAGCTATTATGCAATCACCTCTATATATACCACTAAAAAACCCCCATAAAAATGGACAAAAAGTATTTGAAATAAATTTAAAATGTTATAGTAGATGTTTGATTTTTAGTATATGAATTTTTTTTAATCTTTAATTTGTTAAAATTATATCTTCTGAAAGATTTTGTGTCTGGCCCACCATGACTTGTTAAGTGGCCCTTCGGCCAAAATAGTTGCCCACCCCTGATCTAAGTGCTCATCTGTGCAGATGTTTGGGGAGATTAAGCTGGGCAAAAAATTGCCAGTCTGATCTAAATTAGTTCACCAAGGTGGTGAACTAAATTAGACTGGGGATGGGTTAGCTCAATCTAGCAAACTTCTATACAGTGTCAAAGCACAGCCTTGATGCTGGGAACACCCAACTGCCTGTTGCAGCCCCAGGGCCACATTCTTCCTACCCATCTGACAGGTATTTTTATATTTAAAGCCCCTCCCACTCCCCCAGCTCCCCACCCAAGGTGGGCAACCCCCCATGTGGACCCACCAATCCCTCTTGCAGACCTTCAACCCACCAAATTCTCCCATGGACCTGTTAGCCCCTCTGAACCCACCCACTCCTCTTCCCACCTTGACTTAGATAGACTGGGTTCCCAGCATGGTTCCCAGAACTGGCAATCATGCACACAAGTCACTTCCAACCTATGATCATGTAGCTTAAAGTGATCAGGTATAGCAAACACCTGCACATTCCCCCAGTATATAAATGAAGACAGCAGGGGGATGGGGGGGAGATGACACATAAATGCTTCTATTATGTATTATAACATAAAATAAAACTAGACAAGGTTATAAAGACATTACTACGATCTGTTGATACCTGAAGAGAAGACTTCATTTTCTTTGCTGTCATGGCTCCACAACTCCTTTTTTTTTATATCATGAAGAGACTTATTTTTTGATCCATCCATTATTTTCTCATCCAATTGTCCAACACCATGATAAAGCTACTTCTTCCCTTTACAGAGCTAGTTATATACGCTTTATCACATGTGCAAACCACATGATGAATTTTAGACCACCAGTCCCTTTTTTCCCTCCAATCAATCAAGATCCTCTTTATATCAAATAGAATTTGAGAAACAAAGTTCTCCTAGGCAAAGGACCTAAATGTTTCCTTCTGTGAAATGAAGAACTGATTGTGAAAACACACTCGTACTTTAAGTGTGTAGTCCCACTAAATAAATAGGACAATTCACATTCTTAAATTCAGTTAAGGCTTTTTATTTGGGGATTAATTAGACCTGAAGAATAGGGGTGCCAGTTATATATAGCCAAATGATCATGGCTGAGTTGGAATATCATATATCAAGGTGGGGAATAAATATATATTTTTTACTTTTTATTTTCCAAAATCTTTCATAATTAAACTTTCAATTCTTCCTGTCTGCCACTGAATACTAGACTTTTTATTCTAAGCCTTTAGCAACTTAATATACCTTTTTAATAAAACATCCATGTTATAATCAGGAATCCTAACTGAAAAGGCATTGTGACAAGGGAATTTTGTATTTTACTTTAGAGAAGATAAGAAACAAATAATACTGCCACAAAACAACACCCATTTTGTCTCTGCACAGCATTCAGGTATATTAGG
Organism: Alligator sinensis; assembly: GCF_000455745.1. Classification (NCBI taxonomy): domain Eukaryota; kingdom Metazoa; phylum Chordata; order Crocodylia; family Alligatoridae; genus Alligator; species Alligator sinensis. Next base: position 651,085 of record NW_005842305.1, on the reverse strand, counting down.
GGCTGTTCTCCTGATCCTTCTGTAGTGTTGTAACAGCACATTTCAAGAGCAGTCACATGAAAAATCCTCCTTCACTCTTTGTAAACAATTTGAGGAAGAATTTCAAAATAAGAGTATCTTTAGTTCCACTGAGACTTCTACAAGCTAATACACAAAACCAAGGAAAGTATATTCTAAAAATAAGACTTGAACTCATGTAAAATAAGGAAAGGGAAAAATCATAAGGCTTATATAGGAAAATACAACCCTTTCAATTAACAAAGGCCAATTTTTAGTACCATACTTGTCTAAAACTGTATCTATCAGATGTCTAAATAACAGCCTCTCATATCCAGAGGAATGCTCACTCCTGAACATTTCTGGTAGTCTCCAAGATGACTTTAACTAAAGACTTTTTCCCTTCTTGAGCTGAAAAAGAAGGCCCGTGCATTTTCATAATCACTCCTTTCATTACATAGCCATTCAGAGCAAGAAACAGCCTTTCAACTTAGCTTCACATTCAACACTATAAGTCACAGAAACCAAGCACTGAACTTAATTGAAAAGTTAACAAATCAAAGTATCTGTTGTGATGGAACTTATAGAAGAGTGATGGAAAATGTTATGATAGGATTCAGCAATGAAACTCCTTAAGTACAGGTTTCCCTCGCTTTATGCTGTACATGCATTCCTGGAAAACAGCACATAAGTTGAATTCACATAAAGGGAACCCACTTTACAATGTAACAAATAGGAATGCGTTCCAAGACCTCCACTGTACCAAACCCAGACCCATTTCTACCCCTTTTACAAGACAATTTTGGTACTCACCAACAGCAGACAGTACACACAAGCACAGAGCACTATCATAATGGGATGGCAACTACAGAAACACGTTGCAGATTACAAGTGAGGAGCACAGATCCACACAGGGGACTATATTTGGGTGCGCATCACTCCCACAATATAGTGCACAAAGCAGCTGACTGTGGGCTCCCACCACATTGATCACATAAGAGTGAATTTACCTCGCATATAACAAATTTTTTATATAAAAAGGGTCATTGCAATTCACACATACAGAACCCACATAAAGTGAGGGAAACCTGTATTTGGTGATTCCCTGCAATGCAGGAGTTGAGGAAGCTTAGGCAGGTAAGGAGAGAATCATAACTAAAGAACATTAACAGATTCTGGGAAAACTGTTTAGAAATTTGGACAGCATTTTTCATTCAATACCAACAATAAAGATTAGTAATAAGTAATATTAAGTTAGTTCTTCTTTCCTTACACAATGGAAACCAATGCTAGACTGATTTTTTTTCACTTTGTGTAACTTCTTGAATGCAATTCTTAGTGACTTATGCAATTACTGTAATTACACCTAATTACCTAATTGTATAATTGTTTTTAATTATACTCATAGTGTACATACTTAAAATTACAAAATTAGAGCATTTAATTACATAAATCCATTATGAAGCTTCATGAAAATAATGTTTTGCACATGTTCAGTTAGCAATATTGTAAGCCCAACATTTTGGCCTTTGCAGTTTTTTCTGATTATAATATTAAAACAATTAATCTACATTATGGCTGAACTGCCTGCTAAATGTGATGAGGTAAAAGCAAAAGTTTAGATGCAGGTGTGCTAAAGCCAGAATTTTACCCAATACCTTTTATATCAGTTTTCTAGTCACGTGTAGTGGAGGTGAGACAGGGCACTTCTGACTAGTTTTTACTTCATGAAAGCCAAACTTCATTGTAAACAGACATATGTTTATCACAATCCCTGAAGACTAAACCTTGTTGTTAGGTTAGGCAGAAGAGAGAGATTTTGCTTCAGAGATGGTATGAGAACAATTTGACAGACTCTTAGGTATCCAGCTCTTAAATGACAAAGAAAAATATTAGATGCTCTGCATACCTAGATGGCATTCAGAGACTAAAGTGATAGGTGTACTAGAAATGTTAAAGATCAAGATCAATATGATGCTTTATTTCTGTTGTTCTTATATCATTTCCTGACCCTCCAACTGTTCTATGTATTTAAATCCCAGTGAACACAATGGGAGATTTGGCTGCAAGACTGAAAGGTCTGAACTTGAATATTTAATTCTGAAGGTTGAAAACTGTATTGAATTTAACTGTAACAACCAGGATGCTCGCACAGCTAATCTCGAGTGGTTTTGCACTGAATCATGTATGGCTTACTAAATTGACTTTAAATGTCTTTTGTCTTTTGTCTCTCTATACAATAATAAATTGTTGCCTGGTAGGATTAAAGCATGAATAAATTAAAATTGCTTGATAAGAAATTACAGTGGTTTAGTCAGATATCCAGCTCATGTTACAGTTCCATGTAAAGTGCATTAATTTGTCATTGTACCTAAATTTGCCTTCTATAGCTATGATATATTTGTCATTTTGATAGAAAATGTCAGGCTTTCTAATGTTGGAGTAGATCCTAACATTTTCCTCTTAACTATTTTCTTTTTCTTAGCTAACCAACTGACTTCACGATGACTGAGGGCTTAGATTCCAGATTGAGTAACCTCACTTGGGATCAGATTAGAATATTGGATCAAGTACTAACTGAAGTAATACCTATTCATGGAAGAGGAAATTTTCCAACACTAGAAATAAAACCAAAGGATATTATTCATGTTGTAAAGGAACAACTGATTGAGAAGGAAATCAGTGTTAGAGACATCCGCCTGAATGGTTCAACAGCTAGCCACATCCTTGTAAAACAAAAAGGAACTAGCTACAAGGATTTAGATATCATTTTTGGTGTTGAACTTCCAAGTGAACATGAATTTCAGGTTGTTAAGGAGGCTGTTCTGAATTGCCTACTGGACTTTTTACCAAAATGTGTCAACAAAGAAAAAATCACTGCTCAGACTATGAAGGATGCATATGTGCAGAAGATGGTCAAAGTCTCCACTGATCATGATCGCTGGAGCCTTATCTCATTGTCAAACAACAGTGGCAAAAATGTAGAACTAAAATTTGTAAACTCACTCAGACGACAGTTTGAATTTAGCGTGGACTCTTTTCAAATTATCCTGGATTCCATATTAAATGTTTACAGTGACACAGACTGTGAATTGACAGAAGACTCGCATCCTACCGTTATTGCAGAGAGCATGTATGGTGACTTCAGAGAGGCAATGGACCATTTAAAATACAAACTTATTTCCACAAGGAACCCTGAGGAAATCAGAGGTGGAGGCCTTCTGAAATACAGCAATCTCCTGGTTCGTGATTTTAAGCCAGCAGATGAGGCTGAAATCAAATCTTTGGAACGTTACATGTGTTCCAGATTCTTCATTGATTTTCCTGATGTGACTGAGCAGCAAAGGAAAATTGAGTCATACCTGCGCAACCACTTCATTGGGGAAGAAAAGAGTAAATATGACTACCTGATGACTCTGCGTGGAGTTGTAAATGAGAGTACAGTCTGTCTCATGGGACATGAACGAAGACAAACTCTGAACATGATTACAATTCTGGCTTTAAAAGTACTAGGAGAACAAAATATCATCCCAAATGCAGCCAATGTTACATGCTACTATCAGCCTGCTCCATATATCAGTGATAGAAACTTCAGTAATTACTACATTGCTCATGGACAGCCACCTATCATCTACCAGCCATACCCATTTCACATACAAATGCAAAGTGGCATGGTTTAGAAAAACATTAACCTCTCACTGCACACCCACCCCCTTCCAATACTTTCCACAATAAAGGCCTCGTTAAAGCAAGTTTTACTATCACTTTTGATTTTAGGACTTTCTTGCAGATTGCCATCGGTCTTGATCAGTCAGTACTTAAAATCATTGTTACACACGGCATCAGATAAGTTATGTACATGTATAATTGCTAGCCACTATTCTACAAATTCATGATGCTCTTCACATTTTCCTAAAACAGAAATACTCTGTGACTGAGTTTTACATTCCTTTGAGCCAAAAAGTGAAAGATATAAACAATTCTAATTTTACAAAGTACTATAGACAGTGGTTCTAAAGAATTCTTCCCTATAATTTAACCAGTGTAATTGGAAAAATATGCTAAAAGGTTGTTCAGTAGAAAGACCTGATTTTGAAGTCAACAGATTTAAAAAAAACATTGGCATTAAAGATATAGTAAACAAACTGGACCAAATTTGTCAGCTGTACCCAACTCAAATACAGTTGGAGTTGCGGTGCATTTTGGAATTTGCACTGGTCGACTGACATTGTTAAATATCCCAATAGGTTAAATTCTGCTTTCTGGGTGCAAGCCAGCAAGATGCCAAACAACTCTCAACTCCCATTAAAGACATTAGTACTTGAGGATAGTTTCCTCACCTGTGTGCTGCTCAACACCTAACAAGATTAATTAACACCATAGCCCAATTCTACAATCTGGGTCCACCCAAAATTCCCCCTGGTTTCATTGAGAGATACGGGTAGCCAAGGAATGCAAGGCTGGCCTCTTGGTTTGAATTCCACACAATAGAAGTTTTTAAGCAGGTGATTTAGTCATTCTGCTCAAATAGTCATGAAAAGCAAGCCAAAATCATGAGGGAGAAGGTGCCTATTCTGCACATGGATGTTTTTTTTTCCGTAGATATTTAATAGTGACCAGAAATAAAATAAGCTAAATGAATACCAAATGGTAATCAGGAAAAAAAAGGGACTGTGTGATTTTTAAGTGATTTTAAAACCATGTTCTTAGCAGGGGCATTTGATATACTATTTTATACTAGAATTGTCCTGTATATGCTTAGACGTCTGTGCACATACAATAGTAGCAAATCAAAATCTCTCTCATGATCAGGAAATACAAAAAAACAAAACATTAGTTTTTTTTTAGTGTGTTTACCAAAGATAAGTTTCAAACATGTCACTTAAGTGCCTCCCTGTGCCAGTTGTTCCATGAAAAGTGTAATGTATTTTAGAATATGTCATGCTAGATAGCTCCTGAAATAGAAATGAGGGTACGTGAAACATTGTGGTTGGAACTCCATCTCTGGCTTACAGAATATCCTCTTCTGTTAAAAACTGGTCCAATCCTGCAGCACTGAAGTCAATGGAAATTGTACCATTCACTTCAATGTGTTAGCACCACAATCCTACTCCCATTGAAACAAGCCAAATTCAGCAATTGACTCCAATGCAAGGAGCAGATATTGGAAAAGCTCACTAATGAAAAACATAATTAGAGTAGATTTTGTTTCAAAATATAAGCTGTAAGCCAGTTGAAAAATTCAGCAAGAGGTATTGCTAGTTCTGATGCTTCGTATGTTACTTGCTTATCCTTAGACCTAATGATAAAATGATGCATCATTTTACATCATGTTATTCAGACCAAAGTATTGACTACATTTTATTTGAATAAAAACATCTCTCCAGTTTTAGAAATATGTGCAGTTTGAAAAAAAAGGTTTGAGTTAATGTATGTATTGGTACATTAAATCATACATTTCCAAATTTATATTTCTAAGATCTATGGTCTGTAATTATCCGCTTGCCAATGAAAAGTAACTTTACTGAGGCCCACTTATGATCTCGCCAGTAGATTAAAAAACTGTTTATAAGACTGTTTTGTTGATTTTTCCCTCTTGAGTGAATTCCTTTCAGTATAATGTAGTGCAATATAAAACCACTCCATACTATGGAATGATGTACATGAAATGATTGTAAGAGGAATAAGGGTGCAATAATCCAGTTGGAGGCAAATGAACAGTGCAATGTCTTTCATGAATACATTATCTGGTTTTTTATTGATTTATCAAATATGTCCAATTGCATGTCTCAGGGCACATTTAGTTCAATTTTACCAGTATGATTATGATCTTACCACTTGTGTCAATTGTACTTAATAAAATAGGCAACTTTAATTTCTATGTTACTGTACTGCTGTATGGAACTGAAGCACTTCCAAAAAAATTCCACTAGTAAAACAGTGGTCCACATACACAGTGCAGTACATTTCTAACAATAGAACCTGTGATTTTCATCTGCTTTCCACCAAAAAGAATAGTGCTGTATACTGCTCCATAATGCCATTTATACCATGCCTCTTCTGGTACTTATGATTGTACTTAATTTTCAGCGCATCTGCAATCTCATTGACTTCCATGAGACTATTTATTAAAGTTATGCACAACTAATTTTCAAAGGAGCCTAAGCTGGACAGTTGAGCAAATCTCATGGAAGGTCAGTGGGAGCAGGGTTCTTCTGAAAAATCCCAATCCCACTATTATAAATGATTACAGGTTTGGGGGTACTGATATGGTGATTTTGTACTAACCGAAACCAAAAAAAAATGTAAAGCTTCCTTAGCGGTGATGGGAATTTTGTGGAGAAATTTGATGACCTAAAGAATCAAAGCATAGATCCATAAAGATGGAGGGTTTTCTTACATCCCCTACACATCCAACACATCAGTAACTGGAGAAACATTTAAGAATGTTATCAGTTTGTACTAACAAGTAGTAGTATCATAATGCAACATTTCTGTGTAGTAGGACTATAAGGCTTATTTGGCTAGTGAAGAAATCCTTGTTAAAAAGTACAGCTAATGGTGAAATAGCTGCAGATATGTATAAACTAACTAGTGCTATCATACAGCAACTGCTCAGATTTTCTTTTCTTTTCTGGATTTTTTTAAGTACTTGACACATCTCTGTTTAAATCCAGGTTAGACAATGAGGGACTGATCCAGAAGTCACTGAAGTTACTGGAATGAATCTAGTTGGCTTAAGTGGGCTTTGGATTTGATTGTAAGGGAACATAAAGGACATATTTATAGTACCTACAGGTAAATGTATAAAAGACATCAATATGCAAAAATGTCTCAGGTATAAATAAACCCTTTTAATTTATTAAAAAGTTCTTGTATTTCTTAGGTAGAGGTAGTCATTCAATTATGAAGGCTATTGGGGGGTAATGATTTGATACACACACACATACACACACATTATATATACATACACAAACAATTAAAAATATAACTTTTTAAATGTTTCATTGAACAGATCATATAAATAATTAGCAGCAGTATCAAACCTGGAGATTTTTAAAGACAGTACTGATTCTGTAAATTAATATTAGAGACAGGGATGTGATATATACATATATGTATACTGCTGCTTGAAAAACATTGACATCAACATGTAAGATATGATACTGTAACCTCTTCTCCAGTCCTTATCTATTTTACTATGTGCAAATATAAATCTCTACAAAGAATTAATTCTGAGACATTTTTCGGTACCAGTATCTTGAGCTTCATGTTTACATTATTAACTTGTTGTTACAATCTGTTTAATAATTATAACAACTGGGAAATGTAATGCCGATTTTATTTAATCATATTCAAAAGTTCTCAAAGTTTACAGTTTAAAGTAATCTAATGTTGTCAGGATGTAAATGTAAAAGTTTCAAGTGCTTTCTTAAAAATGTCATTTGAATTTTGTGTTATATTGTAAAAGGTCCATTTGAAGCATATTCTTTCTGGTATTTTGTTTCAATTGTAATTTGTGAGCTTTATACTCAATACATTACGAGGTTTTTGCAATGGATAACCAAGGTGTGAAACTGTCCTCTGTCATGATGTTATACTGTCTATTGTGTTACACTGATCCTACAAATGTATAAAAAGTAAAACTGATAGATCTGATTTACCATAGAGTTACTCCAGTTTTATACCTTTGTAGCTCTACTGATGTCAGTGGAGTTATACCAACATGAAACTGGCATAGCAAAGTGGTGAATTGGAAATTATGTTTGTATTTAGAAATATTTTTGGAAAGAACAGCAAAAGAAGTTTAGGCAGTTCAGTATTGCAAGAAATCCTACCTATCCTCTCCCGTTTGGTGTGTTTTTCTATTAAAAAATGATGAATATTCAGGAATACATCTGTTATGATAAGGAAGTATTTTACTTAATGTGCCATCTGAAGTTGTTGAAATAATATTGTAATGCTAATACTTTGTATTAACCAGACAAATTTGTAGGTCATTAGTCCGCAGTGTTGACTAGTGCCTTTGGGTACTTGGGGAAAAATCATTAAAATAACCTTCTTGTTATTCCAGATGCCTGGTTTACTTCAAATATATTTGTTATTTGTTAAAATGCTGTTTTTAACATGATGACCACATACTGTGGATGCATGACTTCCAGATTGGCATGTTATAGTAGCAGGAACAATTAAAGAGGATAGTATGGTTAGTTAAATCAGTAAACCATAAATTGAATTTTGCCATTGATCCACAGTCAAAATTAATAGTTATTTAAAGGAATTCCACATGCAAAATGAGTTGGTCTTAAAGTATGATAATTATGCTAAATTATAACAACCCTTATACTACTCATGCAAAACATCTTAGGTCAACAATTCATATTTTAAGTATCTAAATAAATATTTATCTTATACAGATTTCATAGACATTAGGGCTGGAAGGGATCTTGGAAGATCATCGAGTCCAGCCCCCTGCCCCAGGGGCAGGAAGTCAGGAGGGGTCATAGGATCCCAGCAAGATAAACGTCCACATTTCTCTTGAAGGTGTTCAAAGTAGGTGCTTGAACCACCTCCGGCTGCAGTCTATTCCAGATGTGATTGTCTATTGGGTAAATGATACATGTGTCAAAATACATACTTAAATGGATAATGTATTTGACTTCAGATATGTTTGGATTGATACCATACCTACTGTGAATACCTATTCACATATGCCTAACTACACATTTATCCAAGACACTTGAATTTGTGCTGACAGAGAAGCAATCCTTATTTAATTCCTCATGACTTCATTGTACATTACAACATACAATATGCATTCTTGAGAAAAGAAACACACGTAATTTCCTTTTTTTATTTAACCTTATTTTTCTTTAATCTTGTATTTATTTTATTTATTCCCTTTATTCATGCCCTAAATTTTTACTCAATTAAAATCCCACTGGAAGCCATGAGAGAATTCATGAGTTTTTCTGTAAGGTGTGTAGGATTTTAGGTCTCTGGGTTTATATTGGCCTCTCACAAAAACTCTGTCCAATTTCTGAACAGTCTACAACATATGCTGGACTCCTACTACAATATTCTTTTAAATTGTAAAATGTGAGGCAAATTGTGGACCTTTATTCATCAAACATTTACTATAAATAAAATAAATTTCCCTTGGTCATATCCTATAACAAATCCAGGGCAACAATAGACAGTACTTCCTTATCCCTTCCACATAAATGCATGAAATGGAGTCATACTGTGACATGCTCCTGGTTTAGCTTAGTTTAGGTGGTTACTTTCCAGTCTTCCATGTTTTTCTGATGGGTCTAATATTCCCTTCCCAGATTTTTGAAGGCTGTCTTCCTGGGTTTCATAGAATGACAGCACAGTTGCTATCAGAGGTCTCATCTCTTCTGGTATGATACCATGGCAGCTCAGATCACAAAGGCACTCCAGCTAACACCACTTGCTAGACTGGGAAAGGGCACCCTTAGCTCTGGTATTTATTTCAGCCTTGTTTTAACTTATATCTGCCTCAATTTTTTGCTGCATGGCTTATCAGAAATCGCAGACTTTTATCCAGCAAAAGAATGGCTGTGTCATTCTCGGGGATGTTGGGAGTGCTTTGGAGAAAGTCCAGCAGTATTTGGCAAAAGGGTGTTGATTTTTTTTTCTGTTTTGGTATCCATTATCTTAATGTTTTAGTTTCTATACATTTGTACAAAGCACAGTAATTTATTTAAAAATATACTGGCCTAGAACCTAAACAACTAGTTCCTGCAAAGTCTAATCTGAAGGGTTCAAAAAAGATCCATGGAGTTAAAACCTCTGGAAATATGGCTCATAGTATCTCGTGTCATGTTTCAGTCAAAGACAAGTAGCAATTCCCAGTGATGTTAAAAAGGGAGTGCAAAACAGGTTGGGTTTCTAAATGCTACTTAACCCTGCTTTAGCTGAACATGTATGTTTAAATGTTTTCTGTCAGTTACACTAATATACAATTGTACTATTATTTCCTTTGCAAGAATTGACTAAAAGCCCTATAATAAGAAATTGTTACAGAACATGACAGTTTATCCTTTTTAAGCTGTTGTAAAATGACAGGCACAATTTTCTAAAGCTTTCAGTATTGGTCTAACTCTTCCTATTGAAAAAAATGAATTCCTCATTGACTTCCTAATCAAAAAAAACATGTCAACTTCAACATGAGAAAAATTAAACCAATCCTCAGCATTTTTAAAGCCACATCTGATATACATGAAATTCATGAAAGCTACAAAGCAGAATGTCAGTTTTTTAGTCAGATGTACATTTCTGCTAAGAATAATTAGCAGGAATACAGATAAACAAGCAATAGTGTGCTATCTATCATCTGATTTTTGGATGTCCTTGCTGGCTTTCCATGTAATGAATTGAAAGATGATTGTAAGCATTGCCGTGTACAACCAAGAAGAGTTACAAAATACTGATCTCTGTACACTGTTTTTTTAGTGTAATTAGATCATTAGTTTGAAGTAAGCTGCTGTACCTTCCTCTTGCACATTGTTGCTTTCCAGAAAAACACTTGGAAAGCTAATTTCTGCCATTAGCATGTCCTGCATGCAGTTGTTTCATTCTCAGCCTACAATAAGGCGACCTTGGGTGTTTTTCCAGATCTTTGGCTCGTGGCATTCAGAGATTCTGCTGATCGGCCCTGGCCAGGCCTAATGGTACAAAAGGGTAATGCTGGATATTGCTGAAAAAAATCAAGGGCCAACCATAGAACCCTCATGTTGTGAGCACTTTCTCATGCAAATACATGAATGGGACTGCTCAAGTGCCTAAACCCCATTCTGCATGCCAGTAAGTGTGCCTTTGTTACCTCCTAGTGGCTGGAACATAAAAACAGATTTATGATGACTATTACCAGCTTCAAGCTAGCAGGCATGACAGCTTTGTTCCACCTGTAGAAGCTTGTCCTTTTAGGTTCATAAATCCTTGGTTTGGTCCTTAGTTCAATACCCAGCTGGAAGCTGTGTTACATAAGAACTGCACAATCTAATTTAACTAATCTGAAAATCACTTTACAGGTTTTGTGTGGGGAATTTTATTTGGGTAGGAGGATGACTTTCATATACCCTCTACAAGTAGGCTTCTCCACAGAAGCTATTTTAGTCCATGAACTGGAATAATCCCCTGCAAGGAGTTTTGTGGCCACTAGATGCTGCAAGTGCCGAGCAAATTTCCCTTTTCCTGGTTTATTCTTGGGACAGCTCAAAACACAACAGCCCAGGTCAGGAAAAAAAAAAGGCCTCTTCAGAGGCCCCTTCCACTTGACTTTTTTGTCTATCCTACCCTTCTGCAGAAGATAAAAACTGGGCTACAGTGCTTGGCAGGGACTCTGAACTGATCATTTTTTAAAAAACCTGCTAGTTTCAGAACAGGAACTCACACTTCATTTGCAGTAGTTTGTTATCAGCAGAAGGGCAATATAACTGTTTACCAATTCCTCTGCTTCATGCTGGCTTGCAATCGGATGGAATTTAAATGACATGAAGTCACGGCCCCAGTGCAAGATCTCAAAATTCCAGTCTGGGTTTTATTTGCATTGTTTGCTCTCCATTCTTACCAGCACACTGACCTGGTTCACCTACAGCAAGGGCTTCCTGCCTTGTTTAGGCCTGATTGATCTGACTCAACCAGTTATTTAATGAAAACTGTAGCTGATTTGCCCCTAAGCCATGTGTCTGACTGTCTTTATTTTGCAGTCTGGCACACAATGGAAGCCCATGCAAAATCCCACACAAACGCCATTTTTGGAAACAGGTACTAGACCTATGGCAGACTCATTTCCATTTGTCTTTCTAATCTGAGGATATATTCAGACATAGCACCGCTTTGGCAACAGCAATTTTAAGACATTCTAAATCAGCCAAAGTCCAATCAGATCATTCTCTTTGGGAAAATATATTACTCTTCTCCCTGCTTCAGTGCTGTTCCTAACTTGCATTAAAATTGTCCTTAATGTTTTGTCATTGATACTTGTCATTCATTTTGATTAGGCCTGCATAAACTCAGATTTTGGAAAGTGTTATTTTACTGTTAGCAGACAAAGTGGAATGTTACATGCACAGGAGCAGGGGCCATTTGAGTGGAAACATTTTTTTCAAACCTGATTTGGGCTGTTGTTAACTCTCCTGGAGTTTTCTAAAGCATCCACAATAGATCTTTTTAGTATACTCATTTTAAGTATTTTGTGCATCGCATGGAGTCAATACTAGAAATACTGCATTGTGGAGCAGAAAGAAATTTCAGATAAAATCACTGTGAACTGCATAGAAACATTCCAACACTCCCATAAGATACATAAGTGGGTTCATGGTCATTTTCTAATTTCAGTCCACTGGGTTAGACTCTACTCTTGATTGTTTGCACAAGACTCCTTCAGCTTTAAACAGCTGTACATTGTCCACAGGAGTAAAAGTTTCCCAAAGTCCACATGGATTATTTTTAACATGTATAATCAGACTTTTTCAAACATTTATTTTCAACAGAAAAATGGAAAGCTTTTGTAAAATGCCCTCCTCTCCCACTGTTAGATCAGAAATAGTACAGTTGGAGTGTTGCCATGCATCAAAAATTTTTAAAAAATCATTGTAAAATACTTTGCCAGCAATTGGAAAGAAAATTTCATGACTTCGGTTTTTAAACCACTTTTTACTACAATTTGAAATGGACAGCTTCAGCAAATGTGATCTTAGCCATTCTTAAGAATTACTCACATTCCACTTTGCCCCTAAGTTTAAAACCATTTAGAACAGCATTAGGAAAACTGGAAAGCAGCCTACAAAAGGGCTATTTGTTTAAAAAACTACCTCCCAAAAACTTCCTTTTTGAGGAAACCAATTTGCCCCATCTGAGCTACAGGTGTCATGAGAAAAGTAACTAAAGGATAGAACTTGGGCTATTTTTTGCACTATTTTCCATTATTTCTCCCCAAAAGGCACATCTACACGTGTACATTTACTGCATAGTAACTGAAATTATTGCTCAGTACGGGTGTGTGTCTGCACGTGCCTGCCCATACTGCACAGTAAATATGGTAACTTATGCCAACATGAGCATACATTTGATAAATGCATCATGCAGGTATCAAATTTAGGCCTGATTAGTTACTGGCCAGTAATGCACATGTAGACATCTTACTGTGCAGTAACACTGTGTGTGTGGACTGACTTGGGACTAACGTTTGTCCCAAGTCAGTCCATACACAGCATTACTGCGCTTTAATGCCTGCCGGTGTAGATGCTAGCCTGTTCCTGCGACATGCCCACTAAGTCTTATTTCATAAGCAAGTGACTATCTTCTTTCTAGCTGCTTCAATATTCAGCTCCATTCCATCTTGTACTATTACAGAATCCATGCTTCTAAAATCACAATTGTGGTACAAATACGTTAGAATTTAGACATAAAGCTTTTTTTTGCAAAATGCTTCTGTATTCAACATGGCTTGCAAATGGCTTCTGCATTAGCTTCTGCACATAGATTGAAACCTGCTATACACCTGAAACTTCACGACCATACCTTCTCAGTGACCTAGAGTTACACAGAGATAAGGGGTTACTAAAGGACATTAAGTTTGCCGCAGTTCCCCCTGTTAAAAACATACAGGTGCTATAACATAACCCATAATAAGTTAAGCATAGCATAGAAAACTTAAACATCCTGTGGAAACTTAGACGTAACCATGGAAACTTTGACTTCTTGTGGAAACTTAAACGAAATAGTAGAAGCTTGTAGAAGCTGTACGACTGCCAATAGTTGCATGACACGCTAAGGTTCTTTTTTTAGGTAAGATATAAAAGGGACCCTCGGACAGAACCCAGGGTCGACTTAGCTTTGGGCAACTAGCCCCTTTGTCGATCTGTTTGCGCAAACAATAAACTTGAAATGGACCCAGCCTGAGTGTGTGTGACTCTGTCCTTGAGGTAAATTGGAAAGGCCTCCAGGGGCACGAAACTAGCCGTTTGGGCAACAATTTGGCGAGCCAGCCAGGAGCTGCCCTTGGACCCCCGGGGTCAACGATGAGACCGGCAAAGGTGTCGTGGAGTGGCCACCAGACCACTTTTGGAGTCTGCCATGGTCACCGGGAACGTGAGTTGGGACACCCGGGAGGTTAAAGGAACTCCATTGAATGAGTTACCCAGGCTGAGTGGGTCCGAAGAGAAGGCGCCAGGGCATTGGCGGAGTAAGTATTCGCTTTCTTGTGTCACTTGAGTAGTCTGCCGGGGAGTTTGGGAGTCCAGACATTGGTTTTGGCATTCAGCGTATAGGTCTGAACTTTGGTAGTCCGGACATTGGTTTTAGCGTTCAGCATGTTGGCCTGAACATTAGCCCCGGGGACTTTGTTCATGGGAAACATGAGCCGCTGACCAGGTCTGGGACTAAGGCTGAGTCTAGCTGCCCCGATTCTGCCTGACAAGGTAGCGTCGAACGCAAGGGGGCTCAGCTGGAACCTCGTGACCCAGTGGATGGTAGGCCTGAAAAACTTCCTTTAGAGACATGAGCTGCTGACCAAGTCTGAGACTAAGGCTGAGTCTAGCCGCCCCGATTCTACCTGACAAAGTAGTGTCGAATGCAAGGGGGCTCAGCTGGAACCTCGTGACTCAGCGGACAGGACTCTGAGTGAGTGTGTATACTGGTAGACACAATAGGTTCGGGTAGCTCCCGAGAAGAAAACTCTGTAACCCCATTAGGATGCATGTTAAGGAATTTTAGTAAATTTAAGGGAGAATACAGGATAGAGATGACAAAGGATGACTTGATTAATTTTTGTCAGTTAGAGTGGCCGACCTTTAAAGTAGGGTGGCCGGAGGTCGGCTCTTTTGATGTACAGGTGGCTAATGCGGTATTGAAGGTAGTAACGAGGGATGGTCATTGGGATCAATACCTGTATATAGATTCTTGGACTACAACTGTAATGACACTCATTCCCCCATGGGTCCAAAAGTGCAAGGGAAAAATGTGTAAAATGTTACTGGCAAAAGACACTGGGAAAAAGCCCCAAGTCCTTCTCGATTCGGGTAGTGAGGGAGATCTGACTCAGGGACTAGGGCATAGGAATAGAGTACTGTCTCCGGCCAGAACCAACGCTTTGAGTGAGAGAAGCCCGGAGAGCTCCCCGGTGTCACTCCGAAGTAGCTCCAGCAGCCCAGGACCGGAAAGCCCGGAGAGATCCCCAGCATCACCCCAAGTGGGTCCTAGTACTTCGGGAGGGGGAGGCCCAGGGAGTTGCTCAGCGTTATCCCAAATCGACCCTGACACTCCGGGAGGGAAGAAAGAAGGAAGTTCAAAGAGCCTCCTGGCATCAGCCCCCCTGGCTTATGAGTGCGAAGAGAAAGACAACCCACCAAATCCCAACCCAGATCTCGACTACCCGTGGCCGCCTGCCCCATGGCCCCCACAATGGTGTCACGAATCCTGGGAGGGATATTCACTGACACCACCACCAGCTAGAATCCCACGTAAGACCCACAACCCAAAACCCCAGTATGTGTTTCCAATGAGGCAAGTGGCAATTCACGAAGGGGAAACTACCTTTGTCTATGTGCCTTTCCAAACATCAGATTTATTCAATTGGAAGAATCAAAATCCTTCTTTTAGAGAGGACCCCGAGAAAATGCAGAGCTTGTTTCGGTCAGTAGGGCAGACTCATCGCCCCACCTGGGCTGATGTTCAGATGATGTTACATACCCTTCTGACCTCCGAGGAGAGGCAATTGGTACTGGGAGCGGCAGATCGGATAGCTGAGGGCCAAATAGGGCAGGGAGGAAATATACGGAATATATGTCCTATGGAGAGTCCCGATGGGGACAACAATTCGCCGGAGGGAAGAGACCAAAACAGTAGGTACTTAGGAATTATAGTGGAAGCTCTGGGCAAAGCAGTACCACGAGTAACTAACCTCTCTAAATTATATGAAGTCCGGCAGGGAAAGGATGAATCTCCCTCGGGTTTTCTGGAACGATTGTATGATGCCTTTAAGAAATTCAGTAATTTGGACCCTGAGGCATCAGAAAATCAGCACATGGTAAACATGCTGTTTATTGGGCAAGCGGCCCCAGACATAAGGAAGAAGTTGCAAAAGGTTGAAGGGGGGCCGGGAAAGCCTCTTTTGGAACTCGTGGAAATTGCGTATAAAGTTTATGGAAACCGGGATCAGGTGGCAGAGAGGAAGGAGGAAAAGCGCGGGCAAAAGCAGATGGCAATGCTGGCAGCTGCCTTGAGCAAAAGTACAAACACAGGCGGGGGATGGAAGGAGACACCTGAGGCGGGGCAGAGGAAAGGAAAAGATTTCATAGATTTCATAGACATCAGGGCTGGAAGGGACCTCGGAAGATCATCGAGTCCAGCCCCCCGCCCAAAGGGCAGGAAGTCAGCTGGGGTCATAGGATCCCAGCAAGATAAGCATCCAATTTTCTCTTGAAGGTGTTCACTGTAGGCGCTTGAACCACCTCCGGTGGCAGGCTGTTCCAGACCTTGGGGGCTCGGACAGTAAAGAAGTTCTTCCTTATGTCCAGCCTGAAACGATCTTGAAGTAGTTTGTGACCATTCGACCTCGTCATCCCTTGGGGCGCTCTGGTGAACAAACGTTCCCCCAGATACTGGTGGTCACCCCTGATAAACTTATAGGTGGCCATCAGATCACCCCTGAGCCTGCGCTTTTTCAGGCTAAAGAGCCCCACGGCTCTCAGCCTGTCATCGTAGGGTCTGCTTCCCTGACCTCTGATCATGCGCGTGGCTCTTCTCTGGACTCTCTCAAGCTTCTCCACATCCTTTTTGAATTGTGGAGCCCAAAACTGGACACAGTACTCCAGCTCCGGCCTCACTAAGGCCGAGTACAGGGGGAGAATGACGTCCCGGGATTTGCTTGAGAGACGTCCCGGGATTTGCTTGAGACGTCCCGGGATTTGCTTGAGATCATCGAGTCTGACCCCCTGCATAGGCAGG
>NW_005842305.1:617843-627930 GCF_000455745.1 Alligator sinensis | reverse complement strand
TTTGGTATGCCTCCCAGGGTCTTGCCAGCAGGGTGGAGAGAACCAGTTACTGTAGAATTAGGCAAATCCGAGATTTGGAAACATGTTATTGCCTTGCAGTCTGTTTTGTCTTCCCTACATAGGTTTGCTGCACCTTTCCAGAGCCTCCCGGTTGATGCACCAATCCACAACTTTAAACCAGGTGACCAAGTCCTGGTACAGAAGTGGAAGAAGAATCCCCTCATGGAAAAGTGGGAGGGGCCATACCAGGTGTTGTTGACTACACACACGGCTGTTCGTTTAGCAAACAATGACAAGTGGACTCACTGTTCGAGGGTAAAGCTTTTTCGTCAGGAGAACACCAACTCCCAGGGTGTGGTCACTCTGGAAGCTGATTACACCCGGGAACAAGAAGCCGACAAGTGGACAAGTGAACCAGTAGGAGATTTGAAGTTACGTTTGCAAAGATGTGGACCCTAATCTACTTGTTGACGCTCTTGCCTCCTTTATTTACCTGCGTGCCCAGTTATGATACATCAAACTCAGCAGCCCTAGACATGCCTGTCTGCTGTAAGTGTAGAGAAAGCGGGTCTGTAGCCTACCCTAAGACTGCCTACAAACAGGCCAAGTCTTCCATATCTAAAGCCTACTTATTTCCCATTTCCCAATTTCCCATTTGTCACTGCTGTTCTCGTCAAGAGATTATGCTAGAATTTGTAGTTAGCATGGGCCACATGGTAAAGTGCATCAAGATGGAGCAGGAACTCTGGAAGGCAATCCTCAAATATCGGCCCTCAAGCCTTCAACCTGTTAAGCCTGCACCCACCACTATCAATAGCCTCCCACCTACTGCCATTTGGAAACTTAACGGCCCACCTGTAAACCCATGGGTGGGAAATTCCTGGGTAGCCCTTCTCAAAGAATCAGCCCGGGCTTTAACTAATCGTAGTTGCCTTTTGTGTGCGCTTACCCCTGTTTCTAGTGATGAGGGAGTCCCCTTTTTACCTATTCCCCTCAATAGGACAGGTATAATCTCAGATTGGGGCTTTAATCATAACTTTAATTTCTCTTTACAATGCAATGGTACAGGAAGACTTAGAGTGGCAAAAATTAAGGGCTCAATATGTATCTCTCAACGGGGAGGAGGGTTTGAGGTAGGACGGTCGACATGCCAAGAAACATTGATTTCTAAAGAAATTGCCCCTCGAGAGGGCGCCTGGACATGTGCAAATGTCTCATATGACACATTTGAACACTGTGGCTATCTATTGGGTAAGGAACAAACGTCAGTTTGGGGTCACAATTGGACCCACAATCAAAACAGCACCACGCTAAAACAAACCCCTATGAGAAGAAGCTCACTAACTTTAACTTTAATGTTCTCTCGTTCCACCATCACAAATGAAGCCTGTGGGTTATGGTGGATTTGCGGGCAGTGGGCATATAGACAACTTCCCTCCAATTGGACTGGGACTTGTTATTTAGGAGCTCTGATTCCCGGTGTCTGGATAACACAGCCTACAACCGCTGGTATTAAGACAATACCACCCAACACTCACCGCGCTAAATGAAGCGCTGATAATTCCTTTGAGAGAATAGCCACGGGAGGGAGCCAACGATGGGGTAGCGAGGAATGGCCAGCAGAAAGAATTATTCAGTACTATGGTCCAGCAACTTGGGAACCAAACATAGTTGGCAGAGAGCCCACGTACTTGACAAACCGCATTATTAGATTCCAAGCCGTAGTAGAGATAGTTACCAACAAAACAGCCGCAGCCCTACGCCTAATTGGCGATCAGCTCACCCAGCTATGCACTACGGTACTACAAAACCGGTTAGCCCTTGACTGTTTACTAGCCAGTAAAGGAGGAGTGTGCAAGAAATTAAATTTGTCCGATTGTTGTGTCGAAATTGATGATAATGGTGAATTGATAAAGACTTTAGCAAATGACATAGAAAAGGTAGCACATGTCCTGGTCCAAACTTGGAACGGGTGGAAATTTGATTGGTTTTCATCCTGGTTTCCTCAGCTTGGATGGTTAAAGGGGGGTATAATGGCTTTTTGTCTACTAATATCGGGGCTCTGTCTGCTTCCCTGTATAATACCCTGCATTATTACCATTATGAAACGAACTGCTCAGTCGGTCGTCAATCGTGAAATGCTTATACGATACCAGGGACTAGCCCTCGCTGACGATTATCAAAATCTGTAGAGATAGAAAGCATCTTGAGGGGGGAGTTGTGGTACAAATACGTTAGCATTTAGACATAAAGCTTTTTTTTGCAAAATGCTTCTGTATTCAACATGGCTTGCAAATGGCTTTTGTATTTTCTTTTTTTCCTAAAATGGATTCTGCATTAGCTTCTGCACATAGATTGAAACCTGCTATACACCTGAAACTTCACGACCATACCTTCTCAGTGACCTAGAGTTACACAGAGATAAGGGGTTACTAAAGGACATTAAGTTTGCCGCAGTTCCCCCTGTTAAAAACATACAGGTGCTATAACATAACCCATAATAAGTTAAGCATAGCATAGAAAACTTAAACATCCTGTGGAAACTTAGACGTAACCATGGAAACTTTGACCTCTTGCGGAAACTTAAATGAAATAGTAGAAGCTTGTAGAAGCTGTATGACTGCCAATAGTTGCATGACACGCTAAGGTTCTTTGTTTAGGTAAGATATAAAAGGGACCCTCAGACAGAACCCAGGGTCGACTTAGCTTTGGGTGACTAGCCCCTTTGTCGATCTGTTTGCGCAAACAATAAACTTGAAATGGACCCAGCCTGTATGTGTGAGACTCTCTCCTTGAGGTAAATTGGAAAGGCCTCCAGGGGCACGAAACTAGCCGTTTGGGCAACAACAATTAGTTGCCATGGAAAGCAATTCAATATCATAATAAATACATTTTGAAGCAGCACATTTACCTGTGCATTATAAAACAAGCCTCTGGGGAACAGGGTACAAATCATACACATGTCTGTATGTGTGCCTGTGCGCATATTTTAATTTGGGTTTTAAAGGTGTTTTCTTTATTTTCTATCCTCCTTTGATACATTAAAGTGATAATATTCAGCACACACAAATAAGATCGTAGATTGACTATTGAGCTGCCATTACTGCATTACCACAAGTTGGTCAAGTAATCCTTCAAGGATAATTCACTCATCATATATACCAATTTAACCCACCTGCTCCCCACAAACCTGGAGTGGCAGAACCTCAGTCTCTGAAGGCTGACAAATCCAGGCTTTGGGGGATCATGTTTCAGGCAAAGAACTGTGAAACCAAGGGCCTTTATGGAAACTGGTTTGGTGGGTTCCCTCCCATTTGCAACACAATTGAAAGATTCATAGCACTTCTACTGCACTTGTGCAGCACAAAGAAAAAAGTGATCTTACCTAATTGAGTCCCAAATGGATTGGTACTTCATAGGTTAAACTGAAAGATGCTTCCAACTTCAGAATTTAGCCCCTTCAGCAACATTATTTTAACCTGGATTGTTTTGGCTGCGTCCAGACGAGCGCAGTTGTGTGGTATGTGGAACTGCAAACATATTTGCAGCGCCACATACTGCACAGTCGAGAGTTTTCTGTACTGCAAAGGCATGCTGCCTGAGCATGTACTGCTGTTTTTTTTTTCCCCTGCAGCTTTTTTTGACCCCTGGATATCCAGGGATAGAAAAAAAACTGCAGGCCCCCCCTCCAAAGCAGCTCATGTTCAGGAAGCATGTGCTGCTAAAAAACAGAGCCGGGCCACTCAGAGCCATGCTGCAACTGCCAGCCAGGCTCCGCCCGGCAGGACTGCCATGGCTGCACCCCTGAGAGGCCCCCAGGCCTCCAAGACCACAGCACAGTGCTGGACCCAGGCTCCCCTACATCACCTGGGGCAACTTGCTGTGCACCAAAGGGCATATGGCATAGGTGTTCCCCGGGGACAAGAAGCGGTAGCAGGGAATGCTCTGTTGCTCCTATGGGCATGGGCAGCAGCAAAGCAGCCTGCAGCTGGCTATTTTCCCCAATCAGGCCTAATTACATGATTGGGAAAAGTGCCAGCTGTTCAGTATAAGAGCAGGGCCCTGAAAAGCAAAGTCAGCAGTCTGCTTCTAGCAGCCGGGAGCACACCACCCGGCTGAGCTGTTGCTCATGGAACATCCTTGGAGGTAAAGGCAGGAGCTATGAGGATGGCTGGAGGCTCCTGGTCCTGGGGCATGACCTAAAACTACATCCTGCTGGGACTGGTTGATGTGGTGGTACTGTCAGTGCAGGGCAGTCTCCAGGAAATGCAACACCTGGGTCCTCCCCCCATTGAAGGGCAAGTGTGGGGTGCCAGAAGCCTCAGCCCCTGCTGCCTTGCAGGTGACCCAGTGGAGGGGAAAGTCTAGGGGAGCACACCCCGAAGAACAGAGCAAGGACCCAGGCTCACTGAACACTGAGGCAGGGTCCTGGCCAGGTGAAGGGGCCAGAGACAACCCAGGCTCACAGTGAGCACTGAGGCACACTAAGGGAGCTGGGAGTGAGGCTCCAGTGGGGTGGGCCCCTGAGCCTACGGGGAGCTGTGTGTGAAGCTCCCGGGGTGAGGGAATAAAGGGCTGTAACCCAATGTAAGGCAGAGGGATGAGGCCCCACTGTGAGGCATGAGGGAATCAGGATGGTCCTGAGCCAGGCTCAGAGTGCCAGCAAAGGGTAGGGGCTTGGAGTCCTGAGTTGCGTGGGGGGCTTGGAGCCCCTAGTTGGGATGGGGCTGGGAGCCCTGAATTGGTAGGGGCTGGGAGCCTGGAGTGGAACCAATCTGGGAGCCCGAGGAACAGTGAGGGAGTGGGAGCCCAAGTGATTGAGTGGCTGAATGTTAGGCCAGACAAGTAAGCCAGGTGTTAGGCCATGGATGCCATCTACGAGGCATGGGGCATGGTATAAGGGGAGGTTTGGAGCCGTGTACATAGGCCCTTGTCACAGGGCAAGTAAATGGGCAGCCTTCTGCCTGACTGACATCTCTTAATCATTATCATCAAGATGTGGTAGGTGAGGAAGGTGGGCAGTTAGCCCAGAGACAAGTGGGTGGGCCAACAACTGACCAGCCCTGGGGTGCCCACTTGTTACAGCGTCGCCGCTACTTGTCCCTGGGGAACCAAACATCCACGCAAGTTTGGAGGTGCCCCTTTACTCCAATTTTGATTTCAACTTCTTCCAATAAATTGGAGAATGAAGGCCTGCTTTATTAAACTTCATGCATGGAACTCCTTGTAGTGCTCTGTTCCAAAGTGTTTGCAGGAGTTGGTTCTACAAGGAGTCCCTGTTCAACTAGAAAAGTTGCATTTGGAAGCAAGAGAGGAATTCTAACATTTACAGCACTGAGTTAAAGGCCAGAAAAGAACAGCCCAAGGACTAAGAACAGACATTGCATTTGTCCCTGGACAAGTTGTGCCTGTGTTTGTCCCAAAACAGAAATGTCCTGGGATTAGTGCGTACACACATCACACTTCTAATCAGGGATGAGTAAACAGCTGAATGCCTGGCTGCTTTTCTGCAATTTATTCAATTACACCATCCCAGAATAACCATTCAGATGCACTTTGCAATAGCCTGGGACAAACTGTTAATACTTCTTATCCTGTCAACTTTTTAATGATTTATTTCAGGATAATGAATATGAATGTCTGAAGAATCACATTTTGTCCTGGGATAAAATGGTTCATCCCAGGACAAATGCAACACCTGCTTGTAGGCTAGGTGTAAACCAAAAATACTTTGCCAACTCTGGCTTCAGCTATGTTTCACATTCTCCAGATGTGGAATCCTTTCAGTCATGTAGAACTTTTTTTATCTGTAAACCTTTCTGCACTATTGTTGATGAGAATTCACTCCTTGCTAGAGTTGCTTTTCTTTCTGGGGAAGACAGGAGCATTATGTTATCCATATGTTCATTTATTTACATAAATGGAGGAAAACTAGCATTTCAGATGTCATTGCAGCTGTCACTGTTGCTGTTTTTTCAGCCCATTTTGCATAATATACAAGGAGATGAAGCTACTGTATGTGTGCATGCATGCACGCGCGTGTATCCACATCCTTCTCTGCCACAAAAAAGCATGATCAAAACAGACCAGACAGAAAGAGGGAGAAGGCTCATTACTATATTCAGCATGATGAAGGGCTCCATGCATTGTTCTGTACTCATTTTCATTCTGAGGATGGTTTGCTAATGGGTTCCAGGTCCTGATAATCTCTCGGGGACCAGCTTGTAAACTCCCACTCCTAGAAGCAGACTCACTTAACTTAATTACTTGTATGAATAAGAGCTATGCATGTGACTAATGATTTGCAGCCCTGTATGCATCTTTCTTTCGTGATAACCTTGACCACATCATTTCCTTTAATGGATGCTTCTCTTCCCCTACCTCAAGGTCAAACTCCCCATTTTCACCTTCAAGGCTGTCTGCTTACCTCTCTACTCTTTTCAAGTCTCCCTCCTCAGACCTTTTATTGCTTTTCCTGCCCCTCCACTTCTGCTTAAATCAGACTTATTCTTCTCTTGTATGTCTGTCTGTTCTTGATCTCCTGGGGCTCCTTAAAAGAACACTTCATTAAATGATATGCTTTTCTGTTCTCCTATTCATACTGCCCCACAGAAAATGTTGAGGTCCTTTTCTGCATTTTCAGATCTTAAGTGATCCACAGGATGCAATAGGGATCTCATGGATGTCTCTTGCTTCCCTCTAACTCCTGCTGGATGTCATGGAGTGTGAAGGAGCCACAGAAACCGGGGCTCCCTGAATCCTTTGTTAATTAGGAGCAGGTACATTTCTGCCTCACACACCTGTTTCCAGCTGGCCCAGCTCAGAGTGGAAGTACTGAAGCAGCGTAATTCATGCAGGTTTTTTTTATGAATAGCTTCCTGAATATCTGAGAGTCGTCATCTCCACATTGCAGATGCCAAAGCATTATTGTCCTATTGAACAATGTCCTATTGAACAATGTCCTATTGAACAATGACCACAAGACAGCACACTGTTAAGAACATGTGTAGCACACATGCAGTCCACATTTACTATGAAAACATGGAGCTCCTTCTGATAAATACCAACCTGTCATTATAATTTTCATTATTAATTAAACTGGTTAGATGCCACTATGATGCTCTATAATGCTAGCCTGTGATTCCTTCTTATAGCATTGTTATTGGCTCCTGACATTACAGAAGACACATCCTATAGATTTGCCTAAAGGATAAAGACTGAGGCTTAAAAAATATTTTTTTTATGGTATTGCTTGCTTATTCCTGGTGGCTCTCAGAAAACAAAATTTCCCAATAAGGAATCTACATTCATTACATGCTTTGAGTGGTTTCTGTAAACCTCTACTACCCCCCCTCCCCGGCCCCAGCAAAGAACAAGGATCTGGGAACTATATTAAAGCACTAGCAACTTCTTACACTTCTTTTATAGTTGATTAAGCTATAATTTGCAGTCAGAATGTTCACTCTGTTATGTTCAATTATGAAAGTAGCAAGTATATGGTTTGAAGAAATGTTGGAGTCTATAATATAACAACATCTATCAAAGGCCTCTTTTAGTAAAAAGAGGTGGTCATATACATGTCCCTAAATAATTGATTATATTAATTTTACTATTTTTATTAAATAATTTATTCAGCTATTTACCCCAATAAACTACCAGCACAATTCACAGGTAACAGCAGCAGGTCTTCTTATATAATGCCCCAGGGGAACAAAATATTTAAGTATGTACCTAACTTTGATTTCAACACAACTACTTGTGGACTAAAGTTAAGAAGTATAAAAAAAGTATTTACTGAGGATCTCATTACACACACACACACACACACACACACACACAAGTTCCAAATATTGCAGTTGCACAAAAATCCTAGGTAGAGCATACTTGAAGTGAAACCATGGTTTCCTTGAAGTCTGTGGGAGTTTTCCATTGGAGCCTAGGTCATAGTCAGAAAAGTAATTTTTTTTTCCTTATCTGTTACATGGTACATCTAATTCACCCCACATCTTTTGCAAACCATGAAAACCTGCTCATGCTTGGTAATATACTATATGGAAAATGGCTTACTCAAAATACATGAGTGGATTTTGAGCATACTCCAGGCAGTTCATTGATACCAACTGCTTTGGGGATGGAGATCATTGATTATAATAAGCTTTACAAACCCCATTAAAATAATGGATCATATGACTGCACCATTGTTTGGTTTAAAAGGGAGAAAACATATACCAAACATATATGCCTCTAAAAAGTGAAGAACTGGGAAAGCTCTATCAGGTGCTCTATCAAGTATGTTGGGCCTGCTAGATAACCAGCTCAAAAACAGTAGTCTAACCTTGTGACTCAGCTGAAGCATGGGTAGATTGGAGAAACCCTCAACATGAAGAAGTTGGGGCATATGTTTACCATGTCAACAGAAAGCTGGAAAAGGGTCTGTGATAGAGCACCTTTGGTGCCTGTCACTTTAAAGGCTTTGAGTGGCAGCAGGGCAGCCAGGAATGCAGGCCAGCCCTGGAGAGGTAGTCACATGACCCAGTGAGGGCCATGTGATTGGAGGAGAGTGGTAAGCAGACTCCATTTTAGCTCAGGCACTCAGGGCTGAGTCAGCAGTCTGCTACTGACAGCCGGTAGAACAACATCTGTCTGAGCGCCTGCTCAGGAACACCTTGGAGGTAAGGGCAGGAGCTATGGGGATGGCAGGAGGCTCCAAGTCCTGGATATGACTTCTGCAGCTCCCAAGAAATGCCAGGCCAGTTGCCTCCCCAGTGAAAGGCGGGTAGGGGTGTCTTATAACCACTGAATAGTGGGGGCTAGAACAGACAGTGGGGCCAAGTATGCTGAGGGAAAGGCACCCAAGTCCCTGGGGGTGTAAGACCCCAAGCCCCAGGAAGGGGGCACGGAGTTAGCCCCAGTGAGGGGTAGAGAGTGGCTCCAAGAAGTGGGGGGCAGAAAGAGCCTAGTGCCTGGTGAGGGGCTAGTGGCTAAAGTAGGCCTAGTGTGTCCCAGGGACAACGGGACTAGAGGGAGACCCCGGCCCAGAGCCAGAGGAAATACTCACTTATGCTTCGCAGGAGGTGGGAGCAGTGGCGGCGTGCAGGCCAGGGAACCACCCGCACGGCTCGTTAGCTGCGCTTTCATACGGCTGGGGCGGAGTGACGTCAGAGAGAGGTGCCGCTCAGCGGAAATAAAACGCGGCCCCGAAGGCAGAGGGGGCGCGCTGCGAGAGGACGTGAAGCCCGGGGGGAAGCCCGGGAGGGAATGGGGGCCAGCAGCCCGGGGAGCGACGGGGGCTGGGAGAGCCGCAGCGCCGAGAAAGAGCGGCGAAATTGACGAGGGAGCCAGCAGAAGCTCCGAGGAGGAGCCCAGAGAGGGAGCCGGCGGGAACTCCGGCGAGGGAACCGGGATAGAGCCGGCGGGAATCCCGGTGAGGGAACCAGGGGAGCCCAGGCAGAGACGCCGGCGGGGCGTCGGGAAAGAAAGCCGCAAGGGCAAAGAGGGCCCTTGACTCCCAGTCCTCATCCGGGGACAAGGAACAGAAGGTCCGTGACCAAAGGTGGCGTTGGCCGGGGTGTAGGGGAGGTCAAAGCCCGCCCAGGGGCACTTTGGCGCTGGAGGCAGCAGAGAGGGGGACCCCCCTGCTGCGGGCCCAGCCGCAACCATGGTTGGCGAGTTTCAGGGACTCCCCAGCGAGAGCAGGGCAGATCCGGTTAGCCACCTGCGCAAGAGTTGCCCGAGAGCGCCTTTTGGAGCAGAGGCGGGAACAACGTGGTGGCAGCGGTGGGATGATGGAGAACCCCGATCTGGTGACTTACACTGACATGCACGCCCCAGCTATGGGCCCCGTTGATATTCTCGGGCAGAACCTGCAACTGCTGACCCAGATTCTGGGCTCCCAGCAACAGATGTTGGACCGGCAACAAGACTGGTGCCAGCACAGCCTGACATCCTTTAAGATGCCTAAGATGACTAAGGGGGATGACCCGGAGGCGTATATTGAGGCCTTTGAATGGCATGCCCTCGTGACAGGGTTGGATAAGAGATACTGGGCCAGCCAGCTGGGGGCCTTAGTAGTGGGCAAGGCCCAAGC
>NW_005842305.1:616568-617724 GCF_000455745.1 Alligator sinensis | reverse complement strand
TCCCGAGCTAAGAAGGGCCACGAGATAAGATAGCCGAGAGTGCTGTTACAACAGTTGCGTGACTTGCTGGATAAGTGGGTGAGCTCAGCGGGGCATGACCGAGAGGCATTAGCTGACCAGATCGTCCTGGAGCAGTTCCAGAACGACTTAGAGGAGCGGACGCAATGATGGGTCTGGCAGCATACCCCACAGAATTGCGAGGAAGCTCTGAGGTTGGCCGAAGCTTTCACTGCCTCGGAGGCGTACTACCCCAGGGAGAGGAAGAACCAGGGACCCTCAGTGGCAGCCCCACGAGAACCGGAGCGCAGGAGTCCGCCCGACCGAGGGGCTCCCAGGGATACAGTATGTTTCCGGTGCGGGCAGAAGGGCCATTTTTCCAGAGAATGCCCACGGCCGGCCACGGAACGGTGGGCCCCAGATAACCGAACAAAAGCCCCAGCAGAGCGGTGGTGAGGCCAAGGCCTCGGCGAGCCTATGGACTGCAGTTATGTGGTCGGCAGAGGGAACGTGGCTTGGAAGAGCCCGGTGGTCACAGCGTGGGTGGAAGGCCACCCCGTGCGAGCTACCTTGGTTTCGGGATGTGCTCAATCCCTCGTCAGGGAAGATTTGATACCACCGCACAATCGGGGAACAGCTTCCCCCGTGAGAATAGCCTGCCTCCATGGGGATGTGAAGCAGACCGAGTGCCAATGGGTCCGCCTACAGGTAATGGAGCATCAGGGAGAACTCCTGGTGGGTGCGGTGCCCCGGTTAGCCTGTGAAATGCTCCTGGGGTGCGACTGGGCGCCGATATACGACGTCTTAGACAGGGTAAGGGACGCAGAAGTGGCCCGTAAAAGGATCCAGAGCCGAGAGGGCTGGTTGGGCGAGCTGGAAGAAGGCGAAGGGCCAACCGATGAGGCGAATATGTTGGACCTCGACAACCTCACGAGTAGTCTCCTGTTCTGCGACCCCCAAGAGAAGGATCCGGAGATCGGGACGCTTCGAGAGCAGGCCCAAGGTACCCAGAGGGCCTCTATGTCGACACCAGAAGGACGGGCCCACTTTGAGGTAAGGGACCGACTCCTGTACCGCCTACAAGGGGACAGGGGGGAGGAGGTCAAGGGTCCGCAGCTAGTGGTGCCCGCCCAATTCCGCCAGGCTATTTGGCAGTTGG
>NW_005842305.1:596246-613911 GCF_000455745.1 Alligator sinensis | reverse complement strand
GACCCGGGAAAACCAACACCGTGGCGGACTTCTTATCTAGGTGTGGAAATGAAGACCAGGTCGGGGACCAAAAGGATCCAGTGAAAGGATGGACTGACCCTACAGGTACGACACGCAGGGGAAACAAAGCAGCGCCCCAAGGCATCTTGAGGGGGGGGTTATGTCCCAGGGACAACTGGACTAGAGGGAGACTACGGCTGGGGCGGAGTGACGTCAGAGAGAGGCGCCGCTCAGCGGAAATAAAACGCGGCCCCGAAGGCAGAGGGGGCGCGCTGCGAGAGGACGTGAAGCCCGGGGGGAAGCCCGGGAGTGGAACCGCCCAGAGAGTGGGCCAGCTGGAACCACCGGTGAGGTAACTGGGGACGAGCTGGCAGAGGCTCCGAGGAGGACCCCAGAGAGGGAGCCGGCGGGGACTCCGGTGAGGGAACCGGGATAGAGCCGGCAGAAACTCCGTTGAGGGAATCAGGCTGGGGCCATGGTTGTGCTGGTCTCTTCCCAAGGACGACTCAGAGTGGGGCAGGGTGGGATGGGTACAGGGGTCCCAGGGGCTCTGTCCCCTCCAGCCCGGTGGTGTAGCCGACGCTAGCCCCGTTTTGGCCCCCAGCTCTGGGCTCCCCCGGGCTGTGCAGGGCCAGGGCCAGTGCTGAGCTGGGGGGTGGTAGATTTGCAGGTGGCACTGGGCAATGACCCCAGGCACAGGAGAAGGGATGGGTGCAGAAGGCCCCGGCCCCAATCCTAATCCTGGGTCCGGCTCCGCTCCACTTCCTCCTGATTCCTTGATTCCTGCCCAGTCCTAGCTCTAGCCTGACTCCCTCCCCCTGCTCTTTCCCCCCCAGACTTTCCCACCTGTGGGGGGTGGGGGGCACGTGCACTCAGACCCCCCCCCACAATTTTTTTCTCCCTCTGCCTATGGTAAGGGATTATTCTTTAGAAAAAACTAGAGATGAGAAACAACCCTTCTGGCAATTGCATTGTGTAAAAAAACCAGATTGACCAGTTGAAGACAAACAAGGCTAGAACTCTGGGCTGTCGAGATGAGGATCAGGGTTACTGGCTTGATCCTGATGTTCCTTTCCTTGTATTTCATGGACAGACCAGTCTATACAGGGTTTCTTTCATTTGGGGCTCTATTCTCCTTGGTCCTGGTCACACACAGCTCTTACTGAAACCAAACTGGAAGTGTACATGGGAGCTTCAGACAAAATTCAAAGTAGCCATAATTTCTTTTTTTTCAGGAGTTTAAAGGATGGGTAGTTCTTTCTGTGTGACATAAAGCTTGTGCTCAAATCACCTGGCTCATTCAGACACCAGCTGACATCCAAAGCAGTCAAAGCAAGTTAAATTAAAAAGCTCAGATGTGCTTTGTAAGAGTTTAAGGGTAACATTTGAGATCTCCCCTCAGGGCTGTTTCCATTACATTTTTAATAACCAGCATCTAGCATTTGGCAGGGATCACAACAAAGATGCATTTAGACCAATGACAAATTAGCATCAGGACTATTGTTGTTTTGTTTGGGTTCTTTATGGGGCATTTTTGAACACACATCAAAATAAATTAAGGCAATACTTTCAGTGTAATCAACTGCATAATAGTTTACAGACATGTATGTGGATGGGGTTAGAATGTACTTTTACTAAAGTGAACTATGCATTACAGATTTTGCATAACCCAGCAACTCTTCAGGTTTTTCTGGGAATCAAACCAACTGGGTAGAGATTAGGAACAGTTTATAAAAAAATATGAAAAAAATGTTATGTGAAAACTGAGTCTCACTCAGAGCCAAGAGAATCACTTACAATGACTAATTTATTCAACAAATGCAGGCCCTCATTCTGACAACGCTTAAGCATGTGTTTACTTAAATGCATTGTCCTGCCCCTTTCATCAGTGTTTCCTACTATCTAGCTTATATAAATCCTCACTCAAAATCAGGGACCTTACTCTTCCCTTGTATTATATCCCTTTGAAGCACTCATTACTATCCAAAAACGAACCAGTTCATTAAACCCTGAGAACAAGTGAAATTGTTGCATCTGGCGCTAAGGATTTCTGTTCGCAAAATGCTTTGGTGTCCTTTGTGATTAAATGATATACTACACAATGTAAGACATTACTAATTATTAATTATTATTATTATATACTGATTTCACTGAAAGCCTAGTGTCTTGCTGCATCATATCAGAGTGATGGAAAAAGGCTTTTGACGTTTTTACTGATTGTGGGCTGAATGCATGGAGATTTACTGTCACCATAAAATATAATTTTAGCTCATGTGAAATTTGTATTAGAGGGTGCAGAGTAAAATTTGAAATTAAATGAGACAAGTTTGTCATCAGCGGTGCTATTACAGAGATCTCAGCCTTTTCATTTGCATTTTGATGGATCACTGATTTTATAATACTTGAGGGGGGGAAAAAAAGAGAACTTCTTTTTACTAGTTACCCTTACAGGGAGAGAGAGTTGGGATTGCCATCACATGCCAAATCTTGGTCCTCTGTCATAATGGGGTAACAGACATCTTGTTCCATATTCCCATGTATTAGATATGCTACAGGCATCTAACTGACCTTGGGGGTTAGTATACAAGTGCACAGGGCAGCTTGATAGTTGGGAACCATGCAACTGTTAAAGGAAGATACCACTGAGTTTCTTCTTGCTCTTTCCTGACTTTTCCACTGTGGACTCTGCCCTTGAGCCTGCAGTGGTTTCCATTGCCCTGTTTCTACAGTAACCCCAGGGAGTTGAGACCAAGGGCTAGATTCATAAGAGGGACTTAGGCCTAGCTTTTAGTTGCTGTCCTGCCTCATGGAATTCACAGCACCAAGTAGGTGCCCAGGTGCTCAGCTATAAACAAGGAGAGAGTAAGGTCCCTGATTCTGAGTGAGGATTAAATAAGCTATATGGTAGGAAACACTGAGGAGAGGGATAGCTAAGTGTCTAACTCCTGGCCTCACTAGGAATTCACTTATGATTCAGACTTAGGAACCCTCTCCTGGCATAAGATTACTAAAACCTTCTCTCAAAAAGAAAGGAAGGATCAATATTTTTCTTTTTTCAAAGGAAGGAAAAAGGTCATGATATCATCCTTCTATCCAGTAGCTTTCTGCTTACTGCGCCCATCTGTCCTGTTGGTGGCTTAGTTTAAGTCTCCCCCTGACCTGACGGGTTGTGAACACACATCTTCCATCTCCCAAGAGACAGCCCTAACTGGTACCTCCTGTTGAAACAACTCCACTTCATATAAAATAATGTCACATTTTCTAGAACTGGGAATGGAATGACAGCCTCTCAAATTCCAGGTTAGAGTTCTAGCCACTTGCCTATTTAGTGAGAGGGAAGCACCACCACCCCCTCCTCTAGCCATCTTTTTTTGTCTGGGGTTAGAAATGCTCAGAGCATGCCTCTCATGTCAGGTCCTACAGGTAAAATGAGGGAGAGCAATGTCTGATATAGAGATCCCAATGGCCTTTGGCATGAGCTGGGTTCCTGGTTGCTAAACACTGTCAGACCTTGGCCGGTGCGTGCATGCTCAGAAGTAGAAACTTAGCTGCCAAAGGGACTTCAGTCACCAAGGGGGTTAAGGTGGGAGTTTTGTGAATGTCCAACATTTAGGAACTATCGACATAGGTGAGCCTCTGTGGGAAGTAGTTGGGAAGGATGCCATGCTGTTCCCTCAGTTCCCCTGACCTCCGATTGGCCCATCCCTCTGGCTGTCAGCTAAGTTCAGATACTGGTCCATGGCCCCTGTGTGATGCTC
This sequence comes from Alligator sinensis, assembly GCF_000455745.1. Classification (NCBI taxonomy): domain Eukaryota; kingdom Metazoa; phylum Chordata; order Crocodylia; family Alligatoridae; genus Alligator; species Alligator sinensis. Next base: position 610,153 of record NW_005842305.1, on the reverse strand, counting down.
TGGTGGAATGTCATCTGTAATGACATTGGGATCAACAGCTGGAGAAGCTGAATTAGTGCATGGCCCTGACATGAAAAGAAACAGGAGAGAAAGTTGGGCCATGCTCTGTTTTAGGTTCTTTGGGTGATTTCAGCAGAAGAATGGAAAGATTTGCCAAGAACAGTGGCGACTTGTCTCATTTTGAAGTTCCCAGCTTTCTTCATAGGTAAAAGACACCAACTCTCATTAAAATATAGCTAAGCCATGCACAAGGTTGTGCTAAATTGCAGTTATCCAGCTGCAAGCAAGACGTGGCCTTTCTGAATGTCTCTTGCTTGATGAGATTCTCTCATTGTAACAAAGTGCATAGCCCTGATGGAGTCTCCTTGGTTAGGCTCAGAGGTCATGTAGTTAAAAACTCCTCACCTAAAATGAAGAATTATTGGGTGTTTTTAGCAAATGCAGCTAAAACCTCTCATACTTCTACAAGTCTCCCTTGGCACCTCACTCCCTTCTTATTTGTAGCTAGGCAATTGTACATCAAATAGCTTCTGAACTAGGAGATTATTACCCTCTCAGGAACTGTGGTTCCAATTGCTTCCCATCCAACCCTGAGCATATGTTCATGAAGGGAAGGGTTGTGCAAGTTCCCGGATGGAAGGAGCAGCTGAGCACAAAGCAAGGGCACTCCCAAGCCAAAGAGTCAAGATTTTTGTTTTCTTTCCTGATGCTTTGCCCAATCAGCAATGCCTTCTGAAACAATATCTCAGTAGCAGAGTTTTGTTTGACTGGCGCAAACACAACAGCAGTCTCTGAAACCTCCACTTTATGGTGTTTGGCCATGCTAGTCATTTTAGACTAATCAAATCCATTCTGCTTGCCCCCATTTTTCTACCAAAACTTAGCTGCAGTCTCTTAGCTTATATGTCAAGTAAATGGTTATTTTTCCCTAATTATTTATTAGCATTCTAACATGTGGCATGCTGAAAAGGTTTACACTGAACCTTTGCAAGCTTTCAGTTGGAAATGTACACCCAGAGGCTCCTTTGTTAAAGTGTCCTGGTTTTCGGACTTCACCTATAATTAGCAATAAAGACATTCCTAGCTGCAGGGATCCAATTTAAAGAGATGTTATTTGGTTTCTGCCCAGGCCAGAGAGAGTTTTAAAAACTCAGAGTGAGATTTGGTTGCAGATAAATAAGTTAACAGCTTTGAAATTGTTTGTTAGCACTAAACATAATGGCTAAGTACACATGTTCAAGAAGCCCGAGATGGAAGTGCTCTAACTTTGGAGCTTTACTCTAACTGCCCAAGGTTAGGTCAGGAGCAAACAGACATTAGCCCTTTGGTGGAGCATGTCATGGAGCCTATCTTCATGGGCTGAGGCCAGCAGGTGGGGGTGGGGGCTCTTGCACTTCTCTCAGTGTGCCTTGTGGGCTCCTTGGACTGCTGAAGACTCCTGAATGGAGCTGAACAGCCAAGCCAGCCCTGATTGGCTGCTGGGTGCTGGTCACTACACCCCCAACCCCCTGCTTTCATGACCTGCATGTGCCTTTGTTTCCTGGCCTGCATGCCCAATCAAGCAGGGAGACCCAGGAGCTGCAGCAGGTCCTGCTGGTCACCCCATGTGAGTCTCACTGAAGGCTGCAGGGACATCACAGCTGCCCACCTGGACCTGGCAGTGGCTCATCATGGCATGCACCCTCATGGCCATGAGCCACCAGCTGGCCATCCCACACATGACCACCCAGGACACCGTGTGCCCACCAAGTGTATGTGCGTGTCTTGGATGCCTGTGGGGGGAGGGGGGGTGTTTGTGTGCCCTGGACACCATGGGTCGTATGTGTATGTGTGTGTCCAGAACACCTAGGTTCTTTGTGTGTGTGTGTGTGTGTGTGTGGTCAGAGAACCCAGACATCCATGGGACACACACAGAACATCTGGGGCATGACTGGGCCACTGACTTTCATGCGGCCAATAAGGAATGAAATGATCATTCAGAGTAATCCAGTCTGAAGTCTATGCCTAAACCGTTTTATACCAATAACAAAGCTAGTAGTGCCTAGGCGACCCAGCAGCACCTGGGTATGGTGACCCAGCAGTGCCTGGCTACAATGCCCAGGTGTCCCAGTTGTGCCTAGGTACAGTGTCTGGGTAAACCGGCGTTGCCTGGGGGGTGGTACCCAGGAACCCAGCTGTGCTCATGTGGGGTGCCCAGGTGACTTCGCAACTCCCACATGTGCACATACATACATACATACATACATACATTTTCCACTGGCACACATGCACACACACACTTTCACCCATAATCCCAGCCCAAACACAGCTTCTTATTCAGTGCTATGTATGTAGCACAGAGGCCTGGGGGGCCATCAGTTGGCAATCTAGCACTCAAAAACTGAACTTTAGGTCAGCAGGGGCCTGCCCAGGCTTTTTCAGTAGTCTCTCAGTGGCAGAGATATGTGTGGTTTGGGGTGATCCAGAAAGGACTTTCGCCCCAAATCCCTGCCCAAACACTGTTCTTTATTCCCTCCTGAGGAAGCCTGGGCAGGGCAGTGCCTGACCTGCATGCCAGCCTGCCTCCTGACAGACCCCAGGCCTGTGCACCCTGTTCATTGCCCAGAGCCAGGAGCTGTCTTTGGGCTGGGATTATGGGTGAAAATCCTTTTCAGGTCACTTCAAAACACATATCACTGCCACTGGGAGACTCTCCTGAGGAAGTCTGGGCTGGGCGCTGCCCCATTTGAAGCTCAGTTTTCAAGTGCTAGCCTGCCTCCCGGCAGGCCCCAGACCTGTGTGCTATGTACATGGCCCCCAACAGGGCCTATGGAATTTTGTCCCATTACCTGGATTAGTTTTTTTGACCTTTTTGTCTGTATTCATTACTTGTTTGCCTTTCCCAGTACTGCCCTCTCTCCTCCCTCTCTTCCCTCCCTGTCCTCTCCATCTTTAGTATTCTACTCACTTTTCTATTTGAAAGGACTATTTGTGCATGTCCTTTCACAGCATCTGATGAAATGAGCTTTGGCTCATAAACCTCATGCTATACATCTCTGATTTAGTTAGTCTACAAGGTGCAAATGCTTCCTGCTTGACTTCAGACTAACATGGCTATCTACATGTCTTGTGAGCTTACAGTCTTATATTTGACAAGGCTGCTATGTCTGATCTTGGTTTTTTTTTAGGGTTGGTCAGATTTTATATTTCTCCATCCATACTCAGATAATATAGTTCTTTGCATTTGAGCTCTTCCTTTAATGTAAGGGTGGCAGAATTATTGAAAACTGCGATTTTACAAATGCCCAGATGGAGTAGATGAAATCTGCACACTGAGTGATAATACCAGACAGGGGCTCGTAGATTTGGAAGTTGGTATTTGACACCGAATGAAAGAAGAAGTAGTCGGACCCTGGAGCTGTGGGCCAAAAAAAGCCTTGCAGCATACCAGGTGCTCACGTGCCAGGTACCTGCCAGCAGTGCCTGAGCTTTGAAGGCCACAGGGTTGCCTTTGCCAGGCCCAGGCCTAATCTTCTGGCCCCTGTAGCTCTGAGCCAGCAGAGGCGAGCTGCCTGCACCAGGTCCTGGTGTGGGTAGTGGGCCATGCTGGGGTCTGACCAGCAGGGTACCTGGCCCTGTGGGTTGCTTAGGAGGGTGTGCCAGTGCAGGGTCTGGCTCCCGTGGGGCTGTGCCCATGTGTGGTGGTTCTCTTGGTCTCAGGGTCTTTGGGGTGCTTCATGAGTGGGGGGAGGAGGGAAAAGGCCCAGAGATGTGGGTGCCCTGGTGCTGGGGCTAGTTCTGGGATGCAGACCCCTTTCCCAAGCCAGACTTCAGCCTACATGTGACTGGAGGGAACAAGTGGTAGTGGAGGCAGCGATTAAAAACAGGATCTTTGCTGCCTCGGGTCAGCATGAGATTGTGGATGGGGTTGGCCTGGCACTCAGACAGAGGAGACAAGCTCTGGCCTAGTCTAGACCGTTGCTCTGCAAGGGGGCATTAGCAGTGTGCCACCATGTTCCATGAAATGTCGGCAGAATATGACCTCACACGAGGCACGATGGGATATGGTACAGATGTTCGTTACAGTGCTCTAGCCTACAGCCCTGAAGTCTGATATCACATCCATCCAGGGTGATCTTAGAGCGGGATCCACCATTTTTACAGCACTCTATGTGCCATGACCATCTGTACAGTTACGGTCACAGAGCACTTTCTGCATGCTTGCTGCTCAGTAAGTGTAACATCCATGCCCGGCCATTGTAACTGAACTGCAATCTCAGTCATTTAGGTTTTGCCAGTTTAAAATGCCTCCCAGTATTTGCTCTGCTCTGCTTGTGCCAAGTAAGGTGGAGATGTCATATGCTCATATACTTCTGGGATGTGAAGCTCTCATAAATAAATTGCCTGTGGTGATCAATCGGACAGAATGATCAAAGGAAGGTTTCCCTAAAGCTGACCTTGCAAAACAGCTTCACAGCATGGATAAATCTAGGTGTCGTGTCTGGAGAGTTGCTTGATATCTTCATTCAGTTATATTATAACTATCATTTGCCTTTAAAAAAAAAAAAAGAGGAGAGGAGAGGAAAGCTGTCTGCACAGCAGGAGCTGTCACTAATGCATAGGAAACTCCGAAAAACCCTTCTTCACATCATGGGAAGTGGAAGTGCCTTGCTGTTTAGGGCAGGATTTGTGTCTTCTTCTATGTCTGAATAGTACTTGGAACATTTTGGACATCACAGTGCATAATAATGGAACTGCTTTTCCTTTGTATCGGGGTGTCAAATTAATTTGGCTGCATGTGCTGGATCCAAACTGCAGGGCTTCCCACAGGCCAGATGACCCATGAGCAATGGTGGCATTAACTCTATGGCTACCAGAGCTGTTTTTTCCATGCGTCTCCAGAACCCAGGAAGTTAATGCTGCTACTGTTTGCCCCCCCTTCTCCCTTGTTGCTGATCTTAGACTCCAGGGTAAAACCCCCGATTTCAGCAGTGAGTAAGGGGATGGAGGGAGGTGATAACTCCCGGGGTTCTGGAGCCCATAGGCTTCTCACAGTCTGGCCACCCACCTCCATGGGCCATATTCAGCCCATGGGTCTTGTTCCCTTGACTGTCAGAGCCTCTGTGATGGCAGTGTTAATTCCCACATTTACTGAAGTTCTGTTTCAAGACCCATGGGCTGAATATGGCCCATGGAGGTGGGTGGCCCAGACTGTGAGAAGCCCATGAGCTAGATGACCCACTTCCACAGGCTGGATCTGGCCTGTGGACTATATATGAGACACCCCTATTCTATATGAATGGATCTCCTTCATTTCTTCCCTTGCTGTCAGCCCTTTCATGCAATACTTGCTTCTTTTCTCAAAAAAGCAATTGGTCATGCTAGCAGATACTAGGGAAATGTGTACCTGGGAAACACAGTAACAAATAGTAGCGACAGGCCAGGGCCTAAAAGATTTGACAATTCTGCCTCATTAAGGATTCCTTTAAGATGTCTCATAAAGTATCAGTGATTTTAAATCTAATATCTGTTTGTCACAGGCTGGCTGAGCTGGGCATGGCATGGAAACACACAGCTTCAAGGGGAGCAATAGTTGCTTTTGTGTCACTGTCCTTGTCTATGTTGGTTTGTTGAAACAAACATTTGCCTTGGTTGCTGCTGCTAGTTTAGGTCTGCACATGAAGGACAGCAGTGGGAACACACCTATAGTTGTGTACCCGTGCTTGGGTGGCATAAAAGCTAGCAACTGCCAGAACCTCTGGTCTGAAAAGGACTAGGCTAAATACTTCCACAGTCTGAGAACATACTGCAGAGCACTTTGGCATGCTGGGATCCCCGACCCCTGAACCAGCCCTTCAGAAAGTGATGGATATTCCATTCCACCATCATATGGACAGGGTTATTATAAGCCCATCTTCTCTCAGAATCATCTCAGTGAGCCAAGCTCCCATGTAGAAGTAAGAAGATCACAAGAACTGCTGCAGCTGGACTCTGTGTGGTGGCACAAGAGGTAGTAGAATTTCCTTTCCCTGAACAAAAGCCAAGCACAATCTGTCTTTTAATGACTGAAGTGGATGGATTATTTTAGCTCTATGTGATGACTAAGTGTCATGATTTCAATATATTCTATGCTGTGCGTTGTATTTTAGCTAACAAAAAAAATGCAACATGTAGTCTGAATGGCATATAGAGTAAACTAAACAAACACCTGAAAAAAGGAAAGAGAGACTGGGTGATGGTGCAGAAAGAAAAGGCTGTTCTGTTTTTGGATGAGAAATGGAAGATCAATTTGTGACCAGATTCTTCACAAGGGAGAAGTGGGTATTTTTGTGATTTAAGTCACTGGACAGGGAACCATGAGTTCTGGGTCAAGTCACTTTGGCTATATGCTAGAATCATAAATGTGAGTGACTGTTCACTTTTGTAAAATCTAGCAAAAACATAAGTGTTTGCAGGATCAAAGACTTAAAACTCACTATGGCTCAGGCTCCCTATGCGAGTAGATAATGACACCTACTTCACAGTGCTGTTCTAGATCCCAGTCCATTCATTCCTGCACTGCATCTTCAAATCTTTGTATAAAAGATGCTATTCAAGTACAGCTTATTAGATCATTTTAAACAAAAGATGTTTAGTCTACAGTCTCAAGGATGATGCAGCATTATTAATACATTTTGGCTACTGTACTATAAAGAACTAGTCAGTCTCAAACGACATAATTTATGTGTTTTGGTATCACATTAATAACATTTAATGCTAGAATGCAAACCAGGCTTGGGGTATTTCAGTTTTCACAGTGATTTTGAGTTACACAGCAATCAATTAGTTAATATGTTTGTGCTAAACTAAAGGAGAAATAATATTATATTACAGAAGTAAGGCTGATTAACAAAGCATCACTCACAATTGGGTCTCATTAAAGTGTTAAAATGGAAATCTGATAGTTCTTTGAGAAACATGCTGGATTCTAGTCAAATAGTCATAAAGTACAGAATATAAATATGATCACTGCTTTTGTTAAGAGATGTAATTAATTTAACTAATTTCCTTGTAAAAGAAAAGGAGATTTATGAACTAGTCTTCATCCTGATTTACAAAGAACTAAACACGTCCTATCATCACCTCAAATAAGTTAGGACAAGCTTGGCTTCTACATAGATTGTTTTCTTGCCAAGAAAGAAAGAAATAGGTGCTAAGGACTAGATTTACAAAGGTATTTAGGGGCTTAAAATCTATGGAGTAGAGTGAGAAATCAGGGAAGTTAGGTACCTAATTGCCTAGGCACTTTTGAACATCTAATTGTAAGTCTTTGACTTACATCAACTACAGCGACTTCCTCAGCCTGACGAAGGGTTTTTAAAGCTTGCTAAAAAAAATTTTCCAACTATTTAAGTTGGTCTAATAAAAGATATCAGATTCACCCAAGGAACCTTGTCTGCCTATAATCAACAAAAGCAGATACAAGGACATCTAGCACCATGGTCAGATCCAGCAAAACTATCTATCATCTCACACACCTGATTACAGTGCGGTACTTCTATGGCCTTGTCTGCACTAGGGATATTTGGAATTCTGCCTACCATTTGGTTCAACTAGCCTTCATGTAACATGTCACCATCTGTATGTACAATTGCTGCCAAAAATCTATAATTGCACTACAGTCTATAGCAGACCTGCTTTGCACACAGCTAATTATTGTGTAGTTAGCTATCCTGTCCAGCTCCACACCTAAGGTCTGTCAACGAAGACAATTGGACCCAACGTAACCCCCATGGTACATCTAAACCTTTCAGTGCTGTCCTTCATGGTGGCCACTGCATAGGTGAGTACTCTAGTCAGTTTTCTGTTCTCCACTGGCTAGGGTTCAAGTCTTTCAGAAGCCACATAACTGCATACATACACAACCTATCCATACACTATTTCACTGGCTCCAACTTTTAGAGCATTATTTGAAAATCAAGTTCTTAGTAAGCTCCTCTGAGAAGACAGCTTCCTTTGATCACATCATCAACGGGACAGAAATGGGCATGTGCATGAACACATGGAGTAATAAGAATTTCTCATCACAACTAAATTCTGTCATGTGGAAAACCCTGATCATTGGTAGAGCGCCACTACGTGGTCTCACACAGAACTGTGGACAAATGGGGCATTTAAAATGTAACAGAAACAGCAGTATAGAAACAGTATAAACAGGAGAATTATATTGCAACAGAGTGCATACAAGCAGCATGGCCCCAGCATAGATATGTGTGTGATAGGTTGTTTTCAGATTTATACTGATGCATTTGCGATTAGAACATGGTCTATTGATCTTGTAACAATAGCTATTTGTATTTTAATAGAGACAAGAGAATACAAGTCCTCTGGTGGAACAAAATCAAATGACTATTTAAAAAATGCAATAAAAACATAGTCAATGTTTTAGTCTGTATTTTACGGCTTATAAATTATTTTATCTCAACAATATGAAGCTAAAATGAGAGAAGCTGTTCTTGCCAGGTTACAAAATATATATAGCACCATTGGATGACCCATTAAGTATTGCCTTTAAGCTACCAATTAAGCTTACAATTAAGCTAAATTTACAATTAAGCTTACAATTAAGCTAAAGCTTCCTCAACTATGTATAAGTGCCGCTTTGTCACTGAGATGTTAAAATAATGGTACCCATGTTTTGTGCTCTTTTTAAAGTCCAATGATTGTCCTTTGTTAGTCTTTATAACAGAAACTGATCCTTTGGCATGCCAACAGATGACAAATGAAAAGGTCATAAAATGGGAACCTTGCTCACCTACGTCTCATTAACACGGACTCTTCAGTTCTCAGTTTTATGTAGCAAGTGAACAAGTCACCATCACTGCTTGTTGTCATTCCATACACTGTGCCTAGGATAACACCAGGCATAAAAGCCTCAATATTCCTCTTAATACACTTTGGAAAAATCATCCTTTAGCAGTGAGCTTGTGGAGCTCTATTTTATTCTTCCAGTTAAATCTAGAGTAAATTTATACAGTTTAAAAAGTTGAGAAATGATTTTTAAAAGAAATCTTGTCAGACCTCCAAACTTAGCCTGGGATTTGAAAAATAAACTCTGATCTTTCAGTTTCCTGCCTCATCACTGCAATAAAAATTGTGCAATTGCAATTTGACTGACAATATTATTAATGATGCCTGACACCAACTAGAGCATGGCTCATTCTTTCATACTTGCCCTAACTTTGCGGAGCTAATGGGAATAAAAACTGTAGGAAAAAGCAGCAATATATTTTAACAAGGGAATCTTCCTTTAGATTCTGATGTACACTATGGTTCAGGCATACCTGGGTAACCTGAAAGAAGTGTGGGACTTAATAATCACTTCTCTCCCACCCCCAACCCCAACTAAATAAAATCAGTTCTCAATACAATAAGCAGGGAAGGAGGCAAACTAAACAAACAAACCCATGTTAAGTCCATTTCACTCAAAATATTTAAGGCTAAGTACAGACATTCTGTACCTGGCCTAAATGTCCTTAAACAGACACCGTAAGTCAACTAATAATAAAAATTGCCCAACATCTCTCCCCACTACACAATTGATTCAATAGAAAGTATCACAAATTAAAAACCTTGCCTCTTGTACATTTCCTGGTCCATCACAGCTACAATAAGATTCCAACCCTAGCTTGTGTCATTTAGATGGAATCTGCTGCATGGAAATAATTGGAGAACTCATGAGGAGAAGAAAGTAGTAGAGTTGCCAGTTTGGGGAATGGTAGCAAACAAGCAGGATTATGGAACAGGTTTTATGATTTGGAAAATTAGGCTTCTCTGGTATTTATCAGCTTATTGCAGAGCTTAAGTTTCATTATCTCTTGCCATGTTCACATACAAATATCCACAGACCAATCTGTCATCTCATCTCCAAATTTGTGTCTGACACAATGGAGGAGACAAGGTGGGAAGATAGCACTGCTTCTCTAGTCCCTGCCTGGACTGTCCAAGAGATTCCCTAAGTACATGGCCTGCAATGATCTTAGGGGATTGTTCTGCAAACAAGGATACACAGGAGTTTTGTTCACTCTGCCCAGCTGCTGCTTCACCTGCTATATTACACAATGTCCCCTTCTCATACAAAATGCACCAGTGTGGCTAGTTGAACTGGCAAAATTAAAATACATTTTCTGCGTGTGTTCAAGCAAATGCACCTTAACTTTTCTACTGTCAGATGAAAACAAAATGCAAATATCTGCACATTCATTTTTATTTTCAAGTTAATAATAACATCAAACCTTCCCCAGCTATTCACCTGAACCCAGGGCAGGAAAGACACTGCTTTTGACAGAAAGACAGAATACTAGAGACCAGGAACCCTCGCTGCTCCCCTAAGTTTCAAGGTAAATTACCTCCAGATGTGAAGTGCATAGTCTCTGTACAATAAGCCAACCACTCCAAGGATCTGAATGCTCCAGGCTTCTGTGAAACTACAGATTTAGATCTAAAATTTTGGGACTTGATGGCAACTCTATCAGTCACTTTCATGTAATAGGCTTGTAAACCAAATACCCTACTAGCACTACCTGAAGTACAATACAGGTAGGTTGGCTAGATTAGATGTAATCAATATTTATGGTGCCAGGGAATATTCACAATGTACTATCATATAATATATTATTATAATTATTACATTATGATTGTTCCCTCTATTACTAATTGTGCAGTTCCCTCCTTAAACCTTTTTATGATGTGTGAAAGTATAAGACAATGACACCATGAAAATCTAGAATGACCCAATAACATAGTAGGCACTGATAAGAATTCAAATATTTTGAAATATGGCTGTACTTTACAAAGTGGCCATTTGGAAGAAAACCTTTGAAACCAGGAATTTACTCAAACTGGTATGAAACAGTCAGCATTTTCTCTAATGCTTGTCACAAATTTAATAGATTTCATAGATGTTTAGGTTCAGAAGGGACCTTAGTAGATCAATGAGTCCACCCCCCTGCCCTGGGGTCAGGTGACCCCAGCCAGGTGCTTGTCCAGTCTCCTCTTAAAGAGCTTGAAGGTAGGGGAGAGCACCACCTCCCTTGGAAGCCCATTCCAGCTTCTGGTAACCCTTACCATAAAGAGGTTATCCATCTAAACCAGGAGGTGCACAGCCCCACCAGGGGAGATGCCTTGTTGGATCTGGTCCTGGCCATGGGCAATGACCTGGTGAGGGGTCTGTGGGTGCTCGACCACCTGGGAGACAGCGATTATTGCCTGCTGGAATTCACCATCTAGCTCAAGGTGGCAAAGGCCTGCCACAAGGCAGCAGCCCTAATAAAGAGGTTATCCATCTAAACCAGGAGGTGCACAGCCCCACCAGGGGAGATGCCTTGTTGGATCTGGTCCTGGCCATGGGCAATGACCTGGTGAGGGGTCTGTGGGTGCTCGACCACCTGGGAGACAGCGATTATTGCCTGCTGGAATTCACCATCTAGCTCAAGGTGGCAAAGGCCTGCCACAAGGCAGCAGCCCTAAATTTCAGGAGGGTGGATTTCAATGAGGTAAGGAGAATAGTCGGGGAGACACTGAGGTCCTGGAGGGGAGGGGAGTTGGGTGTCCAAGAAGAGTGGTTGTTCCTTAAGGTGATGATCCTCCAAGCCCAAAAGGAGGTAATCCCAACACGGATCAAAGGGGACAAGAGGGCACAAAAGCCTCCATGGCTCACCAAAAGCATCCAGGAACATCTCCTAGCTAAAAAGGAAGCATGCACCCAATGGAAGGGAGGGGCCATCACCAGGGAGGACTACACCTCTGTTCCTCGGGGCTGTAGGGGGGCAGTCAGGAAGGCCAAGATGGAGATGTAACTGGGACTAGCTACCCAGATCAAGGACAACAAGAAGTCCTTTTTTAAATACATAGTGGGTAAAAGAAGGTACCCGGTAATGTGGGGCCTCTGCAGGACACGCTAGGAAATCTGGTCATCACACCAGACAGCAAAGCTAACCTATTTAACAATTTCTTTGCCTCCATTTTTCTAAGTAGGGACCGGGTCATCCCCCCCACTGGGACCCTCATAGGCCCCAGGGGAGGTGCACCCAGGCCTAGGGTCAGTGAGGACCTAGACAGGGAACTTCTGGAGAGACTGGATGTCTTTAAATCAGCAGGTCCCGACGATCTCCACCCCAGAGTGCTGAGGGAATTAGCAGAGGTCATTGTGGGACCCCTGGCACGGCTTTACAAGCACTCATGGTGCTCTGGTGTTGTGCAGGAGGACTGAAAAAGGCCCAATGTGGTTCCCATTTTCAATAAAGGGAGGAACGAGGACCCAGGAAACTAGACCAGTTAGTCTTACCTCAGTCCTGGGTAAGCTTTTGAGACAATTATCCTGGCGCATGTCCGCGAGGGGCCAGCAGGGGAGATTATGCTTAGGGGAACCAACATGGGTTCATTAGAGGCAGGTCCTGTCAGACCAACCTGGTGGCTTTCTATGACCAGGTCACAAAATTCTTGGACGCAGGTGTCCCAGTGGACATAGTCTTTCTGGACATTAAGAAGGCCTTCGACACAGTCTCCTAGTTTTTAGTGAGAATGGGGTGAGAGACAGTGGTGTTGACACCTACACAGTCAGATGGGTCGCTAGTTGGCTGGAGGGCCACACCCAGAGAGTTGTGGTGGATGGGTCTTATTTGACCTGGAGGGATGTGGGCAGTGGGGTCCCCCAGGGCTCGGTCCTCGGGCCCGCACTGTTCAACATCTTCATCAGCGACTTGGACAAGGGTGTAAAAAGCACCCTGTTCAAATTCGCAGATGACACTAAGATGTGGGGGGATGTAGACACGCTAGAAGGGAGGAATAGGCTGCAATTGGACCTGGACAGGTTACAGGGATGGGCGGATGAGAACAGGACGAGTTTCAACTCTGACAAGTGCAAGGTACTGCACCTGCGGAGGAAGAACCAGCAGCATACCTTCAGGCTGGGGAACTGGAAGGCCAACCGTACCTTGTCATGCATCCACAGATGCATGTCAAGCAGGTCCAAGGCGGTGGTCCTCCCCCTCTATGCAACACTGGTTAGGCTGTAGTTGGAGTACTGCATCCAGTTCTGGGTGGCACACTTCAGGAGGGATGTGGACAACATGGAGAGGGTCCAGAGGAGGGCCACCCGCATAATCAGGGGGCAGCAGGGCAGGCCTACGAGGAGAGGCTAAGGGACCTGAACCTGTTCAGCCTCTGCAAGGGAAGGCTGAGGGGGGATCTAGTGGCCATTTACAAACTGGTCGGGGGGGGCCAGCAAGCATTGGGGGAGTCCCTGTTCCCCCAAGCACTACCAGGAGTGACAAGAAATAATGGTCACAAGCTGGCAGAGGGTAGTTTCAGGCTAGATATCAGGAGGCGCTACTTCACTGTCAGGGCGGCTAGGACCTGGAACCAACTTCCAAGAGAAGTGGTGCTGGCTCCTACCCTGGGGGTCTTTAAAAGGAGGCTGAATGAACACCTTGCTGGGGCTGTTTGACCCCAGCATTCTTTCCTGCCATGGCAGGGGGTTGGACTTGATGATCTGCTCAGGTCCCTTCCGACCCTACCAACTATGAAACTATAGGTTCTTCCTGATGTCTAATCTAAACCTGCTCTCTGTCAGTTTGTGGCCATTGTTTCTAGTAACTCCAAGGGGTGCCCTGGTAAACAGAACATCTCCTATTCCTTCCTGTCCTCCGTCCGCGTCCCCGCCACCCTCCCCGATGAATTTGTAAACGGCCACTAAATCACCTCTCAGCCTTCTCTTGTGGAGGCTGAAGAGATCCAGGTTGCTCAATCTCTCCTTGTAGGATCTTACCTGCAGGCCCCTAACCATCTGAGTAGTCCTCCTCTTATAGATTCATAGATTCATAGATGTTAGGGTTGGAAGGGACCTCAATAGATCATCGAGTCCGACCCCCTGCATAGGCAGGAAAGAG
>NW_005842305.1:551646-594815 GCF_000455745.1 Alligator sinensis | reverse complement strand
CTTAGGAACACTGAGGCAACGAACTCGTTGAGGAGTTCAGCCTTGTCCCCTCTGTCTGTCACCAATTGTTTCTGCCCATTTAGCAGGGGTCATGTTCCTCCCTGGGCCTTCCTTTTACTCCCTATATATCTAAAAAACAATTTCTTGTTGTCTTTTACTTGGGTTGCCATCCTCAGCTCCATGGTAGCTTTGGCCCGTCTAACTGCCTCCCTACAAGCACGAGTAGAGGAGGTATATTCGTCTTTGGTGATCTCTCCCTGTTTCCACTTTTTATGTGCTCCTCTTTTGGCCCTTAGGCTGCCCTGGATTTCTGTGGTCAGCCAGGGAAGCCTCCTGGCCCCTTTCCCTCTTTTACCTCGCACGTGGATCGTCTCGCTTTGTGCCCGAAGGATCGTTTCCTTAAGGCACAGCCACCCTTCTTGGCTCCCATCACTTCAAAACTCCTACTCTGCAGTGCGTCCTTGACTAATCGCCTGAGTTCATTGAGATCAGCTTTCCTAAAGTCTAGCACTTTCAACCCTACTAGTTACCTTACCCACTCGACGTCTTATGGTGAATTCTATTATTAGGTGATCACTGCCCCCAGATGGCTATCGATCTGCAGGTCCCCTACCATGTCATCCCCCGTTGCCAATACCAGATCCAGTATGGCATTCCCCCTAGTGGGACCGTGTACCTCCTGTGTCAGGTGGAGGTCCTGTACACAGGTTAGAAACCTGCGTGAGCGGTGGGACTTTGCCATCTGTGTCTCCCAGCAGATGTCCGGGTAGTTTAGGTCCCCCATGACTACCGCCTCTTTAGCTTTTATGGTCTCCGAGAGTTGCCTCAGGAGCCCCGAATCTATTTCTTCCCCTTGATGTGGGGGCCTGTAGCAGACCCCTACCACCAAATCCCTTTCTCCTTGCCCCCCATGTAGCCTAACCCACAATCCTTCTACTTCCTCATCCTTGGATTCCATCTTGATGAGGGTCGATGTATATTGCTCATTGACATCTCTAGACCCTCAAGATTTTTCACATCCCTCTTGAAGTGCAGTCCTCAAAACTCCCCTTCTTGAAAATAGGGACCATATTGATCCTTTTCCAGTCCTCTGGGACGTGTCCTGAGTGCCACATGTGCTCAAACAGTCATGCCAATAGTTCTGCTATGACACTGGCGAATTTCTTTAGCACCCTTGGATGAAGATCATCTGGGCCTGCTGACTTAAGCACATCCAGCCCCTCCAAGTGTTTCTTCACTAAGTCGGTGCTAACATTTGGTGGGCTGGTATCCCTTACTAATCTCCTGAGCAGATAGAAGCCTTTCTGAAGTGCTAGCCTTTCTGAAGTCTAGCACTTCTGCTTTACTGGCTATTTTTCTCACTTTTTGCTGGATAGTGAACTCTAACAATTGGTGGTCACTATCCCCTAGGTTACCCTATATCTCCCACCATGTCATTCCCTATAGTAAACCCCAAGTCTAGTAAGGCATTTCCCTTAGTGGGACCGTATACCTCCTACATTAGGTGAAGGTCCTGTATGCAGGTTAAAAACCCTACGTGAATGGTCAGATCTAGCTGGCTGCTCCTCTCAGCAGATGTTGGGGTAGTTTAGGTCACCCATGACAACCATGTCCCTTGAGTGTACTGCCTCTGAGAGCTGCTTTGAGAACTCAAGGTCTAGCTCATCCTCCTGGTGTGGTGGTCTGTAATAGCCCCCACTTCCAAGTCCCTTTCCCCCCAACCCCCTTGTATTCTGACCCACAGTACCTCAATTTGCCCCTTTTCTGATCCCATCTCGATTATAGAGAATGTGTATCATTCCTTAACCTAGAGAGCAACACCCCTCACCCCTTTTTCCCCACTCTGTCGCATCTGTACAGCCTATAACCTCAATGCCTACTGCCCAATTGAGGGTAGGGTCCCACCAGGTTTCAGTTAATTCAACCAGGTAGAAGTCTTTGTTTGCAAGCAGGAGTGTGAGTTCCTCCTGCTTGTTCCCCCTGCTCCTAGCACTGGTATAGAGACACTTTAGTCCCCGCAATAGGTGCCCTTCAGACCCCCTGTCCTGATGCCTATTTCATGAGAAAGTGCCTGACAGTAAGGAATCATTAATAATGTATCTGAGAAGTATATTTTCTATTTGCTGATTGTGACCCTTATCTGAGTAGGCTCTGTAAAGTCCAGCTCCAAGAAACAGAGGTAGACTACAATCCCTTTAACTGAAGGAGCTGAACTGTTTTACAAGGATGTCTGAGAGGCAGGAAAAATTTGCAAATATTTGCATACTGCTCAAGTGTTTGTTACTGAAGTATTCCTGTGGGTATTTTGAAAGCTTTTGTAAGAGTCATTAAGGAACAAAAACATCAACATGTGACTAAGCTGACCAATCATAGCATGAATTATGAATAGTCAATACCAAAGGAAGCTGCCACCAAGATCTTTCCAATATGTTTGTGTAAGCCATTGACTGAGAGATTGATCCTGTCCCAAAGAAGTCAGGTCAACAGTAATGGATAAGTTTATAGCATAATACTTTCCTATTCCTTTTTTCACAATTCAACTATAGCTTTCAAATATATCTAAAAGAGTAAATTAAAGAACAGTCAGTATAGAAACCCTGGAACATCTTTTTTAAAAAAGTCTCCAGATTGTCTTAATTGCATGGAAAGTCCAAACCAAAGCCCACCAAAATCATTAGGAGTTTTTCCACTATCACCAATGGGCTTTGGGTCAGGTTCTGGCCAATCTTTATTTGACACAGAGTGTATATGTACATCTACTTTTGATTTATTGCAGCATGATTTTTTCCATTTAAAAACATGTATTGTTCTCCCTCCAGTAATGCCCTGGGTTTCTAGACTGCCTCCAGTGCCTGAGCTAGCACATTTAAAGCTAGTTTGGGTATCTCTGTGCCACACTGAAGTCAGCTGTGAAGACATGCCTACAGTTAATTCTGGTAAAAAATTAGCATGTCCATCCACAGGAAGTGCCAAATTCTGGGGAAAATGCTACATTTTAGAAAGAAAAATAGAAATGTCAAAAATGCCCATGTAAAAGAAAATAATAATAATATCATTTCAAAACTACTAATTCATGGGAGCTCTGGGAACAATGGCTCAACAGGAGCACAGAAGCCTGGGGACTAAGGTACCTTGGCTTTATAGTCTCCCAGCTTCATGACAAAGAAATCCTGCAATCTTGGAGTTCAAGGTCACTTGCACGTGGGATTGTCCTGGGCTCACTGACCCTAGAAGCTTGGGCTGTCCAGCATCCTGACACACCAATTGGCAAGCTACCAGAGGCACTCTGTTGGACTCTGCTTGTGTTTGGTTGAAGATAGGAACATAAGCATTACCATTTACTCGATCAGACTATAGGCCCATCTTGCCCAGTATCTTATGTCAGACAGTGGCAGAGAACGGAGGCTGAAAGGGAGAGTGAACAGGGTATGACCAGGGTCTCTCCTACAGCCTCCAGCATTTAAGGTCAAAGTAGTTCTGATGCCAGAGGCTGTATCCCTAACTCCCATGCTCAATAACTAGTGATGCTACTTTCCTCCACGAATTTGTCAGCGATGGCCAAAGCCAGTATGTTTTCTGTGAAACATGTCATTGTTGACAGATCAGCAGTTTCCAATGGAAACACATGTCATTGGAACATTCACAGCCTGCTCGAATCACAATGAGATATTGTACTCAGTAGCACAGGTGAGGTCTGGTATTACCAACAGTAAATATATTCCCTTGCTTATGTGCTCATGGCAGTGAAAGGATTGCCACCACACACTAGATAAAACATTGCACACTTCAAAGACTGTTAGTCTCTAGCAAGCACGAATTGCTTTGATCAGATTCAAGTTTCCCTATCGAGGTTAATCAGCTCCTGTTCAATTATGAATTACTTGTATAGTCTGTTTATCCAAACAAGGTTTGTCAGTCCTTGCTTTGCTCTTTTGAGTGACGTGATGAAAATACTTCTGACATTGATGTCTTC
Organism: Alligator sinensis; assembly: GCF_000455745.1. Classification (NCBI taxonomy): domain Eukaryota; kingdom Metazoa; phylum Chordata; order Crocodylia; family Alligatoridae; genus Alligator; species Alligator sinensis. Next base: position 590,842 of record NW_005842305.1, on the reverse strand, counting down.
TGTACATTAACTGTTAAAAATTGAATCCCTATAACTTGTTTTTTCATACACAATAATTCTAAGGAAACAGTGCTGGACATTTTTATTTATAATCACCCTAGAAACAAAATATATGCAACCAGACATGACTTTTACAACAGTTAATTATATCATTAGTGTCAGTACCACTTAACAACTTGCATAAACCTTTGTAAGTCTAACACTGAAAATGTTGCTATGGAAATGACCCAGCGTTCTGACTTGTTTTATACATGTGCAAGATGATGCAATACTATGATAAAGAATGTCAGGTTTCTGCATGTGTCACTCTCACACAGGCATGTTATCTATCTAAAATGATGTCTTCTTTTCAAATTGGAACTGTATGAAAAAATAAAGTTAGAAAAAGGGTAAAACAGCTTGAAAATGATGAAGAAATGTTTGATTTCAGATCTACTGCAATGTTGCACTAAAACAGGTGTGGGCAATTATTTCGGGTGGAGGGCTGCTTACTGAGTTTTGGCAAACCATTGAGGGCCACATGACAGGCAGCCAGGGGCAGATAACTATTAATTTTCTAAATTTTTTAGGGGCCCCGCGGGCTGGATAGAATAGCCTGGCAGGCCGCATCTGGCCCGCAGGCCACATTTTGCCCACCCCTGCACTAAAACTAATGTTGGATTTTCCATTTTGCCAAAGAATGCATGTCATGTCAACACAAAATTATTTTCTTTTCTGATTTAGTCACCATTATTCACACACATCTACCTCATACTGGTCCCTTATGCTGAACCAAGACAAAGTGCTTCCTTGTGATGGTGTGGAGACATCTGCAGGATGCAATAGCAGGTAAAACCAGATTGCTAAGTAAGTTCAAGAAACTGCTGTGGCCCTCAGAGGTTTCTAAAAGGACTGTATTTGCAAGATAGAAAACAATACAGAGTTCCTTTCAGAATGCCTGTATCGTAGTAAGGAACTTCTTTGGAAGAATGGAGAAGCCCAGTTTCTATAGATGTCGGTTATTGCAACTCTGTTGGCCTGATTCTGTTGCCACTAAATTAAAAAATAAAATTCCCATCAAATTTGATGTGAGTACTGTTAGAGCAATGCTTCGCAACTTTGAAACACAGATCCCAAATGACTGGATCAGATCCTCAAAATATTAAATCATCATAGTTTAATTGATAGTCCATGTATTTAATTCCCTGTTTGATAACAACCTCCCTGGACTCTAAGCAATCGGTGATTTAATGCACACAGGAAGTCTTCTGTCATTCTGCATATATATGAAATTCTCTCTCGTTTCCCTAGTTATAGGTTCTTAAGGTTTGGGGCCAAACAAAGTCTGCCATAGCTCCATAAAGTCTAATGTAATTACACCAAGGATAAATTTGGCCTTTGGTTTCCAAGTAGGAACAGCAAGTAAGCAGCTCTGTAATGAGCTAATAAATGATACTTGGAAAAAACGTTATTAGATCCCTATCCCCAAGGCTAAACATATCAACTCTGCACTCCTATCAATCTCTCTTTGCCGAAGGAAAGATGTTATGGATTGGCTGGTAAGATTTACTCCGTTTATCAAGATTTAGCTATCTCAGAAAAATACTACCACTGAGACTGTGCTTCATTCAAAAGGATTTACTGGGCTGGATGCTCATTTTGACATATTCATCCTAACACAAGAAGTGATGAGGGCAGGGAACCAAGCAAAACTTGGATCAATCCTGAGAAACCCTTCTTTATGCACAGCTGGGTGATATTTCGAGCTCATGGTAGGGTTCTGTAGTTTTAATTATTCTGGGTTAGTCTAATCCCTCCATGGACAAAAAAGAAGAGTGAGGAAACTGCCTGTGAATCCTCTCTCCCACTTTTGAAGCTACCAAATGTGACTTAAATTATTGTCCCATGATGGCTTGCTAAGGCTGAAGAGTCTTTGGAGGAACAGTGGACGAGTGCAGGGTATCACCTGACCTGGAGTGGCCTCTTTGGGTAATGATATTGAGAAGACTATGATTTTTCTACCCTCCTGCAGCAGTTTTAGATCAGAATTCTGAAGGCTGATCAAGACTGTGGAATGAGAGAGCTCAGAATTATGTTCCAAAATAAGAAAAGCAGATAAACAGACTGACATAGTGATCAGGTTGTACCAACACAAAGGATTATCTGTAAGGTAACTGTAGTGATTCTTCTTCAATTCTCTGTGATGGTTGTTTGAGTGTGGGTACTAAAGACGGCTGCAGAAATAAACTGTCCATTTCCCAAGTTGGCTGTTATCCAAGATATGTCCAATTGCTGATTAGTTTGATACATTTTTTATTAATGTATTTTCTTACTTTCTTCACTAAACTTTTGGTTTTCAACACTGCACAGAAATTAATGGCTTCATTGACGTGTGATGACTTGTATATCTTGTCACAAGTTGATGATCACACTATGATGTTAAAGCTTTTATTAAAGTCTGGAGGGGCATATATGTAAACTAGTGAAGAGATAGATGTTACAGACATGTGCCCCAAGCAGTGGTAATATGTTTTTGTGCCCAATGGATATTTTCTAGCAAAAGACAAATTGCATATATTTTTGAGATGGGGTTTCAAGGAATTTTTGAGAATTGAGATTGCTACACAATGGCAGAGGGAATGAACGTGTTTAGTCTTTGCACATTACATGAATTTATCTTTGCCGTGCTTAATACTGAGCTTTTTAAAATGCTAGATGTATGTGATTAGGAAGTGAATTTTCTCTATTACATACCAGTAAACCAATATTCTTAAGGGGCAAGATTTTTTGTTGTCAGAGCTGATTTGGATCAGTGCCTCAACACAGTGGAACTTTCTAGCACAAGGCACGGTAAGGCAGGGGAAGTCTCGGCATGGTGAAGAGTTCCGGTGTGGATAGAGTTCCTGCCGAGGAAATGCAGATTTGCATAATACGATTGGCCGATGTTAAATTATTCCCACGTGGCGGCTGGCAATTGGCTCGCTAGCCGTATAAAAGGTTAGGGGCGTTTCCGCCCTAGTTGGAGAACTCCGCGATTCCCCCTGGAGTGGAACTCTGGCAGCTTGATCACCTGCCAACGACTCCCCGTCGGCGAAGCCTTGCGACGTATCCTCCGTGCTGCATGCCCGAGTTAGACCCAAGCTACCTGGTCTACAAGAGCTCCTCGATTACCGATTAAAGAATAGAATTGTTGCAACTACGATTGCCTGCGCTGTATACGACTCTACAGTGTAAGTAAAGCTACCTCTGTTTTTCCAATTGATACGTGTCTCGTCTGTACCTAATTCCGCTCCGGTGATAGAGAGTACCCATCCCCCCGCCCCAGGATCCCAGCCGCAACCCCCGCTAGCGTTCCCAAAGACTCCCGATCCTCGATTCCCCCTCGGCCCCCACATTTGTGACATCTTTTATTGAACCAATTGTATAGTTGGGAGAGCTGTTGGAAAAGTTTTTGGCCATTAGGGCTAGGGACAGAAGTGGCATGGCGGGGGCGGGAGGAGCAGCCACTGGAGGCAGGGACAAGAAAGCAGTACCTGGGTGGCTAAGGCAGCAGCCCTGCCAGGAAGGTGCACACACTGGCTGGGGCAGGGGTGTCTGGCGGGCATGGGGGGGGGGGGGGGAGGGGGGGAAGGGGGAGGCACTGCCTTGCCCCCCCCCCAGCAAACCCCAACTGGGGTCTGGGACCAGGAAGGGTGGTTAAACTTCCCTTCCCGCCCCCCTGACGAGTACAGAGCTGCCCTGCTAAAAACTTACTGCTGGCTGTGACTGTGGACTACAAATCACAGAGACACCTGGAAGCAGGAAGAGGAAGTGATGAGCAACCCTGCCGAGTCCTACTACTGTGATTCTGCACTGCAAATCCCAGAGACCTCAGGGGCAACAGGAAGAGGAAACAAACACACAGCCCATGCTGGCTGTGGGCCAGAGAGCTGTGCTCCAGTGCCTCCTGGCTTCTGGTGGAGCCACTGCAGGCATGTGGCTGCATTTTCTGAATCAAAGGTGAATGTCTCTCCAGTTGTTTCTCAGTCTAATATCTTCAATTTAGATTAGCCTGGAAAGACTGAATCGATTCAGTCTTGGGCTTTTTGAATGTCTGTACTTAGCCCAGGTACCCTGATGCCTGAAAGTTTGCTGAACAGCTCTCCTAACTATACAGTTGATCCAATAAAAAGATATCACAAAAAAGCCTTGATTCCTGGACCATCATGGCTACAACAATACTTCTACTACAAAATTCTCAAGAAATTTGCTAGTGCTACAGACTTCATAAAAAGCTTAGTGTTACTACTATAAACACTGTTTTTTGAATTGTTAATCATTACTCTATGGAAATCAGCATGTCATAAAGATCATAATAAGCAGCCATCCCTGTGTGTGTCAAATTTTCATTAATAGATTTGATCTGCCTAACTGCGAAGTAATGCTGCCTGTTGCACTATAACGTTCTTAAGAACTCTGTGAAAGGACAACAGATACTTTTTTCTCAGAGTTGGTACAGTCATTTATTAAAGGAGCTACACACACTGTGCTCTCAAATACATGGGGCAATAGAATTATTAATGTGCCTAAACATAAATGAAAATAAATCCTGTGTTGAGCCCCTTTTCCTTGATCTGGTTGTACATGTGCACGCTCCATGAATGAAAAAAATGTCAATATGAATTGCCACTCTTAAATCGAGTGAAGCAGATTACTCCAGATTACTCCCACTCCTTTTTGAATAAAAGCATTCAAGTGAAAAGATTTTCAGCAGCCTCAACATCAGTAAACTCCCTCAGCCTATCTTACCTTAACCTCTCTTGATTTATCTTTTAGACTTTTGCATTTCTAAGCAGTTCACACAGACAGAAACAAAAAAATCAGTGTTTCAGGCCAATCAATTGGATTCAGATGGTCATGAGATATCCTTTTTTCATGGATCACTTGTTTTATATGGTTCGCTTTGCAAAATGTCTGTGGTATTCAAAAATATGTCAATACATTCCTAGTATTACTCACAGAATATCTATAAACAACAGTACACAATGGAATAACTTTTCAGAGGTGGGTCAGATAAGTCAAGTTTTGATTTCAAGTGGCCTTTTGATTTACAAATACATGTAAAAAGAAATTAATATCCCCAAAAGGCATGTTGCCTAGCATGAAATACTGCAATTTGACTGAAACATAATGCTTTGTACTTAAATCGTACTTGTTTATCCAGAGAGCTTAGAGGTCAAGTAAAGAGTGTTTGAACCATATGCAGAAACAACATATGGTTCAAACAAAAAACAACAACCAAAAAACCAATCCCCTCACCCCCCAAAAAACAAAGGGAAAGTGTAGAAAATGTTTAGCCAGTTATATGGAACAGATAGGACAAATGAGGCCTAATCTCCCTATGCAGGGCTGTAGAGCCAGGGTGCTGACTGGGAGAAATCCCTGCAGGTTTTGAAGGAAGCTGGAACAGACTTCCCACCTCTTCCATGAGTATCCCTGATCAAATGGGAGCAGGGGGAGAATGCAAAGTTCTTAAGTGTGGGAAAGCGCTGGGTCACACCTGCATTCTGTGAGGCCCCAATTGGCTGGTTCCAAGGGTATGCAGGTAAGTCCTGATTGGCTCTTTCTGTCGTAATATTCAGGGATTCAGGTTTTCCATTTCCCATGGAAAAATGAAGAAAAAGAAGTGGATTCCCCCCTTTACCTGAGGAAAACACGGATTTCTCATTTTAATGAAGAAACCCGCAGATTTTGAGATTTTGCAAAGAGCTCTCTGCAGGCTGGCAGAGTTCCAGCCTGCAAGGGGCTGGGAGGGAGCGGGAGGAGGGTGGTCAGGCAGAGGGCGCCACGTACATGTATACGCACATGGTTGCCAGGCAACCTGGAGAGCAGTTCCATAAGTAAGTGGTGGGGGGGGGGTGAGGGGGAGGCAATGAGCTTCCTCACATGAACCTACTCTTCCCTGTAGTGCCGAGTCACACCTGCTGGGTTGCAGAGGCCCCAGGGGAGGGCAGCAGGGTGGGGAGCCCAAGCCCACAGTAGGAAACCTCCACCTGGCCCTGCCCCCACCCCATGCACAGATCTGGGGATCACACATCCCCCTGCCCCCCTGAGAGTGTGAGCAGCAGTGGGAAGCTGGCTCCACCCCTGCCCGAGCCCACGGTAGCCAGGCAGCAGGCAGCCGGGGTGGGGAGGGGGAGCCATCTTCTGTGCTCCCCTCCACTGCACCAGCCACCACCTCCTGTGGGGGGCGGGGGGCAAGGGGCTGCAGACAAGGGTCCCTGGCCCCACAGCGCTGGCAGCCTCCCTGGCAGGGCTGGGGAGCAAGGGGCTGTGGGTGGGGGGCAAGGACACCAGCCGGGCTCGGAAGCTGTCGAGGGGAGGGGGAGTGAGGGGCACCAGCAGGCTTGGGAGTGAGGGGCCTGGACCTGCATTCTGTGAGCTAAGAGGCAGGGGGTGCTCTGATTTTCCATGATAAAAAACCCAAAATCAAATACCAAAATTTATAGGCATTTAGAATTTATTTTATTATAGGGATTGAGGCATTGGTAGGTTTCCATATTGCTTTAAAATTGTAAATATATCAAGAAATCATTGTGTCCAATTGATACCTATAATGACCTTTCATTTTAATCATGAATTTTGGGGTTTTATCAGAGAATTTGCAATTTTTTATCAGGGAAAGCCAGGATCCCTGCTGATATTCAATAGTTTGCTACTGTAAGGCATCTCCCACCTCTGGCCTCCCAACTTTGAATGAAATAAGGAGGGAAGAGAATTCTGGTTGCTGGGGCCAAATTATATCAGGGATAGGCTTAGGAGAATACAGTGCATTGTCAATAAGAAATAATTGTGTGCACCTCTCCCTCCCCCTCTGCTTTCTGGGATACTCGTGGGGGCCTTTATTACCTCCTGTTAATTGGTTGAGTGAACTTAGCAAACCTGCAACCTCCAATTTAAATGACATACTGCATTTTCTCATATACTATGCACACCCTTTTTCCAAAAATCAGCCCTTCCCACCCCCCGACTTCTCCACCCCTCAAAAATTGTCATGCACATCTTAAATAGGGATGCTGATTTTCCTGCTTGGATGAGAAGCACCCCACTCGAATTAAAAGCGGAAACTCTCTAATTCTTGCTCCAAAACGCAATAGTAGCATTTTATTTCAGGCAGCAAGGAAGTCAATTGATTTAATGACACATTGTTTTTCACTCCAGAGGTATTAACAATCATTTCTCTTTTTTAATGGCCTTGATGTTTCACTAACCAAGATAACATTTCTTCTGGTCAGCTTGCTGACTTCTAGATATTCTTGGTCTCTCGTCTCCTATTTCACAGCCTTGCAGACCTTTTAACTCTGTCCCTACTGTATACAGCCATAACTCTGGAAAAACCTTTATTCTGCCTTCCCGCCCCCCCCCCCCCCCCCCACCAGGGCCCCCCCCCCCCCCCCCCCCGCCAATAGGTGTGTATTTTATTTTTGGGTGTGTTAAATGCAAGAAAATATGGTATTTGTGTCAGTGTCTCATCCCTTTCTTAGGCTGAGGTCAACAGATGCATAAGAGTTCTGCTGTAGGAAGGATCTATTAGTTCATAACCATACTTATTTAACATGACTTATTAAATAGCTATCTGTTTTTTAGCTTATAATAATTTTACTTCATAGAAGACTGTCCTTAATAATTTAGAATTTAGCTGTGGGTAGCATAAGCAACTTTACCTTTAAGAGGTTCTAGCAGGAGTCAGTTGCTATGTTATATAGAAGCTCCTATTCTGTAATGTCAGTTAGAATGCAGATACCAAGCATCGTGTCTGACTTCTGTCAGATTATCACTCTCAGAAATCACTGAACACACAGTGTACAAGAAGTAAAATAAACTCAGAAAATACTCTGAACAGAAAAAGGGATTAGTTAAAAGCTGAAATGTGGAAAACAACTGGAGAAGGTTTAAACAGTACTCTACTTTGTAGCTATAAAAAATGGGTTCCAGGAAAAAGGAAGCCACCCAGTCCAAACTGAAGCTTACACAAAAGGTGGATAGTGCTCCAACACCGAACATGATAGAGATGCTAAAATACTACACAAGAGATCTAAGGCAGAAAGACATGTAGAACTCAAGGCTGGAGACCCTCCAAACACATCACATGGGTTTACACATACTGTGGAAGTCACCACAAGCCAAGGAAAAAGCCTGACGTAGAAAAAGACGCAAGAATTACAACGGACTACATCCCTCTGCAAGATATTTTAAGCACCAGCAGAGTATACACAGTCTCTAAGAGCTGTCTTGCCCTGTCTTGAGCTACAGACCCTTGTTACACGTTACACTGTGAGCCACACATCCATTTAGTGCTAGCCTGCAGTCACACCTTCAACTTGAGCGACGTATTGTGCAGAGTGGCCACACCTTGATGGAACAGGAGCTAGGTTATATGGACCAAGAGAGAATCCTGTCCTGGAGTGGTGTAACTTTGAGCCATATAATGAGTGCTTTAAACCACTTAGGGTGCCTGTAGACGTGCTGCAAGGCTGCTCTGATGTGCTGTCAGAACAGACTTGATTAATCGAGGATGCTGGAGTGTGATAATTACTACACTCCAGCCAACTTCCATGTCTCATGTATTAGTGTCCCTGCACTTCAAAATGGTGCAGGGGCACTTGAACTAAAGCTTGTCAAATGAATTTTAATTCAAGCACTCCTTTTGAAGCATGGGATGCTAATACACAAGATGCTGCAGCACTTTAATTAGAGTGACTCTTGGAGCTGCTCTAATTAAAGTGCCCCCCCCGGCCCTCCCCCCCGCCCCCAAGCACATGTAAAAGTGCCCTTAAATGTGTTAACTTGTGAACAACCCAGGGTTTAAGAACTTCAGGAGCTGCCCAAAATTAATGTGCAACAAGGTCCTTAACATGAAAGCAACTGGGACATTTATTCATAGATTGAATATATTTCATAGACGTTGGGGCTGTAAGGGACCTCGTTAGATCATCAAGTCTAGCCCTCTGCCCCAAGGGCAGAAAGTCAGCTAGGGTCAAAGGATCCCAGCAAGATAAGCATCCAAACGTGTGTCCAGAGTAGGTGCTTGCACCACCTCTTGGGGGAGTCTATTCCAGGCCTTGGGGATTCAGACAGTAAAGAAGTTTTTCTTTATGTCCAGCCTAAAATGGTCTTGGAAGAATTTGTGATCATTGGACCTTGTCATCACTTAGGGTGCTCTGGTGAACTGCCATTCCCCCAGATCCTGATGCACACCTCTTATGTACTTATAGGCTGCTATCAAGTCACTCCTGAGCCTGCACTTCTCCAGGCAGAAGAGTCCCATAGCTCACAGCCTCTCTTCATAAGGCCTGTTCTCTTGCCCTCTGATCATGTGCATGGCTCTTCTCTGGACTCTTTCAAGCTTCTCCACATCCTTCCTGAATTGTGGAGCCCAGAATTGGATGCAGTACTCCAGCTATGGCCTCAGCAAGGCTAAGTACAGTGGGAGGATGACATCCTGGGATCTTGCTTGAGATGCATCAGTAGATGCAAGCCAGAGTTTTATTCGCTTTGCCAGCTGTGGTATTGCATTGGTGGCTCATGTTCCTCTTTTGGACAGTCATGACCCCCAAGTCTCTTTCAGTCATGCTGCTAGTGAGTGTAGCATTGCTGAGCCTATGAGTATGATGTGGGTTCCCCACTCCCCCAAGTTGGAGCACCTTGCATTTCTCTGTACTGAATTCCACCAGGTTTTCATCCGCCCACCTTGCAAGCCTATTCCAGTCAGCCTGGATCACCAGCCTATCCTCAAGTGTAGATACTCTTCCCCAAAGTTTGGTGTCATGAGCGAACTTGGCCAGTCTGTTTCTGACAGCAGAGTCCAGATTGTTTAGAAAGACATTAATGAGTACAGGTCTGAGAACAAAGCCTTGGGGGACACCACTGGTCACTGAATGCCATGTTGATTTGGTTCCACCAACTACCACTGTTTGGGTCCAACCTCAGAGCCAGGTCCCCAGCCATTGGGCTGTAGTGTAGTTGAGGCCACAGTTACCCAATTTTTTCATGAGGACATCATGGGACACGAGATCAAAGGTTTTTTTAAAGTCCAAATATATGATATCAACCTCTTCCCTTTTGTCCAGGTGATACATCACCTAGTCATAGAAGGAAATGAGATTGGTCAGGCAAGACCTACCCGCAACAAACCCGTGCTGGCTGTCCCTCAGACTGTTGCCTTCAGCTAGCCTGTCAAGAATGGTTTCTTTGATAATTTTTCCAAGGTCATCCCAGGGATTGAGGTCAAACTGATTGGGTTGTAGTTTCCTGGATCTTCTTTCCTCCCTTTCTTGAAGATAGGCACCACATTGGCCCTCTTCCAATCTTCAGGTACTTCACCCGAGTGCCATGAGTTCTCAAATATCCTTGCCAGTGGCTGCAGTATATCTGCCAGTTCCTTTAGCCCTGTTGGGTGCAGTCTATCTGGACCAGCTGATTTGTGGGTGTCCAGCCTCTCAAGGTGCTCCCTCACAAGATCTACGCCAATGGTGAGCATATATTCACCCTCACCCTAATCATCCCCCATCATGTTAGGCAGGGTAGTCCCTTTGGACTGGTGAAAAACTGATGCAAAGTAATCATTAAGCAGATTGGCTTTTTCCTGGGTGTTGGTTGTCAACTATCCCAATTGGTTTAGCAGGGGTCCATTGTTGCCCTTGTTTTTCTTCTGACTCCCCATGTATCTGAACAAGGACTTTTAACTGTCATTGATTTGTGTAGCCAGATGCAGTTTGGTTGCAGCCTTGGCTTTTCTAGTTCACTTCCTACAGGTGCAGACCAGTGCAGAATACTCCTCCTTAGTGGTGTTTCCTGCCTTCCATTCTTTGTAAGCCTCTGTTTTTAGACATAGGAGGTCCATAAGTTCCTTGTTGAGCCAAGGGAGTCACCAAGCAATTTACCACCTTTTCCTATAGGTTTGGATCAACTTCCCTTGTGCTTCTAGGATCATTTCCTTAAGCCATTCTTGACAGGCTAGCTGAAGGCAACATTCTGAAGGACAGCCAGCATGGGTTTGTTGTGGGTAGGTCTTGCCAGACCAATCTCATCTCCTTCTATGACCAGGTGACATCACCTGGACAAGGGAGAAGAGATTGACATCATATATCTGGATGTTAAAAAAGCCTTTGATCTGGTGTCCTGCAATTTCCTCTTGGAAAAATTGGCCAACTGTGTCCTTGGCTACATCACAGTCTGATGGCTGGGGAATTGGCTCCGAGGCTGGATTCAGAGAGTGGTGGTTGATGGAAGTGAATCATCATGGTGCTCCGTGACTGGTAGTGTCCCCCAAGGCTCCATCCTTGGACCTGTTCTCTTTAACATCTTTATCAACGATGTGGATACTGGTGTCAGAAGTGGACTGGCCACAGCAGGAGCTAGCAGACCTGCAGCTTTCATCCTGCTGCACCTTAATACACAGAGTCACCCATGTCAGGAGTTTTGCTTGTCTGCAGCTTCAGAGGTGCAGTTCCCCTCAAGCCCCTGCACCTATCTCCTTGAAACTTGGCAGGTTTCGTGGCCTGAGCAGGGGCCACCACCCCTGCAGTTTTCAGCCCACTGTGCCTTAACACACACAGGGTCATCTGTCATGAGTTTTGCCTGTTGCAGCTTGAGGTGCAGCTCCCCCCCAAACCCCTGCACCACTCTTCTTGAAACTTGGCAGGCTTCATGACCTCAGCAGGGGCCACCACCTCTGCAGTTTTTACTCCCCTGTGGTGTAACACATACATGTGACATGAGTTTTGCTTTCAGGAATTTGGGATGCAGTTCCCCCCGAACCCGTGGACCGATCTTGAAATTTCAGCAGATGCTACCATCCCTGCAAGATTAATCCAAATCACACAAAAAACAACAAAGTTATAGATATTTCATTGATTCCTCATTATACCCTATGGCCAGATCTTCGAGGCAGCTCCAAAGCTTTGGCCGGATCGAAGTGGGAATCGGATCCGGATCGGATCACTGGTATCTGAAGCAGCTAGATCCAAAGCCAAATCAAATAGCTGCCTACTTGCACAGGCCTAGTGTCCAGACTATAAACTCTCTCTAGAGGTGGTGCAATCGCCTACCCTGGAAATCTTCAAGAGGAGACTGAATGGGCACCTTCCTGGGGTCACCTGACCCCAGTTATCTTTCCTGCTTGGTGCAGCGGGCTGGACCTGATGATCTTCTGAGGTCCCTACCAGTCTTACAATCTATGAATCTATGAAAATAAGTATGCCATTGGAGGCCCTAGGCTTCCTTGCACTCATGGAGAGGCTCTGTTTCTGGGCAGGGGTAGGAGTGGGTTCCCTTAAGCATCCTAACCTGCTGATTTTGCAGTTGATGGTTGGTGAGTTTGCTCTGGTGGTTGTCCGCCCATCCCCTGGTGAGCTTAGTTTAAAGCCCAGTCGAGTAGGTCAGCCATTTTGTCTGAGAAGAGCTTCTTCCCCAGTGGAGTGAAGTGGAGGCCATCTCTTCCCAACAGACCACTGCCTTTCTCTCTGAGGCATGGACTGTGGTTGTAGAAGCCAAAGCCTTCATGATGGCACGATTATAAGCCTTCACAATTATAAGTTTTAGTTTGGATGCACACTATAAAGAAATATCACTACCTCCAAGAGAGCTATATAAGGAGAACTAGTTGTTTTCTGGACCTAGAAGATCTCAGATAGTCAACAACAAAGCAGACTGAGATTGCTGAGTTCCGGGACAGCACAACCAGAACCAATAAATTCACTGCCAGCTGACAGTGGTATTGATGTTTTAGAGTGGCCCACAGGGTACCTCAGAGACCACTTGTGCACTGCTTGGTAGTTTTTAGTTAGATTGGGTAGCATCTTAAATTCTATGTTACTCTAAAGTTAATTGTTGTTTTTCTTGTGTTTGGATGGAAAGAGAAGATGCAAGGGGTTTGAGAGGCTTAGGAACAAGCTAGTTGGTTCCAACTGTTGTGTTATACAAAGACTCACTACTCAACATTGTTTAGTTTTAAGATTAGATGTGAATGACGCAGACATCCATCACACTCCTTAGCTGTGAGTGATCATTGACCAACATAGGCAGTAACGGTTGGGCTGCAGATCTAGAGGTCAGTAGATTCTACTGTGCAGTGTAAATTATGGAGACCAGTCAATTTGCTCTCACTTATGCTCTCCAATTAAGAAGGTGGATGATATAGTCAAAGCAATCAAGGATGACTTCAGCTGTCTTCACAATGATTTTATTGTTAAGGAACAAAACAGTATAGGTGTGCGAAGCGGGCCCTATTCAATTTAGATTCAGCCCGAATCAGGGACAGTAATTCGATTCATTGAATTGGATCACTGTCTCTGATTAGATTCAGCCAAATCCAAATCTGAAGATTCGATGCTGATTCAGAGAATCAGCAATTCAGACATAGACACAGCTTTAAAAGTTTTTTCTACATGCCTTGAGATAGCAGGTGCAACTTGTGATGTTACTCAAATTGCCAATTGCTCAAATCACAAGCGAGACTTCGAAAAGGGAGACAAGGCAGAATGCCACGTTTATTGATTACATCAATTAGACATAGAGGTTCAGACACACCATTCATACAAACACACACAAATCATCATACACATTATTACACACAAGCATACACATACACAAAACAACCATTTCATCCACACATACACCAGATACAGTTACCAGCAATAGCTGCTCAATATCAGCCCAGGGTGGCCAATCTGGGATTATTGAGTAGATGATGATGATTTGAATATAGCAGATTTGAAGATAACAGCTGAAGCAGGGTGAACAGATGTTTCTGTGCTCTGATGAAACAGCAGTAGAGAAAAAGACTCACCCAACTTGGCATTTTCAAAGTGATCTTTTATAAGGATTGGCATCCTTTGTTTCAGTGCTTTGGGGTTTTTCCATAACCAGCTTGTTTTTGCGGTTGTTCTTCTTCAGTTTTCAGCATATCTTAGCCTTGGAGAGTTCTTGCTGCCTGTCTGGCAGGATGGGTACATTTCTTCTCGTCATTATCTTCTTTGTGCCCGAGGCCTAAAAGGGATTCTTCAGTTATTTATTAATTAGTTTACGGACTGGTAACTTACATTTGGCGCCTTCTTGCTTACATAAATAGTTAAATCTTCTCTCATCTACGCCATTCTCTCACAGTTCACCCTTTTATACACACACATACATGAAGGCTATGTAGAGTTCATTCACTTATGTCAAGCAGAAGGATATAAAATGGAGTTTTCAAGTTGCTTACAGGACAAGACTAACATGGTTATTTTACTATTATTACCCTCTATGTTAACATCAGCTACGTTAGTTCAGTTCATGTTACAGTGACCGCTGTGATGCTGGGGTGCATGGAGCATCCCACAGGAGTGCAGGGATGGGGGGCCTTCCACGTGCTTGGCAGCGAATCTGGAAGTCCCTTTCGTCTGTAGTGCTAGCCAGCATAGCACTGCCGAGCCTATAAGCGTCCTGCAGGTTTTTCCTCCCAAGGTGGAGAACCTTGCATTTTTTGGTGTTAAACACCATCAGGTTCTCATCCACCCATTTTCTGAGCCTGTTAAGGTCAGCCTTGATCAACCTCCTGTCCTCAGGTGTGGATGCTTTACCCCAGAGTTTGCTGTCATCAGCGAATTTGGCCAGTCCACTTCTGACACCAATGTCTACATCATTAATGAAGATGTTAAATAGTATAGGCCCTAGGACAGAGCCTTAAGGGACCCCACAAGTCACAGTGCAACATGACAATTGACTTCCGTCAACCACCCTCTGGGTCCTACCTCGGAGTCAATTCCCCAGCCAACGGATTGTGGTGAGGCCGAGGCCACAGTTAGCCAGTTTTGCTAAGAGGTGATCATGGGATGCCAGATTGAAGGCTTTTTTAAAGTCAAGTTACATGACATCAATCTCTTCCCCCTTGTCCAGGTGATAGGTCGCCAGGTCATAAAAGGAAATAAGATTGGTCAAGCAAGACCTACCCGCAACAAACCCATGCTGACTATCCCTCAGGATGTTGCCATCAGCCAGTCTGTTAAGAATGGCCTCTTTGATAATCTTTTCTAAGACCTTCCCTGGGATAGAGGTCAGGCTGATGGGCCTGTAGTTTGCCAGATCCACTTTCCTCCCTTTCTTGAAAATAGGCATCACATTGACCTTCTTCCAACCTTCGGGCACTTCTCCAGAGCACCAGAAGTTCTCAAAGATCCATGCCATAGACTGAACTATGATGCTAGTCAGCTCCTTGAGTACCCTGGGGTGTAAACTATCAGGGCCGGCTGACTTGAAGGTATCCAGACTCTTAAGGTGTTCCTTCATGAGGTCAGCATTGATGGAGGGTAAGGAATCACCCTCACCTGGGCCTCCCTGTCCCATAATGGGCAGGGGTGTCCCATGGGACTGGTGAAAAAACGACACAAAGTACCCATTTAGCAAGTTGGCTTTTTCCTGGGCAGTGGATGTCAGTTGTCCCATCTGGTTTAGCAGGGGTCCAATGTTGCCCTTGCTATTCCTCTGGCTCCCCACATATCTAAAAAAGGACTTTTTATTGTCCTTGATAGTTGTAGCTAGCTGTAGTTCCGTCGCAGCCTTGGCTTTCCTGGTTCGCTTCCTGCAGGTCTGGACCAGTGCAGAGTATTCCTCCTTGGAGGTGGATCCAGTCCTCCATCCTTTGTAGGTCTTTCTTTTTAGACGCAGGAGGTCCACTAGTTCCCTGGAGAGCCAAGGGGGCTGCTGTGCCCTTTTGCTGCCTTGCCTCCGAGACAGGATAGACTTTGCTTGTGCATCCAGGATCGCTCCCTTGAGGAGCAACCACTTGTCCTGAACTCCCCTCCCCTTTGTGTTATGGCCCGTTAGGGCCTCACTGACAAGTCTTCTTAGCTTGTCGAAGTCAGCTTTCTTGAAGTTGAGGACTTCTGTATTGTTGACTGACTGGCCAGCTTTACAGTGGATGGGGGAGATTTTGATTTGATTTTGGGGAAATAAACTGATTCGATTTGGAGAAATTAAAGGGTCCCCTGATTTGATTTGGATTCGGAGATTCGGCCACGGAATTGGGCCAAATTGAATGAGGGACTGAAGCTTCACACAACCCTACAAAACAAAGCCTAGGAAAACAGGTAGAATTGAAGTTAATTCTCCAACTAATGCATCATAAAAGTATCACCTTCGATTTTCCACTGCTGTATTCCTTCCCCACAAAAGATACCACAGAGCTTTCCAAGGTCCAGTGGGTACATTTATGTATGCAAGCCACTTTTGCCCTATGCAATAGCTGAGGATGAGTATATGAAGCAGTTCACCTCTCTGCACAGGATTTTGAGGTAGGCATAGAACAATTATTTGCATTTTAACAAAGTCATCTAGAGCTGACCCCTCTACATTATAAATTCCACCTGCATTTCTGTAATGATCTTCTGTAGTCAATAAGCTCCATGGTTTAACATCTAGGCTGAAACAGAAAACACACTAGAGCACAGTGTGCCCCTTGTGACACTATATTGGACTCTTGGTTCAGTACTGATTCAAAGGAAGAATACCACCTACTAAATCACTATTCCTATATCATGCACTACATATAATTTGTAGTCATTCATCCACACTTCTGGCCATGCCCAGCACTCCTTAGGACAGAAGGGATGAAAGCCATGCTAATCTGAGATATATTTTTAATTCTTTAAATTAACATGTTGTTTAAGTTCTCCCCATAGGCTCACTTAACCATACTGATACATCTCAAAGTCCTAAAAAGCATAGGTACAGACTATTTTTCACAGTTGCCATTTTCCATGCAACTTTCAGACCTGTGCACAGAACAATCAGAAGTGATTCCTGTAGTATATTAAATCCAACATTACCAATACCTCACCAACTCTTGGGACTCCTGTCTGAAGTATAAGGTTAAAAATCTCTCTCTCTGTGGTGTAAATCACTCAGAATTACTCCACTGAATCATCATTAACTTACACAACCATAACTAAGCCCTTTAGTTGTAAATCATTTTGAAATTTAATCCATCCATACATTATGTGCTCCTAAAGATCAACAAATCCATGCACATCCTGTTATCACAGTGGTGTGCACTGATGAAAAAGAACAAGAATAAATCACAATACATAATTCATTATTTCTCAAATTTCATCCATTTTTCAAATTTTCCTTGTACTTTGCAGTAAACTACATGTTCCTCCTGACATTCTCCACACATTAGTAATAATACACACAGCAATAAATAACTCTTGAATTAATAAATATGTAGCAATTGCTGTGTTTCTACTTGCAATTATTGTAATAAACAAATGGGATTTTTCAGTAATGCCTGTGTGTGCTCTGTAAGTAATGCTTCTCATTGGCCTTTAATTGTATGTATTTGGTAAATGAGCTTTAAAGGTCATATTAGTATTCATTAGGCATAGGCTACCATACATTTTCTGTTCAATTGTATTAATAAATATGATATTTAACCATTTTTATTTGAATACATGATACAGCTGAATTGAAACATCATGTCATCCAGTTTTAATATTGGTGTATATTATTTTCTCTCTTTGTTATTCAAATCCAATTATCCAGTTATGAAAGTTACAAACTGTCTATCTTTAGTAAATTAATGGTTGAGGAACACTGGGGGGTGTGTGTGTGTGTGTGTGTGTGTGTGTACACATGCATATCAGGTCCTTTGCTGCTATAAACTGAAGTGGCATACATAGAAGTTAATAAAACTGGATCAGTGTTATTATTATTATTGTTGTTGTTGTTTAACCCAGCTCTACAACTCTGACATTGTAGTAAGGTAAGCAGATGATACTAAAGTTAGAAAATACATCAATGACCCATAACCCTACATAGAACATGTTAGACCCAAGGTGTCCTATAGAAGCAATGATTGCTTAATGATATCCATTTTATATGAAGGTATAATTTAGGAATCATATTTGCTAATGCTGGTCCCTAAGAAACAATGGTGACAAGAAAAGTGAGTCTCATTTTCTTCCTAAAGAAGAATGAATGAATAATCCTTTCTTTAAATGGATTTACGTAAAGGTATGTGCAATCTCTAAATGTGATAATTGCCTATGACCCAAGAAGACTGGGACAAAAATCATTCTTCACCACTCCTGATCTAGTGAACTTACACCAACAAAAGCCAAATCTTTAACATTAATCAGGGCCATAATGAGGGAGACAGGAACAGATTCTGGAAACCCGTTTGGAATCTGAACAACTCTCCAAAATTTGCCTTACAAGCAAAACCAGCATACATTGGCACAGATTACCGTGAAGATGCCTTAGCTCCCATTGACAGAAGAGAATAGAATGCCTCAGGAAACAGAAACCTTTTTTATTATGGCTCTATGAGATCCAGGAAGGATAACAAACCATCTGACATCCATGGTAGCTATCATGATATAACATGGCAGCAAGGGAATTTTAAGTTGGATATTAGGAAAAACTCTCTCACTATGAGGGTGGTGAAGCACTGGAATGGGTCACAGAGAGGTAGTGGACTTTCCATCCTTGGAGGTTTTTAAGGTTTTAAAGCCCTGGCTGGAATGATCTAGGTGGGGGTGGTCCTGCTTTGAGCAAGGGGTTGGACTAGATAAGTGGTTCTCAACCTTTTTTGTACCAGGACCCATTTGTAAACATCAGTGGCCAGTCCCAACCCAGTGCCCCTTACTCCCAACCCGCTGCCCCCACCCCCAGCCCCCTTGTGTGTGAGGCAAGGGGGGGGCAGTGTGTGGGGCATGGGGGTGGGGGGCAAGTTGCCCCTCGCAGGCTGTAACTCTGCCAGCCTTCAAAGGAAAAGCCATGGTTTCCTGCATTTTTCTCCTTTAAAGGAGAATCTATTTTTAAAGCTTGTTTGCAACCCTTTTGATATATTCTTGTGACCCACTTCTAGGTCCTGACCCACAGGTTGAGAAACCCTGGACTAGATGATCTCCTGAGGTCCCTTCCAACCCTAATTTTCTATGATTCTATCATTTCTTGTTCTCAGATTTTACATATCACGATTTCACAGAATGATTTAAAATTCAAAGAGTTTGAGCCCCAGGGAACTGCTGCTCATAGTAAGGGCAGTGTGCACCTAACCCATGTAGGGTAACACAGAAGGGGTTGCTAAATGTATGCTAAACAAGGAGCTACTCGTTCAAATGAAGACCAAAAAAAAAAAAGGAAAAGTGCCACTCAGGTGAAATCAATGGTATTTGAGGAAAAAAATGCAAAAACATGCAAAATCAATACCGCATGAAATTATACTAAAATAGAGAATATAAAGAATCTTGACTTTCAGTTTTGGGCTTCAAAAAGGTAAATAACATAGTATGGCCATTAAAGGATTATCAATATTTATAAAGTGTTACCTCTCACTTCACTTATCATTCATGGAAAATTCAGTGCAAACAAATCAATTCCCAGTGTAATGATTAACTAACTGTTGTTCTAGAGAGAACTTTAGTTTAGAGAGAGACTCTCCCCTCTCCACTGTCATACATAAGCCTTTCCTTCTCTTGAAATCTAGATTCAATCAATTTTTTACTGTGTTTATGAAGACCTGTGCAATCTCCTTTTCACTATTACTTTTAAGGGGAGCTATGTTTTAAATTCTTCATACAGTTGGCAGAGTAATCTCAAGGCACATTTGAACAATGTGAACAGATTCCAATCCCTAACAAGTATTTTACATGGGAAACAGTCTCAACTTGATTGCTTCCTGGTGAGTGGTTGCCAAAATTCTATCTTTCTACAATCTGTGAATAACACCTTCTTCCCCACGCTTTCATTGACAAGTGTGAATATTTGGATAATTATAAGGTATGCGTGAAGGATACTGTGCCCGAAGTGGTAAAAATATAGAGCTGATATAACTAATTTCCACCTTGTCACTGATGATGACACCTTGAATCAACCTAAAATAACTAATTCACTTGGTCAGAGAAGTTGGAACAATAACTTTTAGTGGCTCTAATACCAAACTGAATAATAACTTCTTACACTGCCAACATTATCGTTTTAACTCTTGCCCAGGATTCACATTGTGAACACACTTAAATTAATTACATTTTGCCACAGAAGACCTCAATGATTTGTGGATCAATACAACCTATATAGTTGGACCACCTCCTGGGTTCTCCCAAGCATATGCTGGACTAAGTGCCATCATGGAGATAAATGAAATAACAACATATCAAATTTAAGATAATATATCTGAAGTCAAAAATTGTGATTGTGGTTACGTTATGAATAGCAACAACCCTACAAACCATGAGCTTTCATTAAATAGCATGAAGTTTAGAGTCTGCAAGGTTTAAGGTACTCAAGTTTAGTACCTTGAGAATGGGAGCCAAGATTAAATGCAAATACCTAAATTATGCCTTAAAAAAATTATGCCTCTTTCCACCTGGACACCCAGTTCATACCTGAAGTTCATGGCAGTGCAACCCACTCTGCGCATACTATATGTCCCCATCTGTGAATGACCCACAGAAGCAGTAAGTCTGTTGTAAGTTTTATCTGGTGAGTTGGTTCTTTAGCTTGAGCTGTGGAGATCCATCATTCTAATAGTTCTTCCCCTTCAGTTTCTAATGTTGGCCAAACTATTGTCTACCTTAGCAAGCATCTCTTGATTTTGTCAATAAAAACAAACAGGTTGCCAAAGAAATGCAGCTAGTTTTATTGGGAATACAACTTTTAGAGTCAGATGTCAAAAGTCTAGGAACAAACAGCAGAATTGCTTAAAAATATCAAACATGTTCTAAAACCATGCTGTATAGTTAATAAGTACTAGAAGCATCAGAGAGAAAGTAGAAAGAAAGATATGCCATTTCAGCAAAACCTGTACTTAACTTTAGACAAATGCTTAAATCTGATTGACTGATTAAACACATGATTAATTGGCTTTCTGAATTAGGGCCAGAATGGTGACTTTCTAGGACATACTAATTTATTTGTAGAGAAGGGATGTAATACAGTCTCTCTCTCTCTCTTTCTTTCTATTCCCATTCATGTTATCGACTCCAGCAATCCATAAACACCTTATTACCAGCATTATTATCACCATTGCTTTCTTATTTTCTGACTGGCAATGACCATTAAACTCAAAGGTAGTGAACACTGACATACGCACTAGGTAATAATTTAAATTGCAATAGAAACGATTTATTTTTATTAGGTTCTCATACCAACATATCTTTAGTTGGAGTCTCGAGCTCCTTTAAAAAAGTGCTTTTGAAGCTGAAATGATACAACTGACCTCTCTCATTGGCTTTCTGTCACCTAACAGCTAGAATCCCAGAAAACATGTGAATACTGCAATACTTGCAACCATGTACTCAAGCAAATCTACTCTCATGAGCACATGACTGCTAATCCTTTTGCATTGAAGCTGGTGTTCAAACAGGTTTTCCAGAAACTTTACATCACTACAAAGTGACTCATTTTCACTTTTCTAAAGAGAAAAGCCCTGATTTAGCAAGGTGCCTAAAGATGCAGTCTTAGGAGATCTCAGGATCTTAAAGGCTGTGTTTTAATAGTTGGTTGAAGTAGGGCTTCAATTTGGATTGTTGAGCTTCATCATATTCTCTGCATTTCAATTTTACTTTGTACCTAATGGCACACCTATCTGAAAACATCTCTGAAGCTGAACTGGGGGATTTTTACTCATTTAAGAAATTAATGTGTAATTTCCAATAAGGTAATAAGAGCTGGTTTCATGATTGCAACAGAGAAAGAGTTACTGGGAAAATATGTCTATGAATTAGAAATCCCATATTACAATGTATTATACAATTCAAATGCATGCAAATGCTCAGAAATAAATTATTTATATTTTTTTTCTTTTTACTTCTAATAGATTTGTTAGTCACATTCAGCTAAGGTAGTTTCAATTGTTTTTCCCCATTGCTGGCTTTTTAAATCCATTAAGAAAACAGTTATTTTTCTCTGTGTCTTAAGTAGTTTTGGATTGGTCAAATAGACATAGCTTGTCCAAAAGCAAGGTTTTCTGAATTAGTCATCCTGAAGATCTGACAAGTTGTCACGGTGGTGGAATCTTCTCAAGAGCCAAGATTTCCACTGAACCTGAGTCACATGCTCAAACACATTCCCATTAAAATTGTATATATTTTTTAGTTTATTGTGCTAGAAAAAACGAACTGAAAAGCACATTAAAGACCCTCAGACAACTGCAGCATTCAGACAAGCTTTAGAAACACAAGAGAGAGAACTGAGGACTCCTTTTCTGACAAAGTTAATAGAGGGATTGATCTGCCTTCCCTCCCCCTGTCCCCAACCTATGGTTCTACATGCCCAAGCATTTTCCTAGATTTGAACCAAATCTCCATCACCATGCTTGATTAAACCTGCAAGTAGTTGTTTTATTTTGATAAAATCAAAGATATATAGTACACAAATAAATATTGTATTTAGCAAACTAAAGGAAACTCATTTTCACTTCTGGCTACCAAGATTACTGTGAATATTATTTCAATAAATGTAGTTGTCCCTGCTGTTATACTTTGTCAATTCAGTCTTCTGTTGCATTTTGTGTCCCTGATTGGGCCCCTCCTGTGCTACCACATTAGAATCAATAAATAATAATAATGACAGCATAACATTAACATTCAAACACAAACCTGGAAAAGAAAGGGAAATTTAAGGGAATTTTTCCAGAGAGTACTTAAATTATCCATAGCTGTAGTATTCCATTGAGTACCAGGGATGAATTTAAATCAGTATTCCCTTGAGAACAGTACTACAGAACATTTTATCTTTGGTCTACAGTGGAGGAAGTATCTCAAAATAGCAGAAAATAATTGTGTCATGCTATGCTGTAAACTGTAGCCAAGTGCTGGTCTAGAACAGGGGTAAGCAACCTTTCATCAATAATGGGCCAAATTTACAACCGCCACTGCTGCTTCCCCTGCCACTGATTGATAGTGCCCTCTTGATTTGGCAGGATGGATAAAAATCTCTTGGCAGCCTGGATACAACCTGTAGGCTGTAGGCTGTCAACCCCTGGTCCAGAAAAATCTGGTGCAGCCTCCTTCACAGCTCTCCTTACCCTCCTCTAAGCCATATGAATACCTTACCTTAACTCAGTACCCTTGGCTAAAAAGACCACGTATAGTAGCTTGGGCTTTACCACTCAGCCAAAGCAGCTGACTGTGGCTATTGTAGTAGTGAAGAGCTATTAAGCCAAACAACAGGGGCCTTCATTGTTCTCATCTGATTTCCTAAAATGAATGAAAGAAATGATGAGAGCTGAGAAAAGGGGCAGGGTTTTTAATTTAATTCATTGTTAATTTATGCCCTTTTAGACTGCCAGGGTTGTGCAAAAGAGATGCAGTATAAATAATTAGATCCAGTGAGATTAATGGGGAGATTATCAAAGGCATTTTATTTAGGTGCCTAACTCCCATCAACTTTCATAGACTTCAGAGATTTCATAGACATTAGGGCTGAAAGGGACCTCGGCAGATCATCGAGTCCAGCCCCCTGCCCCAGGGGCAGGAAGTCAGCAGGGATCATAGGATCCCAGCAAGATAAACATCCAGATGTCTTTTGAAGGTGTTCAGAGTAGGTGCTTGAACCAGCAGTCTATTCTAAACCTTGGGGGCTCGGACAGTAAAGAAGTTCTTCCTTATGTCCAGCCTGAAACAGTCATGGAGCAGTTTGTGACCGTTCGCCCTTGTCATCCCTTGGGGCACTCTGGTGAACAGATGTTCCCCCAGATCCTGGTATCCTTTTAATAGCCATTAGGCACAATTGTGTCTTTGAAAATCTGCCCAAGCACTTTTTGTGTTGTAGCCGCACTATTCTGCATGGGAGGCAATTATTATTTTTCCATGGACTTCTCAAACAAATATTTTGCAATAAAAGATAGAACCCAGCAATATTTTGAGGCAATTGATATTTAGAACAAATATCACCTTCAGAACAGATATGCATCATAACTTTAAAAAAACCCTTTCTTTAATGGATTATTTTTAATGGTTTTGGATGAGTAATATAACTACTACTTAGACCGCTGGAAAATTTCTATGAATTTGCTCTGGATAAGTTAATGGTAAAAGTTCAAAGTGATTGACAGTGCCCAAAGGTTTAATATCTGCCAATCAGTGTGAAGTATAGATAGTTGAATAAAAAATTGAAGAGGAAATAAAAAATGGAAAGGCTACAGAAGGTTAGGTTCCTTTAGACAAATTTTAAAAGAGAAAGGAGAAAGTTTATTAAAACAGAAGCTCAAAATGAATCAGAAAAGATATAAAAATCCCCATTAAAATAAAATGAATGCTAAGAAATTCAAAATATTACAAGTTTCAGCTTACAATGCAGGCTCCCAGAAGAGCTATTAAAAACGAGTTGGCACATAAAATGCATGAAATACGTGTTCTAAATGAAAAAGTGCACTTGTTGAAATAACGTAGCATCAGATGGCAAGAAAAGTTTACAACTAGGAGATTATGCATAGTAATAAAATAGTATGATAAACCCCAGAAATTTAGCACACACTATGAAGTTTATGATTCTCTGTATAATTTTCTTAAAGTAGGTTAAAATCCACATCTCAATAATATATGCTCAAAATTATCATTCACCAAACTACTCAGATCTTTGTCTAGACAAACAACGGTAACAACCAACAACATCAATAATAAATCATAAAATCTGATACTTATATAGATTCCTTCATTGCAAGGTATATCAAAGTGGAAATGTGCCTCTGAGGCTTGCTACTTGTTAACTGAAAATGCTTGTCTAAACTGCTTGATATTAGCCACTGTGCACAGGGTGCAGAAAAAGGGTGCAAGATCCCTGTGTTTTTCTGTTCTTACTATTTAATGAAAAACAAAACAGCCATTGGATTTAATCTGATGCTGCTATAGTGAACACAAGGGGCATGTCCAGATGAGCACGCATGTTCAGGGGCACGTGTTTCCCGTGGTACAAACAACAGCAGTATATTTGTGCTGCTACTTTTTACCCCAGGGAATGCCCCTTCACATGCATTCCAGCATGTGGCAAATTGGCCTGCATGAGGGAGGAGAGGCTGGGGCCAGTGCCTGTCCTGGGGGCCTCCTGGGGTAGCAGCAGCGCCAATCTGGCCATAAGGAGCCTGGCTGGCAGTCAGAGCCATACTCTGGCCACCTAGGCTCATTTCTAGTGGTGCATACCGCACTGCTTTTTTACACAGCAATTTAATATTTTTTTTTACACCAGGATCTCCCAGTGTCAAACTTTGGTGCTGCGCTGCATGACTGCACATGCACCATGTGTAGCTTGTGGCACTTCAAACAGCTTTGAGGTCCCGCAGACCTCACATACACACTCATTTGGACGTGCCCAAGGAGTGCGATTCACATGTAATCTATTTGTAAATGTGACCCCTCTGTGTCCTAACTCGGTCAGCAGAATGTGGAACGTCAAGGTAACTGTAAGGTACATGTAAGTTATGAAAGGCAGGGGGTATAAAGTGACCTTACTGTAAATAAAATCAAGCTTCAAATCTGTTCTATAGTGCAGGGATTGGTCAGAGGATGGCCCCATCAAAACAAGAGAGTGTATCGGCCCATTCGGCCATGGGAGAAACAACAGAGTAGGGAAGAAAAAAACAATAGTAATATGAGTGAAACCCTGCCTCCATTAAAAACAATGGAAGATTTATCATGAATTTCAACAGGGAGAAAATGTCCATACAATGGAGGAAAACCTGGCTCGCTAGTACAAGTATACGGTAAGAGAAGCTAGGACTCTGCTCCGGAAAGAATAGACTAAGAATGAAACCTAGCAAAACACTGAGATGTGGCTCATAATGAAGAGAGACTAAAGAAGTCACATTTGTTTAGTATGAGGAAAAAACCTTAATAGGGGATGAAGTGGGTCAAGGAGAAGAAATACTGCATACATATTTAAATGGAAGCAGTACAGCCCATCACACAGGACTGAGGGATTTAGATTAAACAAATGAAGCTGCCCTTTCCACCCCTGTCATTGTGGTTCTGTAAATATTTGGGGTACTCAAAGAACCACTGAATGGAGACAGGCTCTTTGGAAAAAAGAGAACATGCATTTAAACATAAATAACTTCATGCTCCCAGTCCCAGGAAACATTTACTGCTTGCTTTAAAATCAGAACAGTGACAGATGTAGGCTTTATGTTGTTGTATGCGTAAAACCACCTGAAATTATAAATCAGCAGCATAAACTAAAATCTTATCAAGCTTTTCAGGTTCAGTTAGGACCAGAGCTAACATGACAAATCATGTACTTTTCTTTCATACAAAGAGAAGGGAAAACACTGATGTTTGGCTCTGCAACACCATCCAGATTAATACCTAGTACAAAAATGAACAAATCAGCCGGGCAGCTCTAGGACTAGTGAATCTCTGTAATCCTGCAAGGAGGGTGCAGTGGCACTCTCAGTGAGGACTGATGTTCTCATTCCCATACTAGGTGATGCACAAAAGCTACTGTGCGGGCCGGGAGCGACCCGAGCCCTTTTCCGTGCTGCACGCGGGCTGTGGCCAGCAGCCCGGGCACGCCGGGTCGGAGAGGGAAGGTCGTCGAGCTGGAATTAGGCACAAGCGCGTAGCGGTAGTTTTAAAGATTGTTTACTTACACCGAGATGGCAGTGGTGTAGGCTGGAAAACTTGCTTGAGTTGCAGTTACAGACAGACAACACAGACGGTCTCGTGGAGGTTGCTAGGCTCCACGGTACAGAGCTCCGGATGCTCTGGGTGAACAAGCCACCAAAATGGGAATCGTAGATACGTCTTATAAAAGTCGCGCTCGGTGTCCCCAGAGTCCCCACGAGAGGGATGTGGAGTCCTCTTCGGCTTGGGCGGAAACCGCTCAAGCCTCTTATACGGCTAACAGGCCAATCGTTAGCCGCCACGTGGGAATAATTTAGAACTAGCCAATCACGGGGAACGAATTTGCATACCGGTGGCGGGAACTCTTTTGCACCATGCATTCCTCTTGCAACTTGAGCAATGCACCCTGCAAAAGAAGCTGCAGAAAAGGCGGGAAACTCATCCCTGCACCGGGGTTTTCCTCTGCAACAGGAAACACTCCCGTGCAATGCTCTGCAACTTGGCGGGGATAATTCTGGTGCCGAAGCACACACAAAATCATGCCTTTGGGTCATGACAGCTACCACTCTGGAGAATGATCTTCATCAAACTGATTTTCCACCAGAGGAACTTTGAGTGCCCATGTTAAAGGGATCACCGGCAAGAATTACTTTCAGAAACTGAAGCATGGCATAATTGTGATAAAGTAGCTATTTAGATGAATGTATGGTTGGTGGCTGAAGTATCTTTCCCAGAACCTTTTAAAAAAGGTAAAAAAAAGATTTTTCAAAGCCCTGGGATAACAATTACCCTGTGCCCTCCCAGCCAAAGATTTATGCTTCAGAAAATTTGAATTGCACTTTGGACTAGTTAATACCAGTTGTCTCAATGTGCATGGTAGAGCTTAAGAGCTAATTCTCATTGCATGTCTTCTCCTGTTCCTATTCCATAAGACATCATAGTGCAAATACAATTGTGTCTGATTTCAATGGGGGGGGAACTAAAAGTAGCAATACTTTTCTTAAATGCCGTACATAGCTTACGGTTACCTTTCTTTTTCTATATGCAGAATTCCAAGCATGAAGACAAACTAAAAAATAGTATAGGAAAGTATTCTCAACAACACATTTTCTACCCAAGAGTCTATTCACATGTGCTCCCACAAAGAAATGCAGAAGCTCTATCTTCATTGTATATGAAAAGAAACATTTTCTAGTAAAGAGATTGATCTATATAGCATGCATTTTAACCATGCTATATTTGGTTATCATCTGTTCTTGAAAGTAGCATAATATAACTGAATGGACACATGACCAACCTAACACATGGAGTGTAGGCGACCAAAAGAACTAGTATGTGCATTAGGGCTGTGCGAAATTTTGCCAGCTGTTTTGTTTTGACGCTGTTTCGATTCATTTCAAGCTCAAAACAGCAAAATAGAAATGAAACAAAGGGCTTCGAAACAGCCTCAAAATGAAATGAGGAAAGTCGAAACATTTTGAAAGTTTTGATATGCTTTGAGTTTCAAAGCTCAAGCTGGGCTTGCCTGCAGGGAAACAGAAAATAAGGAGAGGGAGGGGGAAGATGGGGGAAGGACTGCTCTCATACTGACTGTGTAGCTGGCCAGGGACTGTGAACCGTCCCTGAGGTCCCTTCTGATCCCAGTGCTCTGGGGGAGGGATGGAAAAACAGCATAAAAGGCAGCATTGTTTGAACTGGCCTGCTTTCTGCCTTGGGGATCTGACAGTTACTGAGCTATCTTCCAGCAGCTCAGGTGCGTTAGACAAGGAAGGCTGCTATTACCATTGATTTGAATGATTTCCTACTTGCTAGCCTAGCAAGTGGGATTCCACAATACCTTTTGCTTTCTTCTTTAATTTTATTATTATATTAATTGATTTATTCTTTTCGATTGTATAATTATATTGGATATTACACTATAGAATTTATATAGGCAGGGAGATACATCTATATTTTATTTCTATACATTTATACCTTGCAGCATATTACATACCTTATAGAACACACCATGAAGCATGGTGGAAAGGCAGCTGCCAAGCCTTCAGGGAGGGGTGGAAGAGGGGTAGAGGGAGAGCTGTAAGTCCCTCCCTCCCCCTCACAAACTGAGACACAGCCTCTTTCCTACAACTAGCAGGGATGAGGCTTCCAGAAGCAGCAAGGAGGGGGGAGCAGTGCCAGTGCCACTGCCTGTGCCTGAGACTGCATCCTCTCCAAGAGTGCCAGTCATAAGCGCCCCCACTACCACCATGACAACAAGCAGCAGCACCAGCATAACAGTCTCCTCCACCCCCTTTCACTCCCCATGCTGAGCCTTCCAGTGCCAGAAGAAGAGCCAGAGCTGGATCTACATCTGAGTGTCCTAGGAAGGGAAATTCTGGGGATGGAGGAGGAATCAGCTGAGTCTGTGCTCCACACCCCTCAAGTTTCCCCTAGAGCCAGGTCTCCTTCCCCAGACGGCACTTGAGAGGAAGCTGAGGTAGAGGTTGCGGAGGCAAGTGGCTCAGCTGAGTCTGCTCCTCCTGTTGCTGTGCCTTTGCCTGCTGAGGAGGGGGAAACTACAACATCCACACATGCACCCACACCCCAGAAACAAGCGGGTAGTGTGGTCCTGGATCATTTTGAGCTGGCAGATGATCCCACATATGCTATCTGCCTGCACTGCTGAGCCAAAACCAGCTGGGGCAAGGGAACAAAACACATGAGCACCATGGGGATGCTGATGCATCTCCACAGACACCACCCCCTTGCCCATGCTCCTCCTCAGCCTGGCACCAGAGGGAGCTTGCCCAAAGGGAATTCCCCATCTCACTCCAAAACCCCCATTTTCCCAAAGCACAGGCAGGCCACCCTGGAACAGTGGGGGAAAGGTGAACAGAAAGCAGGGTGCGTTGCAAGGGTGAGCATTGGGGAGATGCTTGCTGTGGATGGCCAGCCCTTCTCCTTAGTTGAGCAGCCAGGGTTCAGGCAGCTCATGGCACTCATGGCCTCATCCTACTAAGTGCCCACACCCACCACCTTCAGCAGAACGGTGATGCCCTCCTTGTATGAGGCATGCAGGAAATACTTGAGGGAGGAGCTGTGCAAGGCAGGTCCACAGGTGGCCTTACATTTCACCTCAAGCATCTGGAGCAGTCAGGGTGAAGATCATGCCTACCTCTCCCTCACAGGGCACTGCTGTGACCAGTCAGGCTCTCCATCAAGCCGAGATGGTGGATGAGTACTACAACAGAGGTCATGGGGGCCATGAATTGCTTAGTACAGGGGTGGCTTTTTGGGCAGAGCAAGCTCACCCATGGGTTCATGGTCACTGACAATGGGGCCAATATGGTCAAGGTGGTCCATGATGCCAACTTTGTTGGTATCCGCTGTGTGGCACACAACTTCCATCTCATTGTCAGGGATGCCTTGGAGGGGGACAGGCTGCCAGTGATGGCACCAGCACCACCAGCAAGCTCATTCCCAAATGCAGGATGATGGCAGGCTACTTCCACTGAAGCATCAAGGAGGCAAGATGCTGTGGGAGGGACAAACAAGCAGAGGTGAACATCCTGCAGCACAAAATAATGCAGGATGTGGAGACTCAGTGGAACTCCACATACCTGATGCTCAAGACACTGGTGGAGCAACAGAAGGCCATCCATGAGATGGCCTTGCTTGGGGAGATTGGGATCAGTGGCCCCCTTCACAGAGCTGAGTGGGATACCATCTCCCAGATCTTGGTGGTCCTCAAGCCCTTCCTCGAGGCCACCAAGAGCCTCAGCACTGGTGATGCCCTCCTTAGCCAGGTGATCCCTGTAGTGAGGGAACTTCAGAGACAAATGGAAAGTTTCCAGAGGATCAGTGTTCCTGGCTGGGGTAAGCTGCTATCACCAGATGTGCAGGCACTGGTGAGGCAGCTGAAGGAGGGCATCAGGAAATGGCTTGATCCTTTGCGGTCCAGTATGGTCCATGTACTGGATGCCATGTGTGACCTGAGGGTGAAGGACAGCATACGCAGCAGCCAAGCTCTAGATCACTGGATGGAAGTGCTGGTGAAGTCAGGGAGACAGAACAGTGGAGGCAGGGGGACGTAGAAGAAGGGGTTCCACTGTCCCACGCTAACATGCCATCCACCACCAGTCTCCTCCTCCACCACAGGTGCTGCTACTGTGGGCCAAAAGCATGGCTTCCATGGTGGGGTCCAGGGGGACCAGACCCCACCATCAGGCTGGTAGTACTCATGCTTTGGTGACTGCCTATCTCACCAAGGACGTGGAGCCACTGCTGTGTGACCCCTTGGCCTACTAGGCAAACTGCAGCCAGATGTGGCCGGATTTGGCCATGGTTGCCCATGAACACCTGTCCTGTCCACCAACCAGTGTTCCAAGCAAGAGGGTGTTCAGCATTGCTGGGGATGTAGTGACACCCCACTGCACCTGCTTGGATCCTGTTTTGGTGGAGCAGCTGGTGTTCCTCAAGGTGAACCTCCCACTGCTGGGGTTCTCAAAGCTCCAGGTACAAACAGAGTGAATGCCACCCGCCTCACTCCATCCACATCTATTTCCTTTTTTCCTTTTTAAAAGCCATTTAATGACCTGCTCTCAGAGCTGGAGGGGGTACTCACTGCGTCACCAGCCATCAGGGGAAGAACATGTCCCTGCTGAGCTCCCATGTCAGGATGAACTTGGAGCTATGGGCTGAGGCTATGGGAAGGAGAAGGCCCCAGATCCTGGGCATGACCACTAAAACTGCACTCTGCCACAGTTAGGGAGGTGTGGTGGGACTGCTGGCAGTGAAGCAGCCCCAGGAAATGCCAGGACTGAGGATCCCCTTGGTGAAAGGCAGGTAGGAGGCACCATAACCCTCAGTTAATGCACGCATGCACACGGTCCTGGCTGGGGAAAGCCCAGACCCATCACGTCTTTGACAGGCCTGAGGCTTTCTGGTTGCAGTGGAATTGTGAGGCTCCAGGTGAGCTCAGCTTAGCTGCTTGGGGTGCCAACTTTTGGGTTGAAAAACCCTTTGTCAGGCTGAGGAAGCACCTGCAGTTGGGTGTGTGTGGGTGTGTGTGTGTGCGCGCGCGCGTGCATGCGCGCACACGTGCACTCTTCCTGGATGGAAGGAATAGTAAAGAAGCCAGAGGCTGGCATGCAATGCAGGCAAAAAAGCCAATCAGTGAAAATGGAAATGGAGGGGTCAGAGGGTGACAGACAGGCTGGGCTTGAGGGGCAGGGGGGAAGGGGGATGTAGCAGAGCAGGTAAAAGAGGAGAGGTACCTGGGGAGTCAGATGTCTGGCAGGTTGTAGTGTGTCAGAATTCCAATGTCTGTATTGAGTCCATGAGTTTCTGTACCTACTTCCTAGGAGGTTGATGAAGTGAAGTTCATAAGCTGGTCTGTGAAATTTCCATTTTCACTGACTGGCTTTCTTGTCTGCATTGCATGACAGCCTCTGGCTTCTTTAGTATTCCTTCCAGCACACACACACACCAACTGAAAGTGCTTCTTTAGCCTGAAGAAGGGTTTTTCAACCCAAAATGGAACAGTGGTTTCAAAACAAAATACAACTCAAAATGAAATACTGTCCTGTCAGAATGGAAGTCAAAACGAAACGGTGCTGTTTCGCACAGCCCTGCATGTGTGACCATAAAGAGTCAAATTACCAACCAGACATTTTTAAACAAGCAGCATGCACATCACTGCCATGGCAAAGACTGGGGGAGTGTAACATGCTTGGCTTTGAGATGCCAAAAATAATTTCCATGACCTTTTTATACAGATTCAATTTTTTCTTTTAAATTTTATGTATTAATCTAATCCATTAAATAACAGATTTAATATTAAAAAATATATCCAATCCCTCAAAATATACAAAAAGACAGACATTAATCTTCTATCAACAGTGCTACCACAACCCAAAAAAATCAGTGTCCAAAGAGGTCTTGCTTTTCCTTCCTTTTCTCCCTACAATCTCCAATACTTCCTCAATGTTTCAGTCAATGCCAAGGCCATGTTTCTTTATCTCTATAGAACAATGAACCTCTCCTTTTACCAAGGAGTATGCATAACACAAATCTAATTATCTTCTATACATCTGTGCTTTTAATTTTTAAATGTATTCTTAAGTGTTAACTCATACAACTTGCACTTCAATATGCAAAAATATTTCTCAGATCTGTTGTTTTGGAGGCAGGAAAAGATTCTTTTTTAGCAAGTTCCAAAAATTTTCACCAGTTTTCCCAGTAAGCATCATTTTGCTTTCTCTCTGGTTTTAGTGCTAAAATTTAAAAACTAAAGAGCACAAAAAGGGGTACTAAGATAGTACCATAGTAAGACTTATTAGAAGGCAAATGGACGATCACACAGTCATGCAATACAACATTCATTTTTTGAAATGCAATTTGTTGCAACTTAAGGTGACATACATTTGGGGGCTGAAATCCTGGCAAAATAAAATAAAAGGTAAACTTTTCTGTGGCTTCTGTGGGGCCAAGATTTTACCTAATGGCTTTTTTAGATTTAGTAATTAAAAAAAAAGTATTCTCGCTTTTAAAAGCTACCTGTTTAGGTATAGAGATGAAGGATTGTATATGATGCATACATTCTATTCACAGCATTCTCTTTTTTTTCTTCAGCTCCAGGCAGTACAAGTAGTTGCTAATGTGATACTTGAATAAAAGAAATATATCGTAACTAAAAATATAAGTTGAACACTTAACACAACAGAAGAAGGTATTTCGTAGAATGACCTAAATTGCATTATCTTTGTTCACCACATGAGATATATAAAAGCTAACCTAGAAGAAACCTCAAAGCTACCAGAACCATAAGCACTACTTGAAGAATTTTTCAAAAGCCATGACAATTTTCTTGAAGTGTTATAAATAAATGCATATAATAGATTATTGCCATGGAAAATGCATGTTCAAATATTAAGTGCTTGAATGACAAATAACTATTTGAATTGTAATGTCTTTTGCAAAACACTACACAAGATTACTTAAGTACCCGGGGAAATCATGTCATGACATTTCAGGCTAATAGGCTATTAGTGTTGACGGCAAAGGATAAATGAATCCTTATTAAATTCACATATTATTTTAAATGCTTTCCTTTGGCATCTAAACCTGGCCTAGAGGGAAAAAAAAGCCAAGTATACAAACATATATGCTCAGCTTATGCATAATTATTCTAATCATGTATATGCTAAATATATTATACATGAAAGGATTGCATCATAACAGATATTCCAACTGCCATCATAAATGAAAAAATACATCACTGCTGATATTATGAATCAGTA
The DNA here is from genome assembly GCF_000455745.1 of Alligator sinensis. Taxonomy (NCBI): domain Eukaryota; kingdom Metazoa; phylum Chordata; order Crocodylia; family Alligatoridae; genus Alligator; species Alligator sinensis. The sequence goes on along the minus strand of NW_005842305.1, from coordinate 557,004 downwards.
TTACACAGCAATAATTCTTAATGGTATTTACCAACTAAATATGCTGTCTTGCCCATTTACTTCAAAATCTTTCCTGCTTCTTTGTTTCTATGCAGATAGTGCAAAAGAGTCAGATCTAGCTATAATGAGCAAATACAATTTCCCACCAAAGCAGAGTCAACTGATGAAAGTGGGTTCCTTCAGCAACTGCCACCCCACTCCAGTGAAGGGCACCGTGGTGGCTTTCCAGGGGTTGAATGGAGCACAGCTCTGCCGTGCCTCTCAGACCATGGACAAGAGTTCATTTCTAGTTATAAGAATTTCAGTGAAATTCTTACTGCCAGCAAAACAGCCTGGGAGCCGAAGTATGCATGCATTCCAGCACCTAGGCTGGAGAACTTCACAGGCAAGCTCCCCCTTCAGTGAGCACTAGAGGGCTGCTCTCTGGGCCATCCCTACCTTACCCTACCAAGCCTAGGAGATCCCATTAATTGACAACCTGTCCTCTCCCCTGCCTGGGACAGCAGGAGCAGGCTGTCAACAGGCAGTTGGCAGCTGCTGAAAAGCAGTGACTGCCACAGACAATCCTGAGAGGCATTGTGGGGGAATGCCACTCCCCCTCCATCCCACCAATCAGAAAATAGGGAGAATAGGTTGGGGGGGTAGATTTTCCTGCAACCCCCCATGGGCTCCGGAAGAGGTCCCACCACAGGAGAACACTCCCTCTCCTGCTAATCAGCTGACTGGGGGGCAAGAAATTATCCAGGGTTGGGTCCCAACAAGGCATTCTGATCCCACCTTGAGGCAAGGAGGGAGTGAAAGCAGAAAAAGCACAAATACAATGCCTGTCTATGGCTTTAGAGACCCAGCCCCAAGGTTGATCTAATGCCTTGGGATGGGTGCTGGAGCAACTGTGACTTCAGAACCGATGAGCTGTGACATTGCTCCAAGCAGATCTTAGTGCAAGAAGCAGTCTAAGCCCTTAGCTTTGGAAGGTTCATTGACTAAAATTCCTCAACCATGAAACTCCAACAAGCCAGCATGAAGAAATAAAGCCTTCTCTTTTTGTAACTAGACTTCCTAGTTGTATTCGTTCTTGAGTCATCCTCCAGGAGAGGTAACGGCCTGGCTGACTCAGGTCTGATACAATTTACAAAGAGATGAACCCAGCATTCCTAACTGGAAGGAGAAGGCCACAATGTGAAAGAAAATGATCAAAATGGGAGGGAGACAGAACAGCACCCTATTACCATATTGTATAATTGACATTAAAGAGTCTCACAGGGAAGGAAATCAACAATAATGTTTTAATGCCAGAGACTATTCCTGTAAGGTACCCAGCACATTTTGCAAATGCTGTAGAGATAAAAGATGACCAGAGCAATAGTAACATTTCATTGCAGTTGGCGATCCATAGAAGGCAGTGCAGACACTGTAGCATCCACTGAACTGAACTATCCATGACAGCGACACTTTGCTCCCTTACAGAGAGTGAAGAGAAGAAAGTTGTCCAGAGATTCTCCTTTGTGTCCTGACCTCTTAGCTTCCTGTTAAATTACCACATCAGCTGTGGTGTGATTTCCTTTGGAATGCACGGCATGAGACAAATGGAAAAATATCCGCCCGTTTTGTTTGGTTTTTTTAATAGCAACTGTTATAAAAATGACCCTACACTACTAACCAGCGAGTAAGATCTGAAAAAAACCAATTAAATTGAACTGTGAAGAAACTGGAGGCTTGGGAATGAAGTCACAGGGGGAAAATGGATAAATTAGGGCTCTGGAGTCTCAACAATCTCAGGTGTTCTGCTCTATGAGCATCAGTACTGCCTCAGATAGCAGCTGTAATGCTTTGAGTACCTGCCAGTAGGAACCAAGACAGTAACATTTACAGACATGATGACTGAGGCCATTTCAGCCTTAGACAACAAGCTTGTCATGTCAAGAAGATGCAGTAGGACCAGCTTGCCAGGCATCCTCATCTCCAGCTGACAGCTATGGCAGCTGAGGGAGTTCAACAGCTCTTCACAGAGACACCAATTATACCTCATGTTCCTATTTAATGTTAAATAACAGTTAAGATTTGAGGATTTATTTTTCCCTCAGTGGCCACTCAGAATTCATGCTCTACTATTGCCATTGGAATGGAAACCATTTGGAAAACCAGTGTCTTATTTATTGCATCAAATCTGCAACACTTCAGGACTAATAAGTTAGCACTGCACCACCCAATACATTTGAAAAGGTGAAGCCAAAGGCACGTGGCCCAAAAGTAAAATGACAATGAAAAGTATACTTATGGACACCCCTGAGCAAGTAGGTATTGAAGTGCTGAAAGAAAATTACTGTTAAGTGGTGGAAAGAGAGAGAGGGGGAAATGCTATTTAGAGGACAAGGCAGAAAGTCAAGCTCTGGAATAGTTCCTGAGAACTTCAAATCTAGGAACATGGAAGGACGTCAAAACAGATTTTTAGAGTATTTGACATGAATGAAATGATTTTTACAAGCAAGCAGAGACCTGGTTTGGGAATATGAACTGCTTTACCTGAAGCTGTAGTCTGTTTGATCAACACATGGACGTAATGTTAGTCCCAATTACTTGGATATAAATTCGGACCTACTCCACTGAAGAAAATTGATTTATACTAGGACAAAATCAGTGTGGAAGGAGTCTCAGGCTCATATGTGTGATACTCCAAGTTAGGCAGAACTTTTAATTATATGAAAAAGAAAAATGCCAGTCAGCTCACGAAAAAAAACACAACCCTGCAGCGTCAAGCTCTCAACTAATAGGCTTTGTAGTTCATAAGACATAGCATCTCTGTTTTGGTGTTTAAGTGAGATCTGAGGAAGGGTACTGTGATACCCAAAAGCTTGTCTAAGTCTATCCCAACCACGCAATTGGTCCAATAAAATATATCACCCATGAAAATTCTTGCCTCTATCTTACATACTTATTAGTCTTCCATTACCATAGTTTCTGGGCATCTCACAAATCTTAATTTATTCTGTTACTCGTATATATTTTACACACATGCACACGTGCACACACACAAGCACATGCACTATATTTTTAAGTCAGCAATAAAGAGACTTGATATAGATTTTCTTTCTTGTCTTCCTCTATTACACTGTTCAAGCCTATATGCAAAAGACTAGGCTGGGAATCTCTGTGCATATTACTTATCTTAATGGCTTATTACAGGATCTCCCTGGAAATCCAGTGCCAGGAGAAAAGCATTCCACTTTGCTTGGGGGAACATTCACATTTCTGGTTCTTGTACATTATACTGTAATTGGCTCTGTCCTAGCCTTGGCTAAGTGCCTACACATAATATGCAATGCATTGCAAAGGCACTAAAAAAAGTAAAAAAAAAAAGAAAATATGAATGATCTAGACAGTTGTTGCGTTTCACCCCATGCAGGGCTATATTTCAGTGACCATTTATTTGTTTCACACAAATAATTACATATAGCCTGCAAAGCACTTCTTCATGATGGAAACTAATCCATAAGTGTAAGTCATTAGAAATAGCACTTTTGGAATGTGGAGCCTTTGTGACTAACTCTTCTTAAGTGTTGTCTTTTCTTCTCAATCAAAACAGTTAGAATTCTGGAAGTGCAACTTCTCTGAGGACCAAATGCATTCATTCAGACAGCTGCATTTAGAAAGGAAAACTTGAAGAAAAACATTCTTTAAAAAGTTAAAATAATTTAAACATTGCAATAGAAATACTTTTAGATAATTCCTGTTAAGAGATAGGCTATCATGAGGATTCAGACAGTTCTCCTCTTCCTCCAGGATGCTTCCACAGGAAAGGAAAGAACAAAATCTCCAATTTTACTAATTGTGCTCCATGCTTCAAATCCTCAGCATCTTTGACATTATTTACAGGGTTGTTTCCATACTCCATCTTGACCGCAGATAAATCATTCCATGATTTTAGTATTTTCTTGCTATATTCCCTTAACCCTTTCCACATTCTTCACATTCATCACATACATGCCCAGGTAAAAAACAACTCAGTGTAAAATGCATGTCCATTGGGTGGCATAAATTCAAGAAGATAAAGATTTTCTAACTTATTTCTAGAAAAATTAGCACAGCCATTATGAGTGCCAAAGCTGAAAGGGGCAATATGTTGGTCAGCGGATTACCTTATTTCTGCTACAGTTCTGCCTGTAGCCAAAGCTAAGATAAAAATATTATCATGCTAGGTGTTTAATAAGCATAAGACACAGCTCTTCCCTCAAGATCTTAGTCTAAGCAGACAAAGGAAAGTAAAAGAAACAGTTGCAGAGAGATGAAGCGAATTGTCCAAGATCATACTCCAGGTAGTGGCATAGCATAGACTAGATCCCAGAAGACATTGCTTCTCATGACTATCAACAGCCATAATACCAGAGTGTAGAAATATTTCACTTACAATTGCATTATCCAGAGATTCATACAATTGTAAACAGAGATTCATACAAAAAGCCAGAAAGTGAGTCAAGTAAGCCAATAAATCTAGTCTCTTGAAGATAGAGAACAAATGATTTCCAGAGCCTACATCTCCAGCGCATCACACAACTTTGAATTTCACTCAGTTACCCACATATGGGTCCCAATACCTTGTGCTTGGCTAATGCATTATTTTTCAGAAATGTACCCAGTCTTAATCTGAAGACACCAAAAGATAGATAATTCACCACTTCCCCTGGTAGCTCTACCAACAGTTAATCACCTCCCTGTTAAAAATGTTGCATCTAATTTCTAATATATTTTATCTGTCTTCAGCTTCCAGCCACTGGTTTTCATCATGCCTTTTTCTGCTAGATTAAAGAGCCCTTCCGTAACTGGCATTTTCTCCCTGTGAAGTTACTTATATACCATAATCAAGCCTCCTCTCAGTTTGCTTTTTGATTATCTAAGCAAAGTGAGCTTTTTAAATTGCTCACTGTAAGGCACTTGAGAAATGGAATTTTGTTAAATATAGTTTTGTTCATGCATGGTGGTTTTAAGACTCATTTTTGGTCAGCTGGACTTGATCCATGAAGTAATTCATTATGATTAATAAATTTTATTGGGGTGACACTACAGCCAGAGCAGGACTCCAGTGGGCTTGGTATGGTACTGACATGGTAAAGGAAACTCTGACTCATGCTGTGATTAAATATGTATGCAGACATATAAGATATTAGTTCTCATACTGTAGACACAAAGCACTTGCAGGTGGCTTATGGATAGCTAGTTAGTCACATAGTGCTTTCTCTTTCTTTGTTTTCCAGCAGCTAAACTGCATTAAAATATAGGTCAAATTATATTGACTGTATGAATATTATTAAACTTAATTTATGTGAATGCAGCAGCTGACCTAGGGACACTGTATGAGCAGGA